>NC_132927.1:31542006-31845037 GCF_047675955.1 Chlorocebus sabaeus
ATAGAATGGATAAATACATGGTATATTTATATAATGGAATGCCATATAGTAATGAGAATAAATAACTAGATCTATGTGCAATGTGAATAAATTCCACAAAATTAATATAAAGTTTTAGAATTTACACTTTTGGAGGCCAAGGTGGGTGGATCACTTGAGGTCAGGAGTTCAAGACCAGCCCGGCCAACATGGCGAAATCCCATCTCTACTAACAATACAAAAATTAGCTGGATGTGGTGGCATGTGCCTATAGTCCCAGCTACTTGGGAGGCTGAGGCAGGAGAATCGCTTGAACCCAGGAGGCAGAGGTTGCAGTGAGCCGAGATCGTGCCACTGCACTCCAGTCTGGGCGACAGAGCAAGACTTTGTCTTTTTAAGTGGGCAGGCTAGATGCGGCAAATGTCTTACACAAATGGCAAAGCTCAGAACTCACTACAGTCTCAACCGCCTGCACTCTTGAATAGCTGGGACTACAGATGCATGCCACCACACCTGGCTAAGTCATACATTTTTTTGTAGACACAAGGTTGCACTATGTTGCCCAGGCTGGTCTTGAAAATCTGGGCTCAAGCAGTCCTTCCGTGTCTGCCGCCCAAAGTGTTGGATTACAGGTGTGAGCCACCGCATCTGGCCCATATCCCACTTTTTTTTTTTTTTGAGACAGAGTCTCGCTCTGTCGCCCAGGCTGGAGTGCAGTGGCCGGATCTCAGCTCACTGCAAGCTCCACCTCCCAGGTTTACGCCATTCTCCTGCCTCAGCCTCCCGAGTAGCTGGGACTACAGGCGCCCACCACCTCGCCCGGCTAGTTTCTTTGTATTTTTTAGTAGAGACGGGGTTTCACCGGGTTAGCCAGCATAGTCTCAATCTCCTGACCTCGTGATCCGCCTGTCTCGGCCTCCCAAAATGCTAGGATTACAGGCTTGAGCCACTGCGCCCGGCCCCCATATCCCACTTTTTTTTTTTTTTTTTTTTTTTTTTTTTTTTTTTTTTTTGAGACGGAGTCTGGCTCTGTCGCCCAGGCTGGAGTGCAGTGGCCCGATCTCAGCTCACTGCAAGCTCCGCCTCCCGGGTTTACGCCATTCTCCTGCCTCAGCCTCCGGAGTAGCTGGGACTACAGGCGCCCGCCACCTCGCCCGGCTAGTTTTTTGTATTTTTAGTAGAGACGGGGTTTCACCTTGTTCGCCAGGATGGTCTCGATCTCCTGACCTCGTGATCCGCCCGTCTCGGCCTCCCAAAGTGCTGGGATTACAGGCTTGAGCCACCGCGCCCGGCCCATATCCCACTTTTAACAGCCAATGACACTAGTACTATTTTCACGAAAAGCAAGAAACCCAACTCCTGCATCCTAAGGGTACAGATGGTACCTCCAAAGAAGAAAGAGATGAGAAATGGAGCAGCAAAGTAAAGCTGCTGAAAACTCCATGGCAGGCCGCAGTGAAGTCATAAATGGAACCAGATTTCCTGTTTCCCCAAGTACACCTGCTCCTCATTAGCTCTTACTGCTTCTTGCAGGACCAGCAGGCTTGAAAATATTAAAGGACAAAAGTACAACATGTTCCTTCAGGGACTGGCTGTCTCTGTTCATGGCTACACACCACACACACACACACACACAAACATACACACATATACACACACATGCACACACATACACACATACACACATATACACACACATGCACATGCACACATGCACATATCCGTAGACATTCACACACACGCACACACATGCACACATACACACATAATACACATGCACATATACACAAAACATACACACATACACACACACACTCCCTTATTCCCTCTGCTGGCTTGGACTGCTACTGCCACTCGAGCTCCTCCTATCCTCCATCTCACTGATTCTCTCCCATCCCACAAGCAGAAGAGTAAAAATCCTGAAAAACATTGCTAGAAATCCACTTGCACACTTTCTCCAGCTAGATTGCTTTCAGAGGAACTGACCCTCTTTCTTTCCTCCCAGTGGTCAGAGGGGCACGGGATATGTGTCTGTAATTCTTGCACCGCTCCATGATGGGGCGAGGGGCGGTTTTCAGAACTCTGCCAGGCTGTGCCACAGGTGCGTTTTCAACCACAAGTGCAGGTTCATAGTGTGGGAACTGAGGCAGGCTGCTGTTCTGCCAGAGTCTAAAGGAGTCCTGCGGGCAGCAGAGATACCTTGGGGTCTGCTTGCTTAATTGGGGCCCAACATCAGGAATTTTCTGGCGGTGGCAATACTCAAAGCCAGGTAGATGGCACAAAGACATATACAAAGGTGTTCATTATAGCATTGTCATCAAAGAGAAAAAGAGAAACAACGAAAACATCCAGCAACAGGAAGTGTTAAATTATACATAATCGGCTGGGTGTGGTGGCTCATGCCTGTAATCCCAGCACTTCAGGAGGCTGAGACAGGTGGATCACTTGAGGTCAGGAGTTCGAGACCAACCTGGCCAACATGGTGAAACCCTGTCTCTACTAAAATACAAAAATTAGCTGGGCATGGTGGCATGCACCTGTAGTCCCAACTACTCTGGAGGCTGAGGCAGGAGGAGAATCACTTGAACCTGGGAGGTGGAGGTTGCAGTGAGCAGAGATTGCACCACTGCACTCCAGCTTGGACAACAAAGTGAGACTCTGTCTCAAAAACACACACACACACACACACACACATATACATATATATACAAAATCATATACCATGGATTATCACACAGCCATGAAAAGAAATGAAGCAGCTCTATATTAACCACAATGGAAAGAAGTTTATGCTATGTTGTTAATGATAAAGGCAAGTTGGAGAAAACTACATATAGCATGATCCCATGTATGGATTAAAACAATTTGTATGCACACACACATACACACTATTTCACATGTTAGACTTGATAAACTTATAGAAAAAGTCTAGGAAGAAGGAGGAGGAGGAGGGGGAGAAAGGTCTTGAAGGATACACACTAAACTATTATCAGGTTATTTCTGGGCAAGGGAGTGGAAGTGGGGGTCAGTGAGGGGAACTTTCAAATGTTGCCATATTTATTTCTGTTATTGAGGATGCACCAATAGTGCTTCCCCATAAAAATTATGGGGATGGAGTATGGAGGAGGCATGGAGGCACATTTGATGGGGATGTTAGCACAGCCAGAGGCTTCTGGGAGTCAGGGCCAAGGGCTGGGAAGCAGACTGCGAGCTGGGGTGGAAGATCTAAGCTTCTGACTATGCACCATATGTCCTTTTCTTGTTTTGTTTTCCCTTTCCTGGGTCTCTTTCCAAACCCAAGCGGCTAGAGAAGAACCCCTTCCTAGTAAAACTCAGAGAGGATGGCTTGGCTTGACCCTAGGCCTTAAGAAGAAACATCTTGGCCCGGCACGGTGGCTCACGCCTATAATCCCAGCACTTTGGGAGGCCGAGGCGGGCGGATCACAAGGTCAGGAGATCAAGACCATCCTGGCTAACAAGGTGAAACCCTGTCTCTACTAAAAACACAAAAATTAGCCAGGCATGGCGGCGGGCGCCTGTAATCCTAGCTACTCAGGAGGCTGAGGCAGGAGAATGGCGTGAACCCAGGAGGCGGAGCTTGCAGTTAGTCGAGATCCTGCCACTGCACTCCAGCCTAGGTGACAGAGCAAGACTCCATCTCAAAAAAAAAAAAAAAAAAAAAAAGAAACCTCATCTTTCCCTTAGTGCCCATTTCCTTGTTTTTGTTTTCTTTTTTCTTTTTTTTTTTGAGATACTCACAGACTGAGTACAGTGGTGCAATCACGGCCCACTGCCGCCTCGACCTCCTGGGCTCAAGAGATCCTCCCACCTCAGTCTCCTGAGTAGCTGGCACTACGGGCACACAGTGAGACCCTGTCTCTACAAAAAATAAAAAATTAGCCAGGTGAAGTGGTACGTGGTAACGTGTTGTGCTACTATATTACAATAGCTATGATGTCACTAGGCAACATAGTGAGACCTCAGACTCCTGGATGCAAATGATCCTCCTTCCTCAGCCTCCCAAAATGTTGGGATTACAGGCATATGCCACCTTGCCCAGCCTTCCTTGTGGTTCTTTTCCTGGGCCTTTTGCTATCAGAGCAAAAGGTCTCCAGCAGCTGAGGAAAAGAGGGTACAATAATTTGGCTGACTTCCAGTGAAGACCACTGTTGTTTTCTACCCAGACTCCTCCTTAGAATTGCCTGGGGAGCTTTTAAAGAATACGTAAGCCTCACGTATAGTCATGCACCACTTATAAGAGACAGGGATGTGTTTTGAGAAACGCATTGTTAGATGATTTTGTCATTAGATGAACATCACAGAGTTTATTTACACAAACTTCGATGATATAGCCTACTACACAGCTAGGATATACTATAAAGCCTATTCTTGCTCCTAAGCTATAAACCTATACGGCATGTTACTGTACTGAACACTGGAGGCAATCCTAACACAATGGCATTTGTGTATCTAAACACATCTAAACATAGAAAAGGTAATGTGCCGTGCTACTACATTACAATACCTATGATGACACTAGGCAATAGGAATTTTTCAGCTCCATTATAATCTTATGGGACAACCATCATATATGCAGTTCATTGTTAACCGAGATGTCATTTATGCTGCTTAGTGTATAGACATATACGCTGAAGTATAGAATAAATGTTTTGTTATTTTAGCAAATATCCAATGCTGGATAAATAGAACGTTTCTTTTATCCTGGAATGAGTGTAAATTGGCTAAGAACCCTTTGAAAAGCAATTTGACAATACCAAAGTCTAAGATGTTTTTAATTTTTTTTTTTTTTTTTTTTTTTTGAGATTGGGTCTAGCTCTGTCACTTGGGCTGATCATGGCTCACTGCAGCCTCGACCTCCCAGGGTCAAGCAACCCTCCCAACTCAGCCTCCTGAGTATCTGGGACTGCAGTCACACGCCATGATGCCCTGCTATTTTTTTTTTTTTTTGTAGGGATGAGGTTTCACCATGTCGGGCCAGGCTGGTCTTGGACTCCCGGTCTCAAGCGATCCTTCCACCTCAACCTCCCAAAGTGCTGGGATTATAGGCATGAGCCCCCTTGCCAAGCCAAAAATATTTTCATACCATTTTGTTCAGCAATAAAACTTCTGGGAATTTTTCCTAAGGACGTATTTTTTAAAGAAAATGTATGTGACAGTTGCTCTCATTATGATTTCTTTTATAATTGCTAAAAATTGGAAACAAATTAAACCTTCAACAAATGGCAGGTGCTTGCTACATTGGACATTTTGCAGCAATTAAAACTGTGATGGAAATTTGTAATAATATGTAAAACATACTGATAATGAACTTGTAACTTTTTTTTGGGGACTTAAGTGCTTTTGTGCTTTTATGAAAGTTTATTTCAAAGGAAAGAATAGGCTGGGCGTGATGGCTCACACCTGTAATCCCAGCACTTTGGGAGGCTGAGAGGGCAGATCACGAAGTCAGGAGTTTGAGACCAGCCAGGCCAACACAGTGAAATCCTGTCTCTACTAAAAATACAAAAATTAGCTGGGCATGGTGGCATGTGCCTGTAGTCCCAGCTACTCAGGAGGCAGAGGAAGGAGAATTGCTTGAAACCAGGAGGCAGAGGCTGCAGCGAGCTGAGATTGAGCCACTGCACTCCAGCTTGGGCGACAGAGTGAGAGGGTCTCAAAAAAAAAAAAAAAAAAAGAATAAACATGCTTAGATCTCATCCCAGTCTAATCTAATTAAGTCAAAACTTGGGGAGTAGGGGCTGGTCATTGGTATTTATTATTTATTTATTTATTTATTTATTTATTTATTTATTTATTTTTTATGTTATTGTTTTGAGATGGAGTCTCACTCTGTTGCCCAGGCGAGAGAGTGCAATGGCATGATCTCAGCTCACTGCAACCTCTGCCTCCCAGGTTCAAGTGATTCTCGTGCCTCAGCCTCCAGAGTAGCTGGGATTACAGGTGCCCACCACCATGTCAGGCTAATTTGTTTTGTATTTTTAGTAGAGATGGAGTTTCACCATGTTGGTCAGCTGGTCTTGAACTCCTGACCTCAAGTAATCTCAAGTAATCTGCCTGCCTCAGCCTCTCAAAGTGCTGGGATTAGAGGCGTGAGCCACCACACCCAGCCTATTTATTTTGTTTTTTAAAAGTTTGTTTTAACACAGCAACATTTCATCATGAAACGTTGGTAGTTTTTACAGTTTCCCAGATGATTCTAATTGAAGCCAAGATTGCGAGACAACCATTAACCTTGGATCCAAACAAGACCCCCCAACAAGTTCAGCTGTGGCCCAGTCTAGCTTGTTTGGATGGAGTTCTAAGTGGTCTGTTTCCGTAGACTCGTCACCTGCACATACCTCTCAAGGAGTAGTGGGCCAGTGGTGGCCCCAGTAGGAGGCTAATCGTAAATTTGGGTTCATGGCCGAATAGTTTTACATCTTACCACAGCCAGCAGCAGGTAGACTCATTAGGAAGTAGGTGTTAAAATAATCTAGGTAAGAGTCAGTGAGGGCTATACCAGGGTCAGGGCAGCAGAGGAAGGCAGGCAGAGGCAGAACTGGCACCACTGAGCACCTGAGCAAATCTAGGATCTACAGAGTTGGAACCAAATTCCAGAATGAATCTGGCCTGTGGTGGAGGGGACCCAGCCCGACAGAGGCCCTGGTTGCCTGTCTGCTAGTGTCTGCACAGTCTTGCTAGAGGGGATGAAAGCAGAAAGCTTACAGGGTTTGCACTAGGAGATCCTGGCAAGAGATGCTGGAGTCTACAGGGCTCTTTAGAAGAAGGTGCTACAGCTAATTTGCTATTGGACTAGAGGAAGTAAACTAAAATTGAATAGGAAAGAGAAGAGTCAGGAGAGCAAAAGAGGTCCATCAGAAAAACATAATGATCCCTTTATGGCCCAACATTCTGACGACCTCAGGGAAGAGTGACACAGGTGATGTGGCATGACTGGTGAGGCAGCTAGGAGCCCCCTGCTCTTCAAAGTCCTTCTCCCCCCAGCTCCCTATTGCCTGTAATTCCACTTTTGGGTCAATTCTACTTGGATTACTAAGCATTGCCCATTCATTATTGTCATCTCCTAAAACACAGATTCCTGAAATGGCTAACAATTTGATTAGCCACCATTTAGTGGAATTGGTTTATGATGTATTCAGCCAGTGTGAGTGCCTACTCACTAGAAAGTCAGATACAATAGAAACAAGAGCTTGTCAAGGTGACTAAGAAGACTCAATTCAATTCAGAAGTATCCACTAGACATTTCCTGGTCACCTGACAAGGTAGGAAAACAGAAAAATGCATGACACTGTCACCTCCCTCGGGGAGCTTTTAGCCTTGTTGGGAGGAATTCAAGCACACCAAAGCCACAGACAGAACAAGCAACTGCTTATTAAACTGTTAACATAGTCAAGGGCCAACATGAAGAGCAGAGCTAAGTGCCTTCATGTCAAAGAGCCTTTTCAGAAGCTCTCATGATTGAACCACACTGACTCTTTTCATTAGGGAGCCTGGAAAATAAGGTATTACAACCCCACTGTTATCTAAATATTAATCTGGGCCTAACTTCCTGGTTCTAAGGAACTTTAGTTTCTACCCTGCACCATAGAGGTCCTGCCTTTGCACTACTGGGAGTCATTCATAAGCATTTCAGGGTGCATGGGAGCCCACCTACCTTCTCTCTGTCCTCCCAACTCTGGCCACGTGCCACATCTTCTGGGTGGGCTGAGTGGTTTCACATTTACTAATCACCCACAAGACACATGGTTCCTGTCTATCTCAGTATGCTCACAAGGAACCCTTGTGAGGAACCCTCACCAGCTGCTGTCTCAGGCTCCTGTCTCCTCTGTCACTGGAAGAGAAGACTGTAACCATCACGAAACTGGAAAAAAAGAAGCAAGATGTAGGCAGGGCATGGTGGCTAGTGCCTGTCACCCCAGCACTTTGGGAAGCTGAGGCAGGAAGGATTGCTTGAGTTTAGAAGTTCGAGACCAGCCTGGGCAACATAGCATGAACCCATCTCTACCAAAAAAAAAAAAAAGAAAAGGAAGAAGGAAGAAGGAAGAAGCAACAGAAGAAGCAGAAAAAGAAACAGAAGAAGAAGCAGACGCAGAAGAAAGGAAAGAAGTATGGGCCAGGTGTGATGGCTCATGTCTGTAGTCCCAGTACTTTGGGAGGCCAAGGCAGGCATATTGCTTAAGCCTAGGAGTTTGAAACCAGTCTGGGCAACGTGGTGAAACCGCATCTTTACAAAAAATACAAAAACTAGCTGGGTGTGGTGGTGTGCTCCTGTAGTCCTCGATACTCAGGAGGCTGAGGTGAGAGGATCACTTGAGCCTGGAAGGTGATGACTACAGTGAGCCACGGTCAACCACTACACTCCAGCCTGGGGACAGAATGAGACCTTGTCTCAAAAAAGAAAAAAAAAGCTTAAGTCACAAGGGTGTATCTATTTATAAAAAATTGTTGAATTGTATACTTAGGACTTGTGCATTTCTATATATATAATTTTACCTTTAAAAATGTGAGCAGGCGGCTGGGCATGGTGGCTCAAGCCTGTAATCCCAGCACTTTGGGAGGCCGAGACGGGCGGATCACGAGGTCAGGAGATCGAGACCATCCTGGTTAACACGTGAAACCCCGTCTCTACTAATAAATACAAAAGGCTAGCCGGGCGCGGTAGTGGGCGCCTGTAGTCCCAGCTATTCGGGAGGCTGAGGCAGGAGAATGGCGTAAACCCGGGAGGCGGAGCTTGCAGTGAGCTGAGATCCGGCCACCGCACTCCAGCCTGGGCGACAGAGTGAGACTCCGTCTCAAAGAAAAAAAAAAATGTGACCAGGCCAGGCACGATGGCTCAGGCCTGTAGTCCCAGCACTTTGGGAGGCCAAGGCAGGCAGATCACCTGAGGTCAGGAGTTTGAGACCAGCCTAGCCAACATGGTGAAACCCCATCTGTACTAAAAATACAAAAAATTAGCAGGGCGTGGTCGCGGGCGCCTGTAGTCCCAACTACTCGGGAGGCTGAGGCAGGAGAATTGCTTGAACCTAGGAGGCAGAGGTTGTGGTGAACCGAGATCCCGCCATTGCACTCCAACCTGGGCGACAAGAGCGAGACTTCGTCTCAAAAAAAAAAAAAAAAAAAAGTTAGCAAATTGAATTCTGGTTAGGTTTACTTTTAGCAGTGCTATGGACTAGCAATTCTGAAACTGCATTCTGTGTATTCTTAAGGCTTAGGGAAACCAGATTTTTTCATTGTTGGGGAAAGAAGTTACAAATATGGAAAGTTTATTGCATTGGAACTGGAGTTAGTCAGTAGGAATTCATGTTTTCTAATATACATCTATGTCTCTGTAGCTATTTCTGTGTGTGCATATGTGCGTGTATAATCTATTGCCTAATCCTGTCTGCTGACAGGGCCTACAAGCAATGACACACCAATAGGAATGAGCGTGTGGAGCACCCAGGTCTTGGTTTCTAAAATACCATGCTTCACTAAAGGAACCAGGGATCTTTGAGAAATGGTTTATTCCAAAGCTGGAGCAGGAAAAGCTGGAGAGGATTAGCCTGAAACATCTTGTGCCAAAATGTAAGAAAGTACTCCAAGAAAAATGGGATGTTGTAAGGACTCAGAAGCCAGTTTGGAGAGGCTCCTACTAGCCAAATCTGAAACAATTGGTAATGGGATAAATATTATTTGTAATGGGCCTTATCCCATTGAATAAAATAAGAATCCATATAGATATAAATAAATGAATGCATTTTTAAAAATGGAAGTGAGGGGAAATCTCTCTTTTTTTATTTTCTTTCTTTCTTTTTTTTTTTTTTTTGAGACAGGGTCTCATTCTGTTGCCCAGGTTGGAGTTCAGTGGCAGAACCATAGCTCACTGCAGCATTGGTCTCCTGGGCTCAAGCATTCCTCCCACCTTAGCCTCTCGAGTAGCTGGGACTACTGGCATGTACCACCATGCTTGGCTAATTTTTGTTTTAAATTATTTGTAGAGATAGGGTCTCACTATGTTGCCCAGGCTGGTCTTAACATCCTGAGCTCAAGTGATCCTCCTGCCTTGGCCTCTCAAGGTGCTAGAATTACAGGTGTGAGCCACTATGCCTAGTGGAAATCTCTTCATTACAGTAGAATGCCAACTAATAAATATAGAAGGAATGATGAAGAGAGAAAATCATCGATGAATGCTAAACTGGTGAGTACATGTTTGATAAGAAATCGGATAATTATACAGTTGCAAAGTATGCTGCCACAAATTACTTATTTGTTACAAAGGAAAAATAATAACTCCACAGTGGCAGACACCACTTTAATCAAGTCATCAAACCTTACATCACTATATTGGCATAAACCAATATCCAATATCCAATATCATGTGCCTTCCAGTAAGATGCTTGGAGAAGGAAAATAAATAGACCTGGCAACAAAATGCTATTGTGTGATCTTGGACACAGGAAAAAAAAGTAAGAGCTTTGTTAGGGCAATGGATGAGACAGATAGTGGTACTGTATTAATGCTTAATTTCCTGATTGTGTTAACTGTACCATGTAAGAAAATGTAAGGGAATATAAGAGAGTGTCTTTATTCTTGGAAAATGCACACTGAAGGCCAAAGTGGGAGGATTGTTTAAGGCCAGGAGTTTGAGACCAGCTTGGGCAACATAATGAGACCCCCATCTCTGGAAAAAAAATGTAAAACTTTACCAGGCACGGTGGTAAGTGCCTGTAGTTCCAGCTACTTGGGAGGCAGAGGCAGGAGGATCACTTGAGCCCAGGAGTTTGAGGTTACAGTGAGCTAGGACTGTGTTACTACACTCCAGCCTGGGCAACAGAGTGAGACCCTGTCCCAGCACCCCCTTCCCTCTTTTTTTTTGGAGACAGGGTCTCTACAAAACAATAGAAGGAATTCCTATAATCCTCTATCCAGAGTCACTGATGGTTTGCTTTTTTGTCTTTTTTGTCCCAGCACTTTGGGAGGCCGAGGCTGGTGGATCATGAGGTCAGGAGATCGAGACCATCCTGGCTAACACGGTGAAACCCTGTCTCTACTAAAAATACAAAAAATTAGCCTGGCGTGGTGGCATGCGCCTGTAATCCCAGCTGCTCGGGAGGCTGAGGCAGGAGAGTCACTCGAACCCGGGAAGCAGAGGTTGCAGTGAGCCGAGATTGCGCCACTGCACTACAGCCTGGGCAACAGAGTGAGACTCCCTCTCAGAAAAAAAAAAAAAAAAAGCACACTGAAGTTTTCAAGTTACTCTTTCTTTCTTTTTGAGACAGGTCTTGCTCCGTTGCCCAGGCTGGCATACAGTGGCATGATCATGGCTCACTCTGCAATGCAACCTCAACCTCCTGGGCTTAAATGATCCTCCCACCTCAGCCTCCTGAATAGCTGGGACCACAGGCACATGCCACCACGTCCAGCTAACTTTTTTATTTTTGGTGGAGACGGGTCTCCCTATGTTGCCCAGGCTGGTCTCGAACTCATGACCTCAAGCAATCCTCCTGCCTTGGCCTCCCAAAGTGCTGGAATTACAGCCATGAGCCACTGTGCCCAACCAACAATTTAGTCTTAAATGGTTCAGTGAGCGATATATATATATATGTATAAATATATATAATAAATATATATAAATATATAGTGTATATATACATACATATTTATGGATAGAGAATGATAAGACAAAAATGCAAACCATCAGTGACTGTGGATAAAGGATTGTAGGAATTCCTTCTATTGTTCTTGTAATTTTTCTGCAAGATTGAAATTATATCAAATTAAAAGGCCCTCCTCCAACAAAGCAAACAAACCTATGAGTGTGGCCAGGAATCAGGCAACACTTTGGCACGAGCAACCAGGAGGCCTGTGCTTCCTGCTGGGGCCAGAGCCTGCCCAAAATATGTCCACTCCAGGGCCTGCAGGAGGGCATGAATAGCCACCCTGCAGGATAGGTCTGGTTGGCAACAGCACGTATTATGCAAATTCTGTCAGCAACTAGACCACAAGCTGGGTTGCAGTTCCTGGCAGAACTCATTATGTCCTTAGAGCAGAGAGACCTTACAGCTGTTTCATGTTAGATGATTCACAGATAACGTGCAGCAAATCGAAGTATCATTGGTGAATGTGTGACTTGCACTTGCATTTCATCTCTTTTCATAAAAGTAATCATTGTTTAAGTCTGCTTTTGTTACAGCTCACTAATAAATGGAATGTATTTGCATTATTGCATCACTAATAAATGGAATGTATTTGCATTATTGCATCACTAATAAATGGAATGTATTTGGAGGCCTGAACTTTTAACATCCAGTCATCTTTACCAAAGAGCAAGAATCGGTTAAAGTTTTCCCATTTAGTAAGAGTAGTAATTAAGACATACACCTTCCCTAAGCAATTCCTTTTCAAAGAGGAGCACACGTTTAAGGAGAATTCATTAATGTCTCTTCTGAGGCTGTTTATCCAGTTTGGTCATGGCTCTAGAGCACAGGAATCTCTTTTTCTCCTCCATCTCTTGTTTAGCCAGTCTCTGAGAATCTCTGCATTGCTAAGTACTATTTATTTCTTCCATTTTATCCCCAGGAGCTTAACAATTTTTTATTTTTTGGCTTTGTTTTTTGAGCAACTTGAATGTCCCACACATCAAAGGCCAATTAGCTAAAAGACAGGCTTCTTCACACAATCCCTAGTTGATATCAACTGTCTTTTTCTCAAAGCAACAGGAAGCCAGGTGGCCAGCTCTAAAACCAATCTCACCACGTACGTTTTTCCTAACCTCTGACTTATACCTCTGGGTTATGCCTGGTTAACCTTCTTGTTTTCTTCCTGGGGTCAAGAGGGAGCTGCTGAGGAATGAAACAGACAAAGATCCACGTTCCTCTCTGGCCTCCTATGGGGAGCAGTTTCCAAACTCCCAACCTGGCTCACGCAGGGGCAGGGCAGTGCTGGCCTGGGGAGCACCTGGCCCACATGACTGAAGAGGCCCTGCCCCAGAAAGGCCTGAAAAACACTCATGAAAGCTAGGGCTGAGTCATCTGGGTGTGGAGGCTGTTGGGTCACATTCTTGAAACATAACAGGCAAACAGGACAGGCAGAGAACATCTAGAGTGTGGATTCTGTGAAACTGTTTCCAGGCCGGTTCACAAAAGCGTTCCCTACTCTGTGAGCGTGAAATAAAAGGTGAATGCAGCCCCAGTGCCAGAACACAAGACCAGTCAGTGCTTTACATTTCAGCTTAGCCCTGGGCTGACCCTTAAGATCAGGAAAAGGTGATGGGGCGGTGACTTCTCAGCAAGTCTTTCCCAAGTTTCTGGTGTCTTCAAATTCCTAGCTGAACAGAATTTATCAAAGCAGAAGGTAGCCGTTCATACCCCGGTTTACCCAGGCAAAGAGGAATGCTTTGGAATTGAGATATTTTCAGGGCATGAGTGGTTTAGACCTCTGAAACTAGAAGACGAAAGTCCAGGTTATTTGAGATCAGCAGCACCTGAGAGGCAAGGCTTCCTGGCACCTGAAGACTCACAGACAAGTCTTGGTAGCCTGGCTTGTTTTCCTTGCAGCTCAAAACCATTTCTTTGAGGTCATGATCTGAAGGGGGACGCTGGGCCCTGAGACCTAAATTCTAGTCCCTATGAGTAAATGCTTCTGATAGATCAAGTTGGGGAGCTTCTGCTGAAGAACACTGAGACTAACACCCTGGTGTGACGGCCACACCTATCTCCAAAGTGTACACATCACCCCGCCAGGACATTACCAACCTGACATGTAATTAGCAATGAGACACTTATTTTCACTCTCGTGCTCAAAGTATGGGGAAATAGATGCTTTCTGTCTTCTTGCCTTTGGTTATTTTTCTCCTGCTTCCTGAACTGGGCTGGGAGCGACAGAAAAGAGAAGGAAGGAGCAAGGCAAGAGCGCTCCTTCCATTCTTTGACACATTTATGTTCTGCTCCTACAGTGGTGGAAACAGGAAGTAGGGTAACTGGCTTGCTCCACTCACATTCCGATCATTTTCTCTACAAGGCAAGGATGGCTGGCACCTCCAGTTATGTGGAATGTTACTATCAGGGGCCTGTGTACGGTATCATTGACATCTGGAATGTCTCATTCAAGCAAGGAGGGCCAGGTGTGGTTGTGGATGGTGAGACGAAAATTCATCTCTGCCTCTGGAAAACAGTCAGAAGGCATGCCTTCCTGAAGGCAGGCATATCCTCTCTGTATCCAGCATATTGTATAGCATTATGGAATAGAGCAGAAAAGAAACCTAACATTTGGCTGGGGGCCGGCTAACTGTACTGGACATTTTAGCTATCTTCTCAATCCGCCACCAACTCTGAGGCAGATGGCCTTGTACCCGTTTTACAGACGAGGCAACTGGGGCTGTGAATTTGACGAGGTGCTAGTTGCAGGACCTCAGGTAACTGGCAGAGTTAGGATGTGAACCTAGGCTGGTACCTACTCTTCAAGCCTGTGTGCTCTGGGGCCAGGCATGCTATGCTTGACTTTTCCACTGGTTTGACATTCAGGCCATTTGTTTATCCCTGGTCACCTACCACTTCTTCAGTTTTCCATGATTTCTTGAAGACTGCCAGGAGTGATTGTGAGGTCACTGGTGATTTGAATTTCATCTTTTATATATATTTGATTTGAATTTTATATTTAAATATACTTGGATTTCATTTAAAACATTTTTTAAACTATAATTAAAAACAGCCTGGGTATGGTGGCCCATGCCTATAATCCCAACACTTTGGGAGGCTGAGGTGAGAGGATCACTTGAGCCCAGGAGTTCAGGACCAGCCTGAGCAATGTAGGGAGTCCCTATCTCTATTATTTTAATTATTTTATTATTTTTATTTTTTAAAACTAGAGATGGGGGTCTTACTATATTGGCCAGGCTGATCTCGAACTCTTGGACTCAACTGATCCTCCTGCCTCAGTCTCCCAAAGTGCTGGGATTATAGGAGTGAGCCACCGCACCCAGCCTCCATTAAAAAAATTTTTTTTTTCTTTAACCTGGTGATTCATGCCTATAATCCCAGTACTTGGGGACGCCAAGGCAGGTGGATCACTTGAGGTCAGGAGTTCGACACCAGCCTGGCCAACATGGTGAAATCCCTCTCTACTAAAAACAAAATACAAAAATTAGCCAGGCATGGTGGCAGACACCTGTAATCCCGCTACTTGGGAGGCTGAGGCAGGAGAATCACTTGAACCTCGGAGGCTTAAGAGACTTCGTCTCAAGAAAAAAACAAATAAAACAAAAATGAAAATAAAAAATGTAAAAACCTATAATTAAAAACACAATGTGTAGCTGTGCTAGGTACTAAATAATAATAATGCTGGCATATAACTTTTGCTGGCAGTCTTTTGAGCAAATCTTGGATTGAAACTTTCTGGGCCCTTCCTTGTTTCCTCCCTGCCTCTCTCTCTGTCCCTCTCTCTTTCAATGACTCTTTCAGCTAATAGGACATTCAAGTATAATTAATCTACAGCAGAATGCACAATTCTTGTCTATAGCTCATGAATTTTCCCACATATATACTCCATATAATCACTACCCATATCAAGATATAGACAGTGTCCAACACTCTGGAAAGTTTTTTGTGTCCCTTCCAAGTCACAAGCATCGCCTCTTGTTACTATTCTGACTTCTGTCACCAAAAATTACCGAGCTGTGCCACTGATTAGGAAGGTTATGGGTCTGCTCTGGTCTTTTCTATCTGTTCCTGCAACAATGTTCCCAAGAAGACAACTGCTGCACAAGGCTCAGGATTTTTGGTTCATATTCTTGTCATGCCTCAGTTGTGCATTCACGAGCGATGCACCCGCCCTGAGGCTCTACTGCTTATGAAAAGTTTTGGGTATTTTGTGTCCAGCTTTTTATTTAGGACAGGAAATTCAATAGTCTTTTTTTTTTTTTTGAGACAAGGTCTTCCTTGGTCACCCAGGTTGGAATGCAGTGGCACGATCTAGGCTCACTGCAGCCTCGACCTCCCAGACTCTAGTGAGGTCAAGTACCTCACCCTCCCAAGTACCACATCCAGCTAATTTATAAATTTTTTGCACAAAGTCTCACTACGTTGCCCAGGCTGATCTCAAACTTCTGGACTCAAGTGATTCTCTTGCCTTGGCCTCCCAAAGTGTTGGGATTATAGGCATAAGCCATGGCATCCAGCTTCAATAGTCTTAATAATTCACTTTGAAAGTTAAAAAATGTTCTGGTATTCCTTTTCCAAATTGAATCAGTTTAAAGATGAGACAGATGATAAGGTAAGCTGTTTTTAAATATTTGTTTATCTTTTGCAACTAAAACAATATATGGAAGTAAATTAAATGCTGAGCTTGATAAAAGATTGCAATGATTATATCTATATTATTTCAAATTTTCGTGTTCATCAAAATGGAAATTTTTTTCATAGACTGACTTTATGAGAAGTGAATGCTAAATGAATTTTAATTTAAATGTAGATTCATAAATTATTTATTTTGTGTTTTTATCTTTTATTGATTTTTGAGACAGAGTCTCACTCTGTTGCCTAGGCTGGAGTGCAGTGGCTTGATCTTGGCTCACTACAACCTCTGCCTCCTAGTTCAAGTGATTCTTCTGTCTCAGCCTCCCCAGTAACTGGGATTACAAGCGCCCACTACTACAACCAGCTAATTCTTGTGTTTTTGTAGAGGTGGGGTCTTGCCATGTGGTCCAAGCTGGTCTCGAACTCCTTGCCTCAAGCAATCTACCCGCCTCAGCCTCCCAAAGTGCTGGGATTACAGGTGTGAGCCACTGCGCCCAGCCTCTTTGGTGTTTTTTTTTTTTTTAAGATGGAGTCTCACTTTGTCCTTCAGGCTGGAGTGCAGTGGCACAATCAACTCATCGCAACCTCCGTCTCTCAGGTTCAAGTGATTCTCCTGCCTCAGCCTCCTGAGTAGCTGGAATTACAGACGTGCCTCACCATGCCCAGCTAATTTTTGTCTTTTTAGTAGAGACAGGGTTTCACCGTGTTGGCCAGGCTGGTCTTGAACTCCCTACCTCAGGTGATCCACCCACCTCGGCCTCCCAAAGTGCTGGGATTACAGGCGTGAGCAACCGCGCCGGGCTGGCAATTTTTAATTAGAGTTCTTCTAAGATTTATCTGAAAAAGTTACATACTACTAAAAAATTTGCAACCCACACCCAAGGACAATTTGTCTGGGCATAGAGACTTGATGGCGCTTAAAGTAGCTGGATGAGCTTTTCTTAACACGCGATTTCTCTCAGGTGTACATACTTCTTGACTGCCCTTGTTTCTTTCCTATCCTATTTGAAGCAAAATGGTTAACAGTCTTCCACTTTCACCAGGACAGCCCTATTTGCCCCTTTCCTTGTCCTTGTTAGCCTGGTTTTATAAAGCCTCTTTTGCAGGGGTGGGGGCAGTTAATAGCATTGGGGATTGCCGCTTGTTCCCTGTAGGTGAAAAGTATTTTTCTGTTGTTTAAAAAAAAAAATCGAGACCATTCTTGAAAGTCATTTCCTGAAATAAAGCGTGGGAGGAAGTCATGGGCATGAGGGTGAGTCATCAGGCAGCATCACGGGGCTGCAGGCGTGAGCCGGGGAGGCCTGGCTCAGTCCTCCACAGGCTTGGATTCCTGAGTGGAGCAGGCCACTGGGGCTGAGAGAAGAGACCTACTGAGAGGCGGGGAGCGGGGGTGGGGGGGTGGGAGTGGTTGCTTCTGACCTATAGGGCGGTGGTCAGCGTGGGCGGGTGGAGGCACAGGCGAAGGCCGATAGGCCCTGGGTCCTAGGGCCACTCAGCTGCTGGAAAATGAGGTTCAGAGTTGTTTGGACTGTCTGAAGTAGGATAAAACCAGTGTTTGGACTGTCTGAAGTAGGATAAAACCAGTCTTATCCCTGGTTAGGTAACATATACCAGAGGCACCTGAGCAGAGACGTGAGCTGGACCATGGGCTTCCTGGCAGGACTTCCACAGAGGAGGGCGAGGGGAGAGGAGCGAGGGAGCAGAGGGCAGCTTGCCATCCACGCAGCCTCCTGAGGCCCCAGATGAGTCACCAGACAGCAGCCTGTCTTTACTTAAAGCAACTGCTGAGGAGAAGAGTCCCTAACCACGTGAACACTGGGGAGGAGGTTCTGAAAGAGGCTACTGGGTGCAAGGTCCACAACTAGGGTAATCTAATTTCACTCCAGGCTAACATGAGAAATTACGACTCTAGCAGCCAATCCTGTGGGCAATGAGAGAGTGGGAGAGGGATTTTCCAGATATAAGTCCGACTAGAGTTTCTTTTTTTTTTCTTTTTTGTTTTTTGAGACGGAGTCTCATTCTGTTACCCATGCTAGAGTGCAGTGGCACCATCTTGGCTCACTGCAACCTCCACCTCCAGGGTTCAAGTGATTCTGTTGCCTCAGCCTCCTGAGCAGATGAGACTACAGGTGCGCGCCACCATGCCCAGCTAATTTTTGTATTTTTAGTAGAGACAGCGTTTCACTATATTGGCCAGGCTGGCCTCGAATTCCTGACTTCATGATCTGCCCGCCTCGGCCTCCCAAAGTGTTAGGATTACAGGCATGAGCCACTGTGCCCAGTCCAATTTCGATTTCTTTATTTGTAAAGTTATAATAATGACAGGAACAGCTCTTCGCCAGAAGCAGTGGCTCTTGCCTGTAATCCCAGCACTTTGGGAGGTTGAGGTGGATGGATCACTTGAGGCCAAGAGTTTGAGATCAGCCTCAGCAACATGGCGAGACCCCCTTTCTCTACAAAAAATATAAAAAATTATCCAGGTGTGGTGGCACACACCTGTGGTCCTAGCTACTTAGGATGCTGATATGGGAAGATCGCCTGAGCCCAGGAATTCAAGGCTGCAGTGAGCTATGATCACGCCACTGCACTCCAGCCTAGGTGAAAGAGCAAGATCCTGTCTCAAAAAAAAAAAAAAAAAAAAAAAAAAAGATAGGACCAACTATATGGTAGACACATCTGTGTATGGGAGACACGCCTGACAGCAATAACCTAACCATTCCCTGAGAGTCGGCCTGGATGGCAGATGCACCTGAATGTGTGTTCTCAGTGCCAAATATGCCAACTCAGAGATTCATTCCTTATCTATAAGGAACATCTGAACTCTTGTCCTGCCCACAGAAGGCTGTAGAGGGAATCAAGGCCCTTTGTGTTGGTTTAAGTGAAGGTTGCCAGGTGGTGGTTGTTAGGGGGAGGGAGGGTGTTAAGTGAAAATGCTATAAACTGCATGCATTTTTACAAGCAGTGGCAATTCTCCTGTCCAGTTCACCTCCATCAGACCACTCTGTATGTAAGTGCCCTTCAATAAACGTGTGCAGTGGCTCCTGCTTATAATCCCAGCACGCTGGGAGGCTGAGGCAGCAGGATCCCTTGAGCCCAGGAGATTGAAAGTAGCCTGGGCAATCTAGCGAGCCCCATCTCTAGTGAAAAATGAAAAGAAAAAGAACAACAACAACAAAAACCTATGTCTCATTCGCTGGGTCTCTTCTTTGGCCTTTCAGACATGGTACTACCCCTACCGGAAGTTTTTTTTAAAATTTTTAATAGATTTTAAATTTTTGTCTGGGCGCAGTGGCTCATGCCTGTAATCCCAGCACTTTGGGAGGCCGAGGTGGTTGGATCACCTGAGGTCGAGAGTTCAAGACCAGCCTGACCAACATAGAGAAACCCCGTCTCTACTAGAAATACAAAAAATTAGCCAGGCATAGTGGCGGGCGCCTGTAATCCCAGCTGCTCGGGAGGCTGAGGTAGGACAATTGTGTGAACCCGGGAAGCGGAGGTTGTGGTGAGCCGAGATTACACCACTGCACTCCAGCCTGGGTGACAGAGCGAGACTCCGTCTCCAAAAAAAAAAAGGATTTTAAATTTTTAATTTTTTTCTAGTCCCAAAAGTAACATCCTGACCTATTGGAGTTAATGGGGTCCAGCATGATAGTTGGTGGGCCCAGCAGGAGGTGGGAGGAAAGCCCCAGATGATGAGGTTGGGAAGGGCAGACCCGCGGGGAGAAGTCCCAGGTTGGCTGTCCGTGTCTATATGGGGCCCGAGAGCCGCTATGCTTGATGGATCGGGCCTGATGTGTGAGTACAGGGATGCCCTGAAAACGCTGAAAGGTCTGGAAGGGTAGTTGCAGGGGGTAGATCTGACTGAGCAAGGCTCAGATTCCTGAGCTGTGGTGGCTGTAGTTGGCTGGCCGCTTCTGACCATGCTCCAAGCAGCCCTAGAGGCTGAGCTCACAGCACAAGCAAGGGTCCAACTGGGCACAGATGGTGGCTTCTCTTCAGGACAAGACGGATTGTTGAGCTTACAAAGAGCCGCCCCTCTCCTCCACCAGGGGCCTGCTGTGGCACATCCAGATGAGCTCCCAAGAGCTTGGGAGAACCTTCTATAGTATTCATTGCTCTTTTTGTTGCGGTGGTTTGTGTTGCTGCTGCGCTGGTGCCAGAGCTCCTCTGTATACCTGGCCCCAGGGAATGTGATGAGACTGAGAGCCATTCAAGGGTGTGCTGGGGTGGGGCGTATGGTAGATGCACCTGTGTGTGGCAGATGCACCTGACAGTAATATCTTAAGCCTACCCTGAGAATGACCCTGTATGGCAGATGCACCTGAATGTGTGTTCAGAGTTCCCAGTGCAGCCAGCCCAAAGATTCATTGTATCTTCTTTTTTTTTTTAAACCAGAAACATGTGCACTTTATTGAATGCCATTGTAGAAAAGTGTGTGAGGATAAAGGGCTGATACAGGACTCTGCTCCGGGGGCAGGGTGAGGAATGGAAGGTGGAGCACGTGGGATACAGGTTATGGGCAGAGCTCCTGGCCTGCATGATGTCTCCTGACCTGTCGATAGGCTTGGAAGATCAATACAGGGATGACGATGAGCAGAATGGTCATGAGGATGCCCAAAATCAGGGCCCAGATATTCAGGCACTTGACGGTGGAGGCGTAGGCCTGGGCCCCAGTCAGGTCACCAACCATCTTCCTGTCCCTAGACTTCACGGAGTAGGCAAACACTATGAAGCCCAGGCAGCAGGGGTTCATGAAGAGGGTGTTGAATAGGGACCAGACGACATGGTCGGGCACAGAGGTCTCGCTGCGGACGTGGATCACGGTGGATGTCGGGGGAGCAGGGTTGTGGGGCGCCCCCAGCACAGCCACCTCATGCTCCTCCTTGAGCATCTCATAGTTGGGGGGCTGGCCGCTATTTATAGGAGAGAAGAAGGTTTGGACTGTGTAGTTCATGGTGTCCTGCGAAGGCCAGTGGTGGTCGGGTTAGTGGGATGGTTCTCAGTGGGCCCTCCCTTTCCCCAGTAGTTTTGATTTCTCCAAGATTCATTATATCTTTTTTTTTTTTTCTTTTTTTGAGACAGAGTCTTACTCTGTCAGCCAGGCTACAACTTCGGCCTCCTGGGTTCAAGCCATTCTCCTGCCTCAGCCTCCTCAGTAACTGGGGCTATAGGTGTGCACCACCACGTCTGGTAATTTTTGTTTTTTTAGTAGAGACAGGGTTTTGCCATGTTGGCCAGGCTGGTCTCGAACTCCTGACCTCAAGTGATCTGCCTGCCTCGGCCTCCCAAAGTGCTGGGATTACAGGTGTGAGCCACTGCGCCTGGCATCATTATATTTTATCTATGAGGAACATCTGAGAGCCTGCGCCATCCTGTGGAATGGGCTGTGCAGGGGATCAAGGCCCTTTGTTTTAGGTTAAATGAAGGTTGCCAGGTGGAGGTTGTTAGGGGAAGGGTACTAAATGAAAACACTATAGAAACTGCCTACTTTCTGTAGGTGCTGGTGCTTCTCTGGCCCAGCCTGCTGCCACCTGGCCATCTTGTATAAGTTCCTCTTAATAAACCCCATGTTTCATCTGTCGGCTTTGGGTCTCTTCTTCAGCCTCTTGAACCTGATGCCATCCCTACTGGAGTTAATAGGGGTCTGGCATGACACCAACTCTTTTTTTTTTTTTTTTTGAGATGGAATCTCACTGTGTCACCCAGGTTGGAGTGCAGTGGCACCATCTCGGCTCACTGCAACCTCTGCCTCCCGGACAAGTGATTCTCCTGCCTCAGCCTCTGGAGTACCTGGGACCACAGGCATGCACCACAGCGTCTGGCTAACTTTTGTATTTTTGTAGGGATGGGGTTTCATCATGTTGGCCAGGCTGGTCTTGAACTCCTGACCTCAAGTGATCCACCTGCCTCGGCCTCCCAAAGTGCTGGGATTACAGGCATGAGCCACCACTCCCAGCCTAACACCAACTCTTGAGGTAAAAATATTTAAATGAGAATGTGTATAAAGCCCTTGGCATGGGTAAGGGTGATGGTGCGGATAGAAATAATAGTAGCAAGAGAAACAGTGATGGTGACAAGCCAAATAGCAGTTGTGTACTGGTTTGGGGATGGGGGAGTGGACGGGAAGGTGAGGAAGGGCTGTCCTGCAAGCTTGGGGCCCAAGGGAATCTGAGAGGAAGAGCTTCCTACTGTGGTTAGCCTCTGAGGGCCTCATGATCCCAGGCTGTTTCCCTTCAACCTGCCTACAGCTCTGGAAATCCTCCAGAGACTCAGGACTCTTTTATTTTGTTTTTGGTTTTTTTTTTAAATTTTTATGTATTTATTTTTAGATGGAGTCTCGCTCTGTCGTCCAGGCTGGAGTGTAGTGGCGTGATCTCAGCTCACTACAACCTCTGCCTCCCGGGTTCAAGCGATTCTCCTGCCTCAGCCTCCCAAGTAGCTGGGATTACAGGCACCCACCACCACACCCGGCTAATTTTTGTATTTTTAGTAGAGATGGGGTTTCACCATATTGGCCAGGCTGGTCTCGAACTCCTGACCTCAGGTGATGTGCGCACCTCAGCCTCCCAAAGTGCTGGGATTACAGGTGTGAGCTACGGCGCCCTGCCCACTTGGGACTCCTCATTGAAGCCATCTGAGTGGATTCTGTTGGGACCTCAACTGATCCAGTACTTGACGATTGCTGTGTGTCCTTCTGTCGGTCTTTTGAGATGGTCCTCAAACCAGCGCCTTCTCTGAACTTCCCTTGGCTTCTTCCCTTGGCTGTAGACACTAACATTTCCTCAAGCATCTGGGTGTGACTTTTAGTCATACCTGATCGATGCTTCCCTCTCCCTGAGCCCCCACATCCTGACACTCTTACCCCCGCCAATCCCTCATGCCCACTCCTTCCTTTCCCTTCCCCTGGCTTCTCCTTCCCATTCAGCCTTACTTCCTCCCGCTTGGGCTGTGACAGGAGTCTCCTAACTCAACCCCCAGGCTCTTCTACACCCTCATTCAGATGAATCTCTCTAAAGCTGGGGCTTTCTTTTTCTTTCTTTTTCTTTTATGAGACTTTTTTAGACAAGGTCTCACTCTGTCACCTGGGCTGGGGTGCAGTGGCACGGCTCACCGCAGCCTCGACCTCCCAGGCTCAAGCCATTCTTCAGACTCAGCTTCCCAAGTAGCTGGGACTACAGGCACACACCACCATGCCCAGCTAATTTTTCGTAGAGACGGGATTTCACAGTGTTGCTCAGGCTGGTCTGGAACTCCTGAGCTCTAGTGATCTGCCCACCTTGGCCTCCCAAAGTGCTGTGACTTATAGGCATGGACCACCATGCCTGGCTAAAACTGGAGCTATCAAGCTTTTTTGACCATGACTCATAATAAGAAATATATACATATATTTGAGACAGGGTCTCACTCTGTTGCCTAGGATGGAGTGCAGTGGCATGATCATGGCTCACAATCACAGCTCACTGCAGCCTTGACCTCCCAGGCTCAAGTGTTAGCCCCCAGTTGCTGGGACTACAGGTGTGTACCACCACACCCGGCTAATTTTTTATTTTTATTTTTAGTAGAGATGAGGTCTTGCTATGTTGCCCAGGCTGGTCTCAAACTCCTGAACTCAAGCGATCCTCCCAAAGTGCCGGGATTACAGACATGAGCCACTGTTCCCAGCCAAGAAGTATGTTTTACCTTACAACCCAATACACACACACAAAACTCACAAAGCAATACTGCATTCTGTTTTATTCATGATCCACTAAATTGACTTTGTGGCTCAATAACGGGTCCCATCCCACAGTTTGAAAACACTGCCCCAAAGCATAGCTCCGATTATGTCACTGCTCCAGGGAAAGCTTTCAATCATCTCTGGCATCCACTGAATTGAGTACAAGTTTAACCTGGTTTAGTCTTGTATAGGATGACTCCAAGCTGTCTAAACATTTCTCTCCCTACCTCCAATTATGCCATTTAACCTGTCAGGGTCTTAGTGGTCTAATATATTGCATGGGAATAAAAATACTTCCCTAGGCTAGAAGCCAGGGGTAGACCAGATGGTCCGTTTAGTTTCCTTTATCTATAAGAGCTATGACTCTGGGATTGTAAGGACCCAATATCAATGACCAAACACATCTCCTCTCTGGTATCTGTGCATTCTCATATCTTTATTTGTGTTCATGTTGTTCCCTTTAGTCACTGTCCTCCATCTCCCTCTATCTTCCTGTGTTGAAATCTCAACAAAGTCCAACAAGAGCAAAGGACACCGGAAGGAAAGGTAGGAACTTACTCGGGGAATGAAATTAGCACTGAGGCTGGAGACACGAAGGCTGGCATGTTACCTGAGATGGGCTGGGCCAAATCACACCAAACCAAGAGCCTCAGGCTGAGATTTTATCTTAAATTGAAGTCACGGGGAGTCAGGGCTAGCTTCTGGGCAGGTGTGACATGTTCAAAGGTGAGATTGAGCCAGGGTCGGTGGTTCATGCCTGTAATCCCATCACTTTGGGAGGCTGAGGTGGGTGGATCATTTGAAGTCAGGAGTTTGAGACCAGCCTGGCCAATGTGGTGAAATCCTGTCTCTACTAAAAATACAAAAATTAGCTGGGTGTGGTGGTGGGCGCCTGTAATCCCAGCTACTCGGGAGGCTGAGGCAGAAGAATTGCTTGAACCCAGGAGGCAGAGGTTGCTATGAGCCGAGATCATGCCACTGCACTCCAGCGTGGGCGACAGAGTGAGACCCTGTCTCAAAACAAAAACAAAAACAAGAAAACATGGTGAGGTTGAAGGCTGATTTACGTGGAGCTGGGGACATAAGAATTTACTTCAATAGTACAATGGACACAGCTGGGATATAATTAGTATCAGGCCAGACCACGGATGAATCCTAGAAATCTAGGCAAGCAGCATCTGGGAGCTTTGGCTGCAGATAAGCGTGCTGGAAAGCAGGAGGGACACTGTGTCAGGGTAAAAGGGACAGGCCTGAGCAGTGAGTGCCTGGTTGGAACACAGTGCAGGGACACAGGCGGGCACTGGGACTTGGGAGCAGGAGGCCATCCCTGGGAGGGCTGATGAGAGCTGAGCTTCTGACAGCAAATAAAATGTGTTCCTGCTGTGACGGGATCCCTAGAAAGCACTCTAAGGGGGGCGGGGGAGGGGGGGAGGGATAGCATTAGGAGAAATACCTAATGCAAATGACGAATTAATGGGTGCAGCAAACCAACATGGCACGTGTATAAATATGTAACAAACCTGGATGTTGTGCACATGTACCCTAGAACTTAAAGTATAATAAATTAAAAAAAAAAAAAAAAGAAGAAAGTACTCTAGGGAACCCATTGCTTGTCATCCATCTGGCACCAAAACCTAAACTCTGAATGATGCCAAATTACCACCAAAGTCTCTAAGGGACAGATGCAAATTCTGTCTCCTGGGACCTAGCACAGTGCTTGCACAGAGCAGGTCTTGAGAGGTTTTTGTTGAGTAGAATTGCAAAGGGATTATCATTGTTATCATCCCATGGATAACACTGTTTGCTTCTTTGCCTTCATGGGTTGACTTTTTTTGTGTCCTGGGCCTGAATTGTCTTCTAAATACTAGAGCTCTCTGGCCGATTATGTTAACATTCTGATTTCATTAACCTAAATGCATTTCTAGATGAAAGTTTTGATATGCAGCTTCAACAATTGGTGCCGGTGTGAACTGGCAAGGCCCCAGCGTTACTGTGCTGTCGTCTTTCATCCCAAAGCCCTAGAGGAGCAGTGAGAACTCAGCACTGTGGTGAAACATGTCCTATGAATAGTCATGAGACTTGCTGCCTTCTGGTGTAGAAGAAACTGTTACCAAGCAAGGGCTGGAGAAGCCAATACTATGGCAATGGCTTCTGAGATAAGAAAAAACCTTATCACCAGTTGACTGGCAAAGACACAGGAGGCAACATTCAACTCGATTGCCAGGATCTGGGTGGTTGGGTCAAACTTTTGTGGCATTTCTAACTAGGCCCAGTCCCCCATGGCAGCCAGTCTGCTATGCTGGCAGTGCTAACAATGAGGAGGTTAAACTCATCCCATGGCACGTACCAGGGCAATTTTGTCTGTGTGACATAGTCAAAGGTGAGGCTGAACACCCTAACAGCTGTTCAGCTGAGGCTGTAACAACTTAGGCAATGGTTAATTGGTTTGAGCCGGTCCCATGGTTACAAAACCAGCACTATTATTTTTCTTTTCATATACTCTCTTCCAGATACACCAGAAACGTTCCGGTCCCTCTCACCAACGTGTCAAGAGGCTCAGTTGCTGAGTGCGTCCACTCAAGGAGCAGTGTCAGGAGGAAGCTGAGTCCTGCGCTGGAGCTGCTGCATCTGTGTGGCTCCCACTGTCATTTCAGCAGCCCTGACACAGGTGGGGGAAGCTGGCTGGGGTCTGTTTGGAGCAGCATACTCTTGGGGTGAATAGGGAACATTCGACTGCCAGGAAAAGGGTGTAAAACACTTTCCCTTGGTAATTTCTCCATGAGCACGGGTTAGTCAGAATCCATGAGTCCTGCTTATTCATTCACACTCGCTAGAAGCTCCTTTGCTAACACAGAAGCAGAGGGAAGGCTGGCCCATTCCACTTTTGAGGCAAATAGTATACTAAACAAAGAAAAAGTACAAATGGGCCAGGCACGGTAGCTCATGTCTGTACTGCCAGCACTTTGGGAGGTTGGGGCGGGTGGATCACTTGAAGTCAGGAGTTCAAGACCAGCCTGGTCAACATGGTGAAACGCCATCTCTACTAAAAATAAAAATTAAAAAAAAAATAGCCGGGCATGATGGCACATGCCTGCAATCCCAGCTACTCGGGAGGCTGAGGCAGGAGAATCGCTTGAACCTGGGAGGCAGAGGTTGCAGTGAGCCAAGATCACACCACTGTACTTCACCCTGGGCCATTTCAAAAAAAATTTTTTTTTAAAGTACAAATGGCAAAACAACATTTTTAAATTGTGGTACATTTTAATGTTTATTTTTAAAATTAAAACTGTATAATGAATACTGCCTTTCCCTCCTATAGGTATACCTCTGTGTCTGAGTTCATAACCTCACTTGCAGATAGTTCAAAAGCCCGTATTTGAGGCCCTTTATGAATCTGGTGACTGGATCTATCCCCACCCATGGCTGGTCCCTTGTCGCCATCCCCCATCATCTCCCCTGCCATGTCATGATGGTCAGAGGGCTGAACTGTGGCTTATTACGTATGTCTTAGACTAATGCCAGACTATCCACTTCCTGCGCAACCACAGAGGAGACTCCCTTTGACTTCAAATTGAGCCTGGAGCTTTGATCTGCCCTGAGAGGCTCACACTCAGCTGCAGGACTCTGTTCTGGTCTGAAGCAACTCTTCCGGGTTGGGAAAATCTTTCCTACCCAGCCGACAGTAAACCATGCTATTCGGCTTGAGTTATATCTATGGTTTCCCCACATGCGTTAGAATTGTGGGGAACACCCTCTATGTATATGCTTGGACATGCTCATCTGCAGCAATAGGGAAAGAAGGGATTCCCCAGGGAGCCTCTTTGACTTGGACACGTGATAAACTCCTCTAAAGCCACAGAGTCAGGAGTTGGAGGTGCCGTGATGTCCAAACACGGAAGCACATGATTTGATTTTCATTGTGATAATATGAGGAACTGCCAGCGCCCTTTTTTTAAAAAAACAAAGAGACCACAATACGAATACATTTACCAGATTTTGGTTTTAGAGAACAATGGACTTGAGGGACTCATTTCTTTGGAATCTGCTTCTTCTACAGCTTGGAGTTTTGGGGGGACCCAAACTGGGGCCTCCCATAAGGCCAACCGATGTCTGAGGCAAAACCTTGCTGGATTTCCTTACTAAGACCTTTTCTCTAAGAATTTCAAATTTGTTTTGAGAGAGTTAAGGAGTTAGCACTTCCCCCACAACACTGAAGAAGAAAAGGGATTCCATTTCTTCTGGAAGTGGAAGATCTGAGCCCTGTGGCCTGTTCTGCATCCTTGGTGGTGGACTGATTCCTACCCCAGCGTTCACAGACAGCTGAAAATGTGAAGAGATGCTGAGGAACAGAGAGTGACGCAGTTAGAGCTCTCTAAAGAACTCGGTAACCCAGAAATTCTTCATGTGTAAAAATGCCTACCCGTCAGAAAAAGCAGATGAGAAGGAGCAGGCAAAATAACATAGAGTCTCTAATATTGCTAAAGGAATCGCTTGAGCCCAGGAGTTTGAGGCTGCAGTGGGCTGTGATTGCACTCCAGCCTGGGCCACAGAGAAAGACCCTGTCTCTAAATAAATGGAACACTGGCCCTGGTGACTCCTTCATATCCAGGAAAAAGAGATGTTCTGGCATTTATTCACTTTATTTGGCATGTATAAATTCAGTGCCTGGTATTTTGCTAGGCACTGGGGATAAAAGAGTGACCAAAAAAAGGACAGAGCCCTATTATTAAGTAGTAAGAATCACACCAATAAATATGACATGAAACTCTGACAAATCCTATTCTTTCCAAGGAGAAATCCTCCTTATTCTTAACTCATCCCTTCCTAACCCCCTTGTCCCTCTGCAACTGCAGTCTTAACCTGTTCACCTTTTCCTTCCTCCCAGTCAGCAACATGCTCCAGTTTCCCCTTTTAACCCTGCCTCCGAATAGTCTTATCTTCCTCACCATTTTAGCCAACAAACCGTGTAAGTTGGTGCCCACTGACTTTCTCCAACCTACTGGAAATAGCCACAAAGGCCTCCTCGTTACTGAATCCTCACCGCAGCCTTCATTATTGCTCCTGATCTCTCCGCAGTGTCTGACGCCCTGACTACCTCCACCTGGAAACGTTCTTCCCCCATCAGACAAGCCTATCTTCTTTCTGCTTACACCACATGTGGACTGGTGTTCCCCCACGTTCTAGTCTTGACCCTCTTCTATCTTCTGTCCATTCTGGGAGATGGCACTGAGTTTCAAGCCTTCAATGACACTCTCTCCTACACCTCCAATTTGAGTTTCTCCTGAACTCAGACCCATGTTTATGTGTCAGCCTTTACACTTGAATGCCCTGTTGGGCTTCAGACCTGAACACGTGCAAAACAAGCCTCGTGGTTTTCCCTCCCAACCCACTATTTCTCTGTTCTCCATCACCATGCATGGCTTTCCATTGAGGGACCCACGGCAGAAACCTCCAAGTTATCTGTGACTACATTTTTTTTCACCTTATTGGGACATTCTATCTGCCATCATGTCCACCCAAAAATGTCTGTCACAATGAGAGATGACAAATAGGTTTCATCTAATGTACCACCAGTGACTGATTGGCAGTGGCTGCCTGGAGCACTGTGTTGAGAAAGATTCTGAGGCAGCATCCGACCTCAGCAAGAAAAAGTAGTGTGATTTGTTATCAACATCTGTCTTGGGTGGTAGAAGGCATGCCAGGTATTTGCCATCTGGCTTCGAACTTCACCAGTAAGCAAATGGAGATAAGCTTCTCTAGGTCCCATCTCCACTGCCCTGGGTTCTCTCTTAGAGTGTTGCAATAACCTCTCTTGGTCTCCTCCTTTCTGTCTCACTTCCCCTCCACCCATCCAGCCCTTGCATTATTCCTCTAGAGCAAATTTATCATACTAGGTTAAAGTACATGGCATTAAAGGCCATTGTGAATCTGACTACAGCACCCCTCCCTTCCTCCATATGTCCCGTGTGCTCCCAGATCAGGTAGTAGAGCATCATGGTTCACATCATGGACTTGACGCCTTCCTGCCTGGTTTCAAACCCCAAATCTTACACTTACCAGTTGTGTGACTCTGATTAAGTTATTTGACTCTCTGTGCCTCTGTTTTCTCAGCAGCAAAATGAAAATATCTACCTCATAGGGTTGTTGTGAGCATTAAATGAGTTAAAGTATAGAAAATGCCCAGAATATCTGCGGGCATATGATAAACCCAATGTCAATGTTCAGTCTTATTGCTACCACACCTGCACCCTAATCCTCATTGGCTTTGGTCAGGCTGTTTCCATGGGCCCTGCCCCACCTTTCCTCATGCCTAGGAAGAATGAAGTGTTCCTTGTGTTGTCCTTCTATAGCAGGGGTCATATTCCTCTACTCCAGCAGTTACTGCATTGCACTGGGGTTAGTTGTTCATGTGTCTGTCTGATCCAACAGTTGGGGGATCCTCGAGGGCAGGGAACATGTCTTTCCTACTTTTGTGTCCTCTACTTCTTTTTTTTCTTTTTTGAGACGGAGTCTCACTCTGTTGCTAGGCTAGAGTGCAGTGGCACGGTCTTGGCTCACTGCAAACTCTGCCTCCCAGGTTCAAGGGATTCTCCTGCCTCAGTCTCCCTAGTAGCTGGGACTGCAGGCACTTGTCACTACACCTGGCTATTTTTTTTTTTTTTTTTTTTGTATTTTTAGTAGAGATGGGGTTTCACCATGTTGGCCAGGCTGGTCTCGAACTCCTGACCTCATGATCCGCCCGCCTCAGCTCCCAAAATGCTGGGATTATAGGCATTAGCCATCGCGCCCAGCCTGTGTCCTCTACTTCTACCAGAGTAGAAGTCTGGAGGACAGTAGATATGACAATGTGTGAATGATGACATGATAAATAACTGAATGAATGAATGAATTGGCAGCAGAGGCAGAACGAGCACTGGGTGTTAATAATGGTTATAGTGGACACTTGTTTATCTCTTAAGTGAGATAATAAACAAAAGTTTACTTCCTGGAGTACTATCTTCATGGTAGATAAATTCTTTCTTGAATACCAGTACATCTCCAGTAATCAGTTACCCAGCTCTGACTTTTCCTTTGCCCCTAGAAAGGGCTTTCATTAACTAAAATGTAATCGTGCTCATTCTCATCTCTATAAACATAAATTGTACTTTTTATGGCCTAGTTCCTCCCCCACCTGTAATTCTATGCGAGGTATAGAACAAACAGGAACTTCTTACTTGATTGTAAGATCTCTGCCCTTTACTCTCAATGGCACCACGGGCCAGTAGTGCTGAGGATTTCATGATTGCTGCTAATGATAATGAGGCATTTGGAGAGCTCTGACTTGCAACCTGGATGAGAAAGAATTAGCTCTTTTCTGAAAACTACCTGCCACCGTTTGCTGCTTCATGCTCTTGATATGATTTAGATTGTGCGTTTGTAGTCAACAGACTTCCACAGTTTATAGTAAACAGCCAGACTTAACTAAACGTCTAACTTCTCTGTGAGGTTTGCAACCTTGGTTCTGCCCTTGGCAGAAGCACGTGGCACGCTCTTCAAAAGTGCAGAGAGGGGCAAATCCTCCTCCATGTTCCCTGATTTTCCGCACAAACCAGATCTCCCCAGCTCATTCCACAGAGATATTTATGGTTGCTGGCTAGCAGACATATTGAAAATATGCATGGCACGTTGCCAATGTGCAGATCTGGAAGAAACAGGAGCCTGTCAGTCCTGTTCCACCCCACCCTGCCACAGCCCTGGCAAGCCCCATGGGTCAGTTTGCTGTGAACCCTCCCACTCCATTGCAGGCGATGCTTATCAATAGCGACTGTGGCCTCCTCCCTCTGCTCTCTGTAACATAACAGGCCGGCAGTGCCCAGAGGATTTTGACTATTCCAGTTTTAGTAAAAGTCTGGGGGAAACCCACATAAGCAAGTCTATTGTTCTTGAGGAGAAAAAGAGTATGACTTTGGTGTAGAGAAAAGAGGAGGACAGAATCTGCAGAGGGGTAGGAGGCAGGATGACAGTCTTGGAGAATGGCACAGGTGGAGGCCAGAATATGGTGGATCCAGGCAAATCTGAACTGACAGTGGGCCAGGATGTGCTGCCTCGCAGGGAAGGTGCAGCCCAACCCCAGCTTCCCATGAAAGACTTCCCCCTGAGTTGTAAGCCGGCAGTGTGGGATTCAGTGGGTGGACAGTGTGGGATTCAGTGGGGAAATACTACAACATGAGTCAAACAGCAGTAACCATGGTGACAACACTGAAGGCCAGCTCTCTCTGGCTCATGTCTCCACCAGCACACACACAGGACCCAGCCCTCCACATTTAGGTGGCCTGCAGTGAGGCCCCATTCGGGTCTATATTCTGTATGAGGGCTCCTTGGTGGCAAGTGACAGAGATCAGCATCAGCAAGCCTGAGCAGAAAAAGGATGCGAAAAAGGGAGGTGGGCCGGGTGCAGTGGCTCACACCTGTAGTCCCAGCACTTTGGGAGCTGAGGTGGATGGATTGCTTGAGCCCAGGAGTTCAAGACCAGCCTGGATAACATGGCGAAACCTCATCTCTACAAAAAATACAAAAATTAACCCGGCAGGGTGGTACGCGCCTGTAGTTCCAGCTACTTGGGAGGCAGAGATGGGAGATTCACTTGAGCCCAGGAGGTCAAGGCTGCAGTGAGCCATGATCGTGCCACTGCACTCCAGCCTGGGCAGCAGAGTGAGACCCTGTCTCAAAAAAAAAAAAAAAAAAGTGTTGGGGGAAGTTGGGGTTGGATTCCTTGGATTTAGAATCTGAGGAAAAAAGAGGAAGGGTGTGGGGGCAAGAGCAATACACAAAATCCAAATGCAGACATGAGACCAGGCCTCAGGAATTTAAATACTACAGGACTCTCTTTGTCTTATCCCTTCCGTCTGTACAGCTTCTCAACATACCTCTGCAGACCGGCTTTCTCTACTCTTCCTTTCTCATGGCAGAATGTGCATGGCTCCCAGGCTGACACGCTGCAGATGCAGCCACACATACCAGCTGACTCACAATCCGTCAGGGGCCCAGACTCAAGCTTTCAGGCGAGAGAAACCAAATACTCAGCTGCGTTAGGAGTTCCTTTTTATTCTTGTTGCAGGTGAGCCGTGACTATCAGGGGCCAGTGGCGTGAGGGTAAAAGGAATTTATCAAGACAGTTGTAGGTAAAGAAAGGCAGATTTATTAGAGAAAGTATAAAACTATGTTGCAAGGAAGCAATGGGCAGGCTGGCAAAAGAGAAGCTGAATGAAACGAGACAAAGGCTTGCTGGGGATTTTATAGGATGGAGCTCGTGCCGTGTGCTGAAGAGGGTTTTGTGCAGTACTGATGACGTCAAGGTTGCAGTGAGCTAGCTTGCATTCTTTCTGTCAGCCGAGGGTCTGGAGATAGCTGAGAGCAGGAAGACTGTGTGTTATTTACGCAAGAGGGCTATGTGTCCTGGACCATGAAGAAAGGCAGACTTATAGCTTATCTGCTTTTTTTTTTCTTCTTTTAGACAGAGTCTCACTCTGTTGCCCAGGCTGCAGTGCAGTAGCATGATCTTGGCTCACTGAAGCCTCTGCCTCCCTGGCACAAACGATTCTCCTACCTCAGCCTCCCGAGTAGCTGGGACTACAGGCACCTGCCACCATGCCTGGTTAATTTTTGTATTTTTGGTAGAGATGAGGTTTCACCTTGTCATCCAGGCTGTTCTGGAACTCCTGACCTCAAGTGATCCACCCATCCCCACCTCCCAAAGTGCCAGGATTACAGGTGTGAGCCACCACGCCTTGTCTGCTTCCTCTTTTTGCTTTCCCTTGATCCCACCAACCCCATTCTCCACTTCCCTCAGCCCCCAGTTAGGACTCCACAATTCTCCCAACTCCATTTAAGGTGAGAGTTCATGAAGTACTAGCTTGGCTGCTGGGCCACTTTATGAGGTTGACAGTGAGGGGATTCTGAGGAGGTGCCCCATGGGTGTCTATGCTGGCACTGGTCCCTGTTGCCACTCACAGTGTTATTCTTGCCATTCCCACTTTCTCAGATCTCTACAAGCCTGCCCCTACTCCTTATTTAGGTCTCAGCTCAAATACCACCTCCTTGGAGAAATCTCTGCTGACCACACTTGTTGAACTGACAATCGGCTCCTCCCCTGCCCTTTTCTGATATGGAATGAATTGTGTCCCTCTCTCTTTGCAAAAAAATTCATATCGGTACCATCCTAGTCCCGGGCATGCAGAATGTGACTGTATTTGGAGATAGGGCCTTTAAGGTGGCAATGAAGTTAAAATGAGGTCTTAATCTAATACAAATGTGTCCTTCTAAGAAGAGGAGATTAGGACACAGACAGGCATGTAAGAAAGACCATGTGAAGATATAGAGAGACGTACAAGCCAAGGAGAGAGGCCTCAGAAGAAACCCACCCTCCCAACATCTGATCTTGGACTTCTGGCCTGCAGAATTGGGAGAAAATAAATTTCTGTTATTTAAGTCACTCAGTTCCTGGTGTTTTGTTACAGCAGCCTTAGCAAGCTCGTACACTCTCTATCCCTTTTCCTGGTTTTATATTTCCTCAAGAGGCAGGTGGTTAAGATCAGGCAGCGTGGTTAAGATCATAGCCCTATAGCGTGGTTAAGAGCATAGCCCTGGGTGTGGCTGCAATAAGGGCAGTAGTAGTGGCAGCAGCCACTTCCTGTGTGTAGACAGGAGAAGTGACTGGTAGGAATGTGGTGTGGTGGTGGCTAGTGCTGAAGACAGGCCTGGGTTAGGCTTGAGGGACAAACAAGCAAGGTTAGGCTGAGGTGGCCAGGGCTGAGGCTGGGCTGGAGAAGGGGCTTTGCACCTGCGGTGGCACCTGGGACACCTCTTCTCCCTGATGCTGTTGGCCTGCCCATCCAAGGCAGGAGGGGCTGACTCCCTTCTAAGCAGGTTCTGGCTCTCACTCTGTTCCCAAGGGGCTCTAGTTGCAACCCAGTTGGTAAGACCTCATAAACCATCATTGGGCACATTACTGCCACCAACCCTATTTCGTTTGTTGACCAGGTTTTGGTGAGCCTGTTCATTCAGTGAGCTAGAAGGGGTGGATTTTGCAAAATAGTTGAGGCATATATTAGGCCCCCACTAAAGGCCTTGGATATGAGTAAGTACATGCAGATAACTGGGACTAGAAACAGCAGACAGCTACAGTCATTTCGTTCTGGAATTGGAAATTGCTTTGTCTTCAAGGCATAAATGGTTCCCCAGAACACTCAGCCTCTCTTTCAGTCCCTAAGTCTGCCAGCCACCCAGAATCCAGTTGTTGACACCGGAAAGACCAAATGCCCTGAGGCCTGACTCAACTCTTCACTTGTCACCCAGATGCATTAACACCATGTAGACACAGAATTGCCAAACTTGCCTGGGCTCCCCGGGGTCCAAATGTGAAAACTGGAAAGCTGCTGCTTTACTCTTTTCTGGCTCTTCCTGTATTCTGCTGTCTACAAGACTTAATATCAACATTTTTGTTTACATTTCATAAGAACTTCAGCTTTTGTGAGACATTCTTTCCCTATTTGGCCCACTGTAGTGCTAATTTCTGGGAAAGTTCTCTCCTCTTTTCTGGCTTGTTCCAGGTTCACTCACTTTTTATATTTTCATAGTTCTTCTATTCTCCTCTTTCTTTCCTTTCTCTCTGGTTCTATTTTCCTATTTAAAAGGTGACTTTAAAAAATTGGCTCTGCTGCTGGGCATGGTGGCTTACGCCTGCAATCCCAGCACTTTGGGAGGCTGAGGTGGGTGGATCACCTGAGATCGGGAGTTGGAGACCAGCCTGACCAACATGGAGAAACCCCGCCTCTACTGAAAATACAAAATTGGCCAGGTGTGGTGGTGCATGACTGTAATCCCAGCTACTCAGGAGGTTGAGGCAGGAGAATCGTTTGAACCCAGGAGACAGAGGTAGAGGTGAGTTGAGATTGCGCCATTGCACTCCAGCCTGAGCAACAAGAGCGAAACTCCGTCTCAAAAAAAAAAAAAAAAAAAATATATATATATATATATAGGCTCTGTTTTCTCCTCCAATTACTGTCTTTCTTTCTCTTTTCTGCTCATCCTTAAAGACTTTCCCTTTTTGTTCTCATCTTCATCTCCTACTCTTCTGGCTCTAACTGAAGTTCTTACCCAGTTTCCCTCCTGACCTTCTGGACCACCACCTGCTTTCCCAAGGTTCCTCCTTTCCCTCCTGTGGAGATGCCTCTCTTAGAACCCTTGCTTTTATCAGGGGCCTACAATCTCTGCATCAGTAGAAACCAGCCAGCCTATCTGTTTGAGGGCTAACACTGCCTTGTGCCTTATTTCAAATAACACAGTGATCTGTACATAGAAGTTACTCAATGATATTTTAATTGATTTTATTAGGTTCCTTTTTACGCTTATCTTAGAAGAGGTATATGACTTTGGATTGGGTAATAAAGAGCCGTTTATTGCATGTGTACAAATTATAAATTCCCAGGCACACCTTGATCATATCAGGATCCTTTTGTTAGCTTTATGGGGCATGAAGTTGGCACCAAAGTATTCATGGAGATGCACAAGTAAGGAAGTGAAGCCAAAAGGATGTCTGATCATACAATCAAGCAAGCCCCCTAAGTAGCCAGGGCATGAACTTTGTTTATCTCCGAAATGCCCAGAAGAAAAGGCAAGAGTGTGATTCTTCCCTTGCCTCCATAGCAATTCATTTGGCTATCTACTTTTTAAAATTACCAATGGCTAACCCTCTAAGGGTACCACGCCTGGCCATGAGGCCTCATGACTCAAAGTCTTAAGATTTATAGCTTTTTCCTTGGAGACCAAGGGCATTCCTGTGGGTGACACCTTTTTATTACCCAGAGGTTAGTCATTTACTATGGTGATCTATTCAAATAAATTGGTTGCCAGGCCACGTCTTCAGGTAAGAGTTCACACTGTCATTAAATAATCCCCAGCCACACTGTGACTTCTATGTGCAAGCCTAGAGGGGACAATGTTGCAGGAACAGTGCCAGCCACTAAGACACTTTCAAATTTATCCTAGAGAATGCCAAGATAGCTTCTCAATTCCATCAAATGAGTCCCTTACAGGAACATATCCCTAAGCTGAAAAACTGCAGGAAATAATTTATCTTTATGTTATTAATTGGTTATTATAAGGGCTACAAGAATTATTTAGGAAACAGATGATAACTGGTTTTCTCCATAGGTTACATAAGCCGGTTCCTGCAAAGATTCTTCCCCTACCCCCCTTAATTTTTTTTTTTTCCTCAGAGATCCTTGTTTTGACCTGCAAGGATTCTTTGACCTGGTGCTTTTCCAGATAAAGTGTAAGAGTCAGGATTTCTGGATTTTGTTCCTAGATATGAGTGAGCTTGGATAAGTAAATCATTTTCTCTTTTAGTCTGTTTGGGCTTCTGTAACAAAATATCATAAACTGGGTAGCTTATAGATAATATACATTTATTTCCCACAGTTCTGAAGGTCGGGAAATCCCCAGGCCAGCAGATTTGGTGTCTGGTGAGGGCCTGCTTTCTGGTTCACAGAGGGCGCCTTCTGGCTGTGTCTTCACATGGTGGAAGTGGCAAGGGGTCCCTCTCCGGCCTCTTTTATTAGGGCACCGATCTCATTCATAAGGACCCTGCCCGTATGACCCAATCACTTCCCAAGGCCTCCACCTCCTAACACATCACCATGAGGGTTAGGATTTCAACATATGAACTTTGGCGGGATATAAACATTCAGACTATAGCACCCTGAGAGTAAAAATGAGATAATAATACTTATCTCTTTCTTCCAACAAAAAGATAAGGTGAAGTTAAAAGGAGGGTGTATATATAATGTGAATTTCCTGTGCAAAATGTGTTAAAGAGTTGTCTGATTAATTGCTTCATAAGGGAATTGCTTTGAGACTAGGCCTATTGATCTAGAATAAGTAGTCAATTTGTAGTCAGTTCCCTAGGCAATAGACATTGAAAAGGTTTTTGGTTTTGTATTCTACAAATAAAGTAACCTATTAATTGAATTCCCCTCAGTGAATTCTTCACTCAGGTGATTCTGGAGAGGGCGGGGGAGAGACGCGGCCGCAGCCCAGGCCCCCGGAGCGCCACGGAACCGAACGGTGGTGGCGGAGGGCGCGCCCTCAGCCCGCGCTCTGCCCGTCGGGAGCTTCCTGGTCGCCCCTGCGGCAGCGGCTCGGGGTGTCAGGCGGACGTGGGGCTCGCCCAGCAGGGTTCGGGGAGAGGCTGGGCTGGGCAAGGGAGCCGCCCCGCCTCGGGAGAGGCGGGCCGGGCGGGTCTGGGAGTATTTGAGGCTCGGAGCCACCGCCCCGCCGGCGCCCGCACCTCCTCGTTAGCAGCCGTCCGGAGCCAGCCAACCAGCGGTGAGCGGCGCGGGGCGCTGGGGACGCGGCTCCGGCCGGGCAGGGTTGAGGGCGCCCGGGCGCTGCTTGGGGCGCGGCTCGGAGGGGGTTCGGCTCCCCAGGACCAGGCCGGGGCGCGCGCGGAGAGCCCCACAGCCTGTGCTCTGCCCTCCGGGTGCGGGGCGGCGGGCCCGGGGCGGTCGCCTTTGATTCTCGAGGGCGCGGGCGCTCGGGAAAGGTTGGCAGCGCCTTCCGAGACCCACACACGTCCCCGCGGCGGCACGGGCCACCTGCGGAGCCTCGGGGGCTTCACCGCCGTCGCACCTCCGCCGGCTGCGCTCTGCGGCCCCGGAGTAAGCCCCATCCGGTGAAGAGCCGCGGTCTGGGCACCCCAGTCCTGCCAGGTCCCGCTGCGAGGGGAGGCGGAGGGACTCGCTCAGCAAACCAGACGGCCGCGCCAGTTTCTCTAACTGGGGTTGGGGCCGGGTCACCCTTCCCCAGAGCTCGGCCGCGGGGAAGCGAAGGGACTTCTGAGGACTGCATAGGGCGCCTCCCGGGACTCATAGCTTGGCTCGCCCGGCCCCTTTTGAGCATCAGCTGAGGCTGGACTCGGAGGAGATCTCTCTGTGGGGCGCGAATGAGTTCTTCCACGAGGACCAGCTGCGGCCGGGCTGCAGCCGCTCTCTGGTTGCTGATCCCACAGAAATGGTGCTCGCCCCATGGCCTGAGTGGGCATGACCCGGCTTAGCAAAGACTGCAAACTCTAAGCTTTTCCGAATCAAATGCCCCTCCCTGCCCAGACTGTCTGTGCCGAGGAAGTGTTGGGTGTGGCAGAATGTTGGTCCTATTGTGCAGAGCCCTAGCGGGGGACTCCCAAAACATGTTTGAGAGTTTATTCTGAATTATTGGGTGCTCACATAGAAACACTAAAACGATTGTCCTCTGAGAAGTAGGCGCTAAGGGCCAGGGAATCGGGGACGCATAGTGGAGACTGGGACTTAGGCTTCAGTCTTACCCTTCAAGTTAGCCATGCCGATTCCAGAGACTGCGGAATGTTTGTAAAGTGACTCTGGGAGTTGGGTTGCTGCACAATGAGGACACCTGGACCTCAGTGACCCAGGCTGTTTCTAGGATTCTGGGAAAGGAATGGGAGAAGGCTCAGTTAATTCTGAAGAAAATGAGGCTGATACAATGAACCACTTGGGTACAGAGCTTGAGAAGAAAAAGCTTTCGTCAGCTTCCAAAGTTCTGATTTGTTTACCTCAAGGTTTTTTGTTTTTGTTTTTTTTGTTTGTTTTTTTGAGACGCAGTTTCGCTCTTGTTGCCCAGGCTGGAGTGCAATGGCACGATCTCGGCTCACCGCAACCTCCACCTACCAGGTTCAAGCAATTCTCCTGCTTCAGCCTCCCGAGTAGCTGGGATTACGGGCATGCGCCACCATGCCCGGCTAATTTTGTATTTTTAGTGGTGGTGGTGGTGGGGGTGTCTCTCCATGTTGGTCAGGCTGGTCTCGAACTCCTGACCTCAGGTGACCCGCCCGCCTCGGCCTCCTAAAGTGCTGGGATTATAGGCGTGAGCCACTGCGCCTGGCCTACCTCAAGTTTATAAACATTTCATGCTAGGAAATTGTGTGTTTCCATGAAAGGTAAAGTTGAATAATGATCATTTACTTTTCTACAACAATAGTCTCCCTTTTAGACATTGACTCTCAAACCTTAGGGTAGGGTCTCTCATTCTAGGGATGATCATACCCCATCCTTGATCTTTGGGGGGTTTAAGCAGCTTCCTAAATTCATATTTAGAGGTGACATTTAAAATCAGCACTTAGTCCAGATTCTGGGGAGAACTTTGATGATGGTCCTTGAATATTTAGCACTTAGAAGTGCTAGGAGGATGCCTCACTAAGTTACGTAAGAAGCAGAAGAGGACGAGTACTGCCTGATGGATTGAACCTGAAAACTAGTTGTGTCCAAGTAGAATAGGTGTCTTGCTCTGTTAAGGGGTCTTTAATCTATGATAGTTTGCTGTGCTACAAATATGCATAGGTGCTTTATAAAGATTTTTCACTTAGTGAGGTCAAGAGGCTAATGCTGGTCTCATGTATAATTTAGGTACCTTTTTACATAGAACCTTCATTAGCCAGACTCTAAACCTTAACTGCAGCTGAGACCTATGTTCATGTAGTATGCCTTCAGAATCTCGTGTTGACCTTAAATGCCAAGTGACTTGTAAACTTATGTACTTGATACTTGCGGTAACTGATCTCAAACATAGCTCTTCTTTCCTGTCGTTTGGGACACAGGCTCCCACTCAAGAGTAGCTCCTTGTGTCTGGTGCCTGAGCTGATCTTCTCATTAAATTCTGAGTGGGTAACTTGAGAGCCAGGCTAGGCAGTGCTTGCTGTATACTTCCAGTTCGCTATTGACTAAGTGTCATGTGTTCTCTTTTGACCCCTGTTCAGCTTTTCCATAGCGGGAAAAAATCAGTCACTGAGAAGCAGAAAGTAACTCTACCTTCCTTGATGCCAGGGAGCTACGATGAGAAAGAAATCCTAGGAAAGGACCAGTTCCCTTTATTCCAACTTAGCATCACTGGATTTGTCTTTGGAAAATGGGCTTTCCTCAAGTCCTGCTCTGTGTTTCAGCAAGGACAGAAAGTAGACTGCCTCTTGTGCTACTTGAGGAGCAGTGTGGGGCAGTGCCTAGGGGCTCAGGAAATAGTCTTCTTTGCGTACAGGTCAGGGACCTTTATGAGCAGAAATTTCAGAAGTATTCCTGGGAACCCAGACAACCAGACTGATTGCTGAGTGGGCCTAGAATAGCATAGTGCGGCATATAGCTACTCTTTGTTAAAGGCAAAAGCTACCAGTTAACAACTGATTAAAATGGGCTGTATTCTAACTCATGTTTACATTCCTTATTCCAGAGCTACACTGAACTACTTACTGTAGGTGTTTACAAATGTGGAGACCCAGCTAGTATTTCTCTACTTTTAGTTTATTTTTTGAAGTGGTGTTTGTTTTTTTTTGTTTTTTTTTTTTCCCCCCTCTGACTCTTCAAAATTCTCTGATCCTGGAAACACCAGGATGGGGTTCACATATCTATAGTGTCTGTAGAGTGGGAGGATTTCTGACATTTGATTGTATGTCTCTCTCTGTAAACTACTCATCTGAAAAGAAAAAAGAAAAAATTTTCAGGCAAGTAAGGATGATATTTATCTGAATAGATGTCTTTTTTGTTTTCCTGGAAGTTTTGAGGTTAATAATCTTGATTTCAAAAGAGCATCAGTTATAATGCTTTTTTTTCCTTGAGATGGAGCCTCACACTGTCTTCCAGACTGGAGTGCAGTGGTGCCATCTTGGCTCACTGCAACCTCTGCCTCCCGGGTTCAAGCAATTCTCCTGCCTCAGCCTCCCTAGTAGCTGGGATTACAGGTGCCTGCCACCACAGCTGGCTAATTCTTTGTATTTTTAGTAGAGATGGGGTTTCACTATGTTGGCTAGGCTGGTCTTGAACTCCTGATCTCATGATCCTCCCGCCTTGGCCTCCCAAAGTGCTGGGATTACAGGCGTGAGCCACTGCGTCCGGCCTATAATGCTTTTCAAAAAAGAAATCTCATGGTTGGAAGTTGACATAATCAAAACGGTGCATACCCAATTTTTGGGAAAGTACACTTTATTGGTTAAAATGTGGTTATAATTAGCAAAGTGACTATACAAAATGGCATTCTTGTATTAAATATTCAATATTATTTTGTGCTTGAATGAATCACCCAGTTAGTTTTCTGACCAAAACACAATCCTTTTAAAATTTTGTTTACAATTTCAGTGTGTTATGTAGTTACGGATGAGTTAGTCAGAGAATTAATTTCCCAATGAAGTAATTAACACTTTCAAAGGACTGTACTTTAAAATTTCAAAGTGTGATATTTTCTATTGGTGTAGAATGAGCCTAAATAAGGAGTAAAAAGACACGAGCCCTACTCCTTGATCTGCCAACGACAGATGACTTTGGGCCACCATGTTCTCTCTCTGAGCCTCAGTTTCCTTATGGTGAGAACACAGGAGTCTCCCCCTTATTTTCAGGGGATGCATTCCAAGACCCCCTGTGGATGCCTCAAACCATGGATAGTACCAAACCCTATATATACTGTTTTTTTGATCTGATAACCAAGCCTGCTACTAAGTGACTTGTGGGTGGGTAGCATCTGCAGTGTGGATAGGCTGGACAAAGGGATGATTCATGTCCCAGGCTGGACAGCGAGATGGCAGGACAGTACAAGATTTCACCACAAAGATTGTCATTATAACTAAAATAGATAAGGTATGTGAACATGCTTTATAAGCTGAAAAGCACCACACAAATGCCAGGTTTTGTTCTAGTGGCCTTGTCTAATATGTCGAGACAGAATCTATACTGCCCTCTGAGGTGGTGTTGAAACAGTGGAAATGCAGTGAGATCTGCTTTGTTTCCCAAACTGGATTTGGTTAGATTGGAAAATAAACTAAACATGCTTGAGTGGAGGCTTTGAAAAGAATAAATATTAAATTATGGAAATGCCTTCTTTATTTGACTTTCTGGTTGGAATCAGCCTTTAAACACATCTTAATTTGAATAGAGTGATGTTAGGACCCTTTATAAAGCAAATTCAGGCTAGTTTGAACAATTGAAACTACCTTTTTGGTTTTGTGGAACCACGTGTGTACATTCGTGTAGGGATACACTGCTAACTGGCTAGATTGGCGGTCCTCAACTAGCCATGATTTTGCTCCCAGGGGATATTGGCAATGTCTGAAGACATTTTTTTCCCTTTTTTTGGTAGAGACTGGGGTTTCGCTATATTGCCCAGGCTGGTCTTGAACTCCTGGGCTCAAGCAGTATTCCCACCTCAGCCTCCCAAATGACTGGGATTACAGGTGTGAGCCACCTCACCCAGCCTGAAGACACTTGGTTGTCACAAGTTGGAGTGTGGTGTGCTGGAGTTCTGGCAGCATATGTAATGAAGCCAGCAATGCTGCTGAACATCCTACAGTGCACAGGACGGCGCCCCACAGCAAAGCATCTGACCTGAAGTGTCAGTGGTTCTGAGGTTTACAATAAGCTCCTGTGCAATGAGGACATTTAAAAGAAATCAAAATGTTGATAACATTATTGCTGGGTCTTTGATATGTTGCCTTAGGCTGGAAGAAGTATGTGTAATTAAAGGAACTAAGCTTTCTGCCCACCTAGAAGTTCAAGATTGTTTCCTACTGGCATCCAAAATGAGGGAGACTTTCTTTTCCTGAATTAAAAATTTTCATTTATTTTCCTTTTCTGTAACAACTCTTCTCTCAAGTTCCCCCTCCTGTAGCAACACAGTTTCTTATACAATAGTGTGGCAGCCTTTTGGGGAAGGAGGCACATGCAGAGGAGCTCACAACTTTTGCTTTAAAAAGCCAAGCACTACAGGATGTAAAAAGTAAATGAAAGATGCAGTAACCTCTGGAGTCAGACTTCCCTGTCAAGCTGCCAGCAGTTCCCTAGGTTGGAAAATGGGCATGGTCATAACCTAACAACTTCTGAATAGGTTTCAGAATGACCATGTTCAAAAAGAGATGTGTGGCTGGATGTGGTGGCTCATGCCTGTAATCCTAGCACGTTGGGAGGCTGAGGTAGGAAGATCACTTGAACCCAGCAGTTTGAGACCAGCCTGGGCAACATAGTGAGACCCCGTGTCTACGAAAAAAATAACTTAGCTGGGTGTGGTGTTGTGTGCCTGTAGTCCCAGTTACTTGGGAGGCTGAGGTGGGAGGATCACATGAGCCTGGGAGGTGGAGGCTGCAGTGAGCCCTGATATCATGTCACTGCACTCCGGCCTCTGCAACACAAGACCCTGTCTCAAAAAAAAAAAAAAAAAAAAAAAAAAAGTGCAAAAATATTTTAGTCAAAGGTAATGTCTGACTATAATATAAATAATAGCAGTATAGTACAGGATGAGCATCCCCAGAGCAGAAATCTGAAATGCTCCAAAATCCCAAACTTTTTGCATGTCTGCATGATGCTCAGAGGTAATGTTCTAAAGAAATGCTCACTGGAGGTCTTGGATTTTGGCTCTTCAGATTAGGGATGCCTAACTGGGTATATGGACATATTCCAAAATCTAAAAAAAAAAGGAAATCAGAAACACTTCTGGTCCTATTTCAAATAAGGGATACTCAACCTGTATAAAATATCCAGTGTGTGTAAATGAAGCATGTTAAGCCCTAGGAGGAGCTCTGCCTGTTCGAGTTTTACCAAAAAATGTAATATTTTGTGCTTTTTTTTTTTTTTTTTTGAGACGAGGTCTCGCTTTGTCACTCAGGCTGGAGTGCAGTGGTGCAATCACACCTCAGTGCAGCCTTGACCTCCTAGGCTGAAATGATCCTCCCACTTCAGCCCCTCAAGTAGCTGGGACCACAGGCTGCACCACCACACCTGGCTAATTTTTGTATTTTTCATAGAGACAGGGTTTTGCCATATTGTCCAGGCTAGTCTTGAACTCTTGGGTGGATTGCTCAAGCAATCCACCCACCTTAGCCTCCCAACGTGCTGGGATTACAGGCATGAGCCATGTCCAGCCAATATCTTGCATTTGAATCAAGTAGTGGACATTTGTTGGATCCCTTGGGGCGACGTCATTTCTAAAAGTGATTGCGTAAATATCACAGGTGGGCAATCAAGAAGGATATTCTGGTTGTTTCAAGGTCCAGGTAATTCAGGCCATGGCACAGGTGATCCTGAGCTTAGGAAGAACTCACCCATGCCTCAGGGGCCCAGCCGCCCTCCTCCCCTCACAGCTGGAGCACCTGCAACAGCTGTGAAGCATCTTGTGCTTTAGGAGCCTTGACATGGGAAGGAACAGGAGAAAGCAGGATTGATGTCTCCAGACCACCCCTTGTGGCAGCTCTGGGCAAGGCAAACCCTCTTTGGTAGCCTCTTACACCCGAATATTTTTTTCCTTCACGTTGCCTGAATTTTTTCACCTTAGTTTGTTGTACTGCCAAAGATTTTATTTGGAATAACAAGTACCTTTTAAAAAAAAAAGCACATACAAACTTCAGCTGCCCTTTGAGGCTTAGCTCCAACAGCACCTTTCTTTTCCTTCTTAGAAGTAAGCTTTCTGCGTTTGAATTCCTACAGCACACATTCTGACTCATAACATTCGTGACTTGTTATTTCACATTTCCATGGATGCATCTCATCTGCCTTGCTGGACTGTGGGCCCTTTGGCTTTCTTTTGTTTTAATTCTTAATCTTTATGGGTACATAGCAGGTATATATATTTATGGGGTACATAAAGATGTTTTGACACAGGTATGCAGTGCATGATAATCACATCATGGAAAATGGGGTATTCATATTCTCCTTTATTTGTGTTACAAACAATCCAAGTATACTTTTAGTTATTTTCAAATGTACAATGAAATTATTGACTATAGTCACCCTGTTGTGCTGTCAAATATCAGGCCTTATTCATTCATTATAACTATTTTTGTCACCCATTAACTATCCTCACCTCCCTCCCACCCACCCACCCCCACTACCTTTCCCAGCCTCTGGTAACCATCCTTCTACTCTATACCTCTGTGGGCTCAACTGTTTTGAGTTTTAGATCCCATGGCCCCTTTGACCATGCAGATCATGGCCTATTCATCTTCGCACCTAGACAGGAGCCTGCGCAGTGCCTGGCCAAGAGCAGGCATAAGTGTGTGCAAATAGAGGAATAAATAACAGGGCAGCAACTATGTCTGGAGGTCATTGTCTTTCCTGTCTCAGTGGGAATCAATCACTGCTGATCTTCAAAAACCCTGAGGAGGGGATGGGGCAGTTAGTGGGGACAGAGGGCAGATGGGCAAGATGAACACACCAAACCCTTTATAAGGGGTAAGGAAGGAAGGTGAAGAAGAACCAAAGAGAAACCATGACCGTTTACATTTTTCACCTGGGAAAGGGACAGGACCTTTTCTTCCTCCCTGCCTCCTCCTCCCTTATGCATTGTATGGCCTCTTGGTCTCAGGATTCAGAGCACAGGCTAGTGTGATGGAAGTTTAAACTTGTGAGTTATATTTAACTCACAATCTAGCTGGAAAGCATCCCTGCCCCTTGAAGAGATGTTTTGTGGTCCCACACTACTGACTTAGGCATAATGCCTAGAGATTGACTAGAACTGCACAATGATCTAGTGGTGAGGTTCAATTTAATGGAAATCGGTGAAAGCTTTCAGGATCAAATGATAACCTTTGTCTCTTTCTTTCAGGAAAATGGCAGACAATTTTTCGGTAAGTGTTTATGCCCGTTTCTTACCCTCGATCAACTCCACATAGTTGAGGGTTGGGGGTTTTGTTTTTACCATGACTTTCCCTTTTCACTCTCCCACTGCGTGGCTTCCCCTGGACTCATTTGTCCAACGAGGGCTTGTGAGCTGGAGCCTTGTTTTTCCAGCAGCAGATTTGGGAAGAAAGCCAGGCAGAGCGAGGCCTGGGACTCACTCACAGTAACCCTTTCACCAAAAGGCCCAGGGTGGAAGGGAGTGGACTCTGCTGGCAGGAGCTGAGAAATCCTCTGAGTAGCGGGAAGCGCGGTACAGTCTGGGCATTCTGATGTTTGTGATTGTTTTTCTCACAGTGATTAAAAAATATGTGCTGTAAATAGAGGAGCGCTAGCTCTTGACTTGGGCTAATTATGAAAATGCAGCCCTCCCTGATCTGAGACGTTGGGAGGCAAGAACAAAGTGAAAAAGCATATGTAACCCCAACGTCTAATTTTAGTCTTAGACACTCAAAACTATTAACAAGTGGAAAAAGTATAATGATATGCATGTAATGCCTTTGCCATATTCCTCTCCTTCTTAGATCACATATTCCTATTTCTCTGAAAATTCTGCTTTTGAGAATGCTTTCTGTCCTGTAATTGTTTATGTCTTTCTTTACAGCTCCATGATGCCTTATCTGGGTCTGGAAACCCAAACCCTCAAGGATGGCCTGGCCCATGGGGGAACCAGCCTGCTGGGGCAGGGGGCTACCCAGGGGCCTCCTATCCTGGGGCCTACCCCGGGCAGGCACCCCCAGGGGTTTATCCTGGACAGGCACCTCCAGGCGCCTACCCTGGAGCACCTGGAGCTTATTCCGGAGCATCTGGAGTCTACCCAGGGCCACCCAGTGGCGCTGGGGCCTACCCATCTCCTGGACAGCCAAGTGCTCCTGGAGCCTACCCTGCCACTGGCCCCTATGGCGCCCCTGCTGGGCCACTGGTGAGATGGCATTCCTCCTTTCATGTACTTGGCATGCAGAGGGCTTCAGGGAGACCCTGAGCTTTAAACCTGCTGTGACAGCCACTTCTCAAGGGCCAGCCATGGGCGTATGTTGGTAGAGTTGAAAAATTAAGTGTTCATGTTGAGCTTATTGTGTGTGGTTAGTATAAACAGAAGGTAATGAGTATTTTGAAGGCACAGATAAAGCTGCTTATGAATATAAACCAAAATTGTAGTAATGGAGAACATTTTGGTTATTATTAACACTTACTGAGTACATGTCAATAATATGCATCTACATGGATGATCTAATTTAACCCCATTACCACCCTATAAGATACTGTTAATAATCCCATTTCACACGTGGGGATATGGGGCAATACAGAAGTGATATAATTTGTCCAGGGTCATTGAGCAAACAGGTAGAGGAACCAGGGTAATCTGGTTTTGAAAAACCTTCTAAAGATAATTTTGTGATCTAAGGGTTGAATTTTCATGCAAATTAAAATATGTCTTAGCAAGTGAATTCTAAATGTAAAACATAACTCCATGGGGGATCCAGATACATCTCAGCCACAGGATCCTTCCTTTCCAGATTTATAGTCTAGTTAGATGATAAAACATATAATAAATATGAGGAAAGATCTAAGTACCAGTGTGGGATTAGACCATTTCAGAACTCTGCAGAAGATGGCACAAGATAGCATTGTCTCCTTTTAGGTCGGTTTAGAGTAGAAAGACTTGGGGGAGTGGGTGGCATTGAGATGGGCTTATACCAGAGATGGTTAGTCAGTTGCAGAGAGAGGGGGACATGAAGGCTGTGGAAAGGAACAGGCAGATGTAAGAGAGATGACAGAGGAAGAACCCCCAGAACCTACTGATTATGTCTTAGAAGTCATAGAGGACTCTGACTTTTCAAGGCTGAGCAATTAGAGCCATCAGCAAAGCTTTAGCCCAAACTGGGAACTCATGAAGGGGAACTGATGGGGGAGGGGGAGGGAAGACCATTCTAGTTCACACTTGTTGAATTTGAGGCACTAGCAGCAAATGCAGGTGGGAAGAAGTAAAGTACTAATACACATCAGGACTAGAAAGAAAAGATTTGGATAGGCTGGCTGTGGTGGCTCATGCCTATAATCCCACCACTGTGGGAGGCTGAGGCAGGAGGATCACTTGAGTCCAAGAGGTCGGGGCTGCAGTGAGCTATGATCACACCACTGCACTCCATCCTCAACAACAGAGACCTGGATTTTTGAAACCTTGTCTCAAAAAATGAAAAGCTTGGGGTGATAGTTAAACCCAGAGGGAAGCCTTAAAAAGGGAAAGAAAAGAGGGCATAAATAAATAGAGCTTTGGGGATATTCACAGTACCTTGAATGTAAATGGTCAATAAACATTTGTGGAATGAACCTCAGTTTTAACAGTGTTCATTCTATAAATATTGAGTATCTGCCACGTGCAAAGCACTCTGCTGGAGCCATATGAGTACAGACCATATGAGAACCCACAAGCCCAGTATGTGATATGCTGCTTGCCTCCAGGAAGCAGAATAACCACAGTGAAGCAAGTTACATGACAGGGCCTTAAGAGTGATACAAAAATGTTGATGTTGATCACAAGATCTAGCTTAAGCCTTTCCAAAAAATAGCCAACATGAATGAGTAGATTGGGATGGCCATAGTAATGAGACTTACTGATGGCTTTCTTTTCAATTATTTGTACATGTAAGGAGCCTTATCTCTTTGGCCCCTGGGCAAAGTGGCCTGAGAGTCTGGACAGATGGCATATACTAGAGTTATGTGTTTTTCACACATATTAATAATAATGGAACTTCAGCAACATCATTTTCTTTCCCTAAAGAAAATTGACTCATATATGTACTTGTTCATTCCCAGTCTGTGCCTTATAACATGCCTTTGCCTGGAGGAGTGGTGCCTCGCATGCTGATAACAATTCTGGGCACGGTGAAGCCTAATGCAAACAGGTAAGGAGAGCAAAATTAACAAGCCTACCCTATTTGTAGACTAGTTTTTGAATAAAGAATGGCCTATTTTGATTTTTTTTTCTTGCCCTTATGGTGCTATTTTTGAATTTTAATAAAATTTTTAAAAACTACATTTAGAATCTTGGCTATACCATCATATAGGATTATCCCATAAATCCATACATATTCCCATATAATTTTGCTAAGCATCGGGGCACTCATAGTAAATGGTAACACACCTTATTCTATACTTTGATACGTATTATGTCAGCTAATCTCCATGGTTGAAGGCAGGATAAGGAATATTGCTTTCCCCTTTTTATAGACAAAACTGAGGCTCAGGTTCTACAGATGATCAGTGGCAGGCCTGGGAACCCGTCTTTTGAGTAGATACTATTTGCTTATGGGTTTGAAGAGATTCTTCAAGTTAAAAACTTCATCATAATAAATCAACCTTTGCTATTGGAAGTGGTTTGATTGATGAGGTGGGCTAGGATGGGGTGAGGCTTTATTTAGGAAAATACATGCTAATTATGGCTGTCCTGGGCCACTTGGCCCTGGTTGTCACCACTGGTTATGTAGTATTTACATACTATACAAAGAAGCTGGCCATGTCCTGAAACCATCCAGGATGCTTGTGCCTGAGGTTAGTGGAAGTATCTCTAGGTCTTAGGAACAGTACCTAAATGGTACAAATTCAAGCCATGTACACAGGTTTATGCAAGAATCCATAAACAGTCTCAGTGTCTGTCACCTTGCTCCACATCCTGCCATCAAGAGATGGACTTCACTTCTGATCTGATAATTCCACATTGAAATGCTCATTCGCTCCACCTCAGCCAGCCTCCCCTGTTTCTGCAATGGTAGTCACTATCCTAAGCCAACCCATCTTTCCACACAGCCTAGACAATTTCTGTAAGCACAGAACTTCCCCATACAATAATGCCCGTCTCATAGCAAATTACAAAATATATATATCCTCTATGTCCTCATCCATATTTCCTCCCAACATCACATAGAACCCAGCACATCTTATCTTGTGCACACAGCACTCATGATTTATTAAATATCTGCTCTCCTCCTCCCACAACCCCTAATGTACACTGAATACCCAGTGTGGTATCCTTGTCTTGTTAGAGTCATTTCACTGGAAAGTTTAGTTCTAATAATGCTAGAGATGTAGACTGAGACTGGCAGATCAAAACTAATTCTGGTTGAAATGGTTAATGGTAGTAAACTAAAAAAAACTTGCTTAGTCCTGCAAATTCTATATGATGAACTGCATAGAAAAAAAAAGTGCTTAAGGTGACAGAGATGACAACATTGTATATTTAGTCAAATACAAATTCTATTGCTGTTTTTTCCTTACAAATTTAATCACTGGAAGATCATTTGTGGTTGAATGTGACTTTTACTGGGTGAATCAAAATACAGAGAATCTTTGTTAGTTGGTCTCGAGTGCAGACCTGGCTTTAAAATAAGAATACCTACTGATGATTCTGGTGTTACTGCTCTATAGAGCACACTTTGAGAAACTCAGGGATGGGGTTAGTCAAAGAGGACTTGTGTTTGCATTAACATCCAGGGAGAAGGAACAGGGTCAAAAAGCTAAACTAGCAATTTCATTGGTTCCAGCTCACATCATAGAATGTTTACTACATTTACTATCATGACTTTACAACTTAGCAACAAGATATTGAATATTAACTACCTTATCTCATCCTTGCTGTTTTAGAGGAACTAGGGCTTCTGGTTAATTACGAGGAAGCCACGCATTTGATGGCTGTTAACTATATAGCTGGCTTGCCTTTACCAGGGATTGAAAGCAAACTGGAAGAGCAGGAAAGAGATAACCATTATCTATAGTAAGGGATAAAGTATCCTCAGAGTGGCTCTAAACCTCTGTAAGAAAACCTCGAAGGGTTTTCATGAGTCTGTAAAGGAGGCATTACAGATGAATGGAAATATGATCGAAGACAATGAGGCAAAAAAATTCAACATATATTGTCTTGCTTACCTTTAGATTTTATGATAGTACATAGAATATCAGGCGTAGGATACTTTCCAGTTTGAACCCATTCTGATTTGCTTTCTGTTCAGAAAAATTTCCTAGGTACTGTATTATGAAATTATTTGCTTTTTAGAAAATTATATTCTTTACTTCGTGTAGATATACAGTTTTAATCATTTTAATAACTGGTCTTTGGTTTAAAACAGAATTGCTTTAGATTTCAAGAGAAGGAATGATGTTGCCTTCCACTTTAACCCACGCTTCAATGAGAACAACAGGAGAGTCATTGTTTGCAATACAAAGCTGGATAATAACTGGGGAAGGGAAGAAAGACAGTCGGTTTTCCCATTTGAAAGTGGGAAACCATTCAAAGTAAGTTACTGCTACTATTATATATTGATAATGTGCATTTCTCATGAGAAATCACTCTAAAACCACAAAGCACTTGAAGTGAGTTTTCATCACCTGTCCTAAGGTGCCTAACCAGTGTATCTTCTCCCTGCCCAGGGGACCAGGCTCAGCAGGCTGAGAACATGGCCAGGAGTGGCACACTCCGCACTTCTTTCAGGCACCTCACCAGCATCACTGCTGCCACCCTTCTGAGTTTAAGCCTTTCTAGAGATGAAAAGAATATAATCTTTAACAAAAAAGGCAAAAGTCTTTATGGTACAGTTGTACTGCAACTTTGTTGCTTAAAACAATACAGTTGGGCTGGGTGCTGTGGCTCACGCCTGTAATCTCAGCACTTTGGGAGGCTGAGGTGGGTGGATCACAAGGTCAGGAGATCGAGACCATCCTGGCTAACACGGTGACATCCTGTCTCTACTGAAAATACAAAAAATTAGCCGGGTGTGGTGGCAGGCACCTGTGGTCCCAGCTACTTGGGAGGCTGAGTCAGGAGAATGGCGCAAACCCGGGAGGCGGAGCTTACAGTGAGCTGAGATCAGATCGTGCCACTGCACTCCAGCCTGGGTGACAGAGTGAGACTCCGTCTCAAAAAAAAAAAAAAAAAAAAAAAAAAAAAAAAAAAAAAAGTTGGCATAGAGATCAAAACTAAATGTTTTTTATTCTAAAATTAAAGTTTTATGAAAAGTTTATAAATTTTAAAATTAACAAGGTTTCCTTTCCTTTACTCCTTCCCCCATCCTTACAAAGGTTGCAATTTGATGAGTATCTTCCTAGTGTTTTCTGACATACAGCACGCTTTTTATTTGTAAGCACTGCTTCAACAAATATTAGGTCCACAGCATTGAGTTAGGGTTGACTATAGAGTGGTAAATAAAACAGCTGGACTGTAAACTCTTCAACAACAGGGACAAATAAGGACCATAGTCTACATTTGGTGGACATCTTTTCATATCAGAATATTGTTACTTAATAGCATTTTTTTTTTTTTTTTTTTTGAGATGGAGTCTTGCTCTGTCGCCAGGCTAGAGTACAGTGGCACGATCTTAGCTCACTGCAACCTCTGCCTCTCAGGTTCAAGTGATTCTCCTGACTCAGCCTCCCGAGTAGTTGGGATTATAGGCGTGTGCTACCATGCCCAGCTAACTTTTGTATTTTTAGTAGTGATGGAATTTCACTGTGTTGACCAGGATGGTCTCGACCTCTGGACCTCGTGATCCACCCACCTTGGCTTCCCTAAGTGCTGGGATTACAGGCATGAGCTACCACGCCCGGCCAATAGTATTTCATTTTTAGATGTGATAATTTAACTAGTACCCCACTGATATAAATTTACAGAATAGAAACACTCCAACCTGGAAATGTTTTACTAAAATACTGTAATAACTATCCTTACAAATATTTTCTTCCTAGAAGCAAATCTTCTAGAAATCTTTGCTTTAAATATATATGTTTACAATTTAGATATTATCAAATTTCTGCCTCCAAAAAGATGTAGGAATGAACATCCACTAACTATTGGAAGAGTAGATTTCTCCTACCCTTGCCAAAACTGATTATCACTAATCTTTACAACATTTGCCAAAAGAATCCTACTTTTGTGTTTTTCTTTTAGGTGTTTTAGGCCATACCAGAACTTTTGGTTGTTTTGAGACAGAGTTTCACACTGCCACTCAGTCTGGAGTACAGTGGCACAATCACAGCTCATTGCAGCCTGTCAACCTCCCAGGCTCAAATGATCCTCCCACTTGAGCCTCCTTAGTAGCCGAGACTACAGATGTATGCCACCCACGCCTGGCTAATTTTTTTATTTTTTTTTGTAGAGATGGGATTTCACCATGTTGCCTGGGCTGGTCTCAAACTCCTGGGCTCAAGAGATCTGCCCACGCCTTTGCTTCCCAAAGTGTTGGGATTACAGGCGTGAGCCACCACACCCAGGCTCTTTTAAGTTTTTATGCAGGCAAATCCTTAGCCTTCACCTTTATGGCTTCACTTATATATCCTTGTAATAAATTTGTTGCTTTAAAAAAAAATCTGAATAACTTGGAATTTTTGCTGTAAATTACTTTCTCTGGATCTTAACTGGTCCCACGAATGATAAGGATGAAATGTTGGACATCCTGAGTTCAGGCCAGACTGGTTTGAAATTACTTTCAGTTGACAAAAAATTGTTTCTATCATGTACATGAAACATGTATATATTGTAGAATGGCTAAATCCAGCTGACATATGCATTACCTCATGTAATAGTTTACATATATGCCATTTCAGATACAAGTACTGGTTGAATCTGACCACTTCAAGGTTGCGGTGAATGATGCTCACTTGTTGCAGTACAATCATCGGGTTAAACAGCTCAATGAAATCAGCCAACTGGGAATTTCTGGTGACATAGACCTTACCAATGCTTCATACACCATGATATAATCTGAAAGGGGCAGATTAAAAAAAAAAAAATCTAAACCTTACATGTGTAAAGGCTTTATGTTCACTGTGAGTGAAAATTTTTACATTCATCAATATCCTTCTTGTAAGTCATCTACTTAATAAATATTATAGTGAATTACCTGTCTCAATATGTCATTTAATTGGAGTGGTTTATTCTCGATAACGTGCAATGGAAAAAATATGCAGCAATATTAATACTGCATTGGGGCCTCAAGGTTTCCTATACTTGTTAAAATCTTTTTCTTAAGGAGAGAAAGTAAATACTACCTCAAGATTCTCTCTTCCAGAATTTCATAAAAATCAGATGTTTCAAGGAAATTATTCTCTCATTTTCTTAAGGAAATATGTTCAGGAAATGAGAATAGCATTAAGAAAAAGTTTACCTATAGATGACCTATAGACAATTATTGTTAGGATTCTGGTATATTTCTTGACTGCTTTTTAATCCTATTTCTCCTTCTAAACTATAGTTTGCTGCTTTCAGATCAGTAATTTAATACCAATAAAGGAACATCTCCCTGGTTTTTATGAAATCTCTTACAGAGAAAAAAGGTATCTTATATAGTCAGTTTTCAAAATTTAATTGTTCCCATCGTCAACATTCTTACCCATGCCTTTCTACCCTTATTAGCAGCAAGCCCAAAGATTAATAAAATTCCAAAACTAGGATATGGCAAAACCACTTCATCTTATAGAAGACCAAAATTTTTTTTTTTTTTTTGAGATTGAGTCTCGCTCTGTCACCCAGGCTGGAGTGCAGTGGCGTGATCTCAGCTCACTGCAACCTCTGCCTCCTGAGTTCAAGCAATTCTCTGCCTCAGCCTCCTGAGTAGCTGGGATTACAGGTGCCCGCCACCATGCCCCGCTAATTTTTGTATTTTTAGTAGAGACGGGGTTTCACCATTTTGGCCAGGCTGATCTTGAACTCCTGACATCATGAACCACCTGCCTTGGCCTCCCAAAGTGCTGGAATTACAGGTGCCCACCACCAAGCCACGCTAATTTTTGTATTTTTAGTAGAGACGGGGTTTCACTATCTTGGCCAGGCTGATCTTGAACTCCTGACATCATGATCCACCTGCCTTGGCCCAAAGTGCTGGGATTACAGGCGTGAGCCACCACACCAGGCCCAAAATATTTTATACAATACTACCTTTTCACATCTGTTAAATTAGTAATTGTCACAGGTTGGGTTTCCCAGGAAGCGGAGAGATTAGATCTCAAGAGGCTTGTGAGGGAGTGTACTTGCAATCAGTACATGCGGGGATGGGAAAGACATGATTGGGTTGAGGGAGAAGTTGAGCAGCAATAACTTAGCCTACCCTACAGGAGTTCTGAAGCTGGGGTTCTCCTTCAGAGCTGCAAGGCGGCCAGGCCTTTTTATACCCCCACTTTGATCAGTCACTGACTATAGGACAGCTGGGAAAGAGAATGTGACCTGAGATAACATGGCTCTCTTCAGCTGACACAGCACAGTCCTCACAAGGGATGTCAGCTGAGGGCTGCTGCCAGCAGCACTTCCTGCAGCTCAAGGAGTAAGTCCTCTATTGCTAAAGAGGGATGTGGGCAGCATATCATAGCATATTTCAAAAAATTCCTTACCCTAACATTTGGGTCTTGACTTCTACTCTTATTAAATAAATGGAAGAACATAGCTTTGGAGAAAAGAGAGAACTTGGTTTACACAAAATTACTTAAATCCTCTGAGCCTTGGTTCCTTTGTCTATCAAATGCACAGGTCTTATAGAGTTACTGTAACATTAAGTAAAATATTGTTTGCAAAGGGACTGTCAAATAGTAGGTCCTCAATAAATAGCAATTCCCATTCTATTTTGGTAGAAAAGAACTTTTTTTTTCCTCTGACAATACACTGCATTAAGAGCTCTTGCTCTGTCCAAAAGAGTTTTCTTTCATTTTGTCTCTAAAAATTTTCCTAATACCTCATAATTCTAGACTCCAATAGCCAAGCATGTTATCTGGTAGGGGACACTGATGGTTGCCTACCCAATATCCATTCCTTGTTTCCTAAGAGCCAAAGTTTTATTCAGGTGTGATCCCAGATTCAACAGGGAATTCTGATTCATTTAAGTCAATCCCCTACTGGCTTACTGATCTGCAGATGGGGATGTGGCATTAGTTGGTCTAATCAGGCCAAAGGGAAGGACATAACTCTAATTGCCAATAGCAGCCATCTTATGACCCCAAAAAGACCCAGCCGTAGAGGAGAAGCCGACATCAAGGATAACAGAATGAACTAGGAATAGAAAGTTGGACCTTGATGTGATCACTGAGCTATTGATTATAAAGTACCCGGAATCACTTTGATAACTTGTGAAATAATAAATTTCCTTACTGTTAAGCCAGTCCATTCCTTGTTTGGGTAATTCAAACAAGCCATGTAGGAAAAAGAAATAAACTAGGATTTTCTAATGGCCCAGGGCCATGAACAGCTGAAAGCTTTCTAAACAACTCAGTGATACATCTTATTAAAAATCACATTTACTGACATTGTCTTATTCTGATCTGCTTTATTTTTGAGAGCAAAATATTGTTGTGTCGCATATTGCTTTGTATTAACTGTAAATCTTGGGTTTCTTTGTACCAGTCTTTTAAATGTTCATGTGACTGATATGTTATATGATTGATACGATTTTTTTCAAAAGTAAAAAGCATCTCCTCAATGTCTCTTGGGCATGCCAATGGGAAAATGAAAACAAAAAGGCAAGGACTTAATGGGTACCTCTAATGATTGAAGTGTTTGAAACCGCAGCATGTCAAACTGACTTCAGAATCCAGAAAGCTCCTGTAAAGAAACTCAGAATACTATGGAAAAATGTAATACCCAAAGCTGTTCAACGTCAACAAATTTAGGATTTCAAACTAAGAATAAAGTGTAAAAAGATGCAAATACTTCTGTCACAGGTTAATATTTCAATTAAACTAAAGAATGTTTAAAAGCGCTAAGTATACTTAGCCTTAAGCTCATTCCTTTCAAACAAGAGAGGCAAGGCACAGTATATTTTTTATTCTGTGTTGAAAATGTACAAAATATCCCCACTTCCCTTGAGAAAGAGTATATCTAAAATACACTTTGATGAACAGAGTATTAAAACATTATATGATACCATAGAAGTGAACACAAATACATTTTCTCCAAAATTTCAATAGTCTAAAGAATATATAAGCATTGATAATGTGAAGGAAAATGGATTTATTTTTAAATTCAAAATTCTCCTTGTAGAGGTGAAAAAGTAATCAGGTTACCACCAAAAGAAATGTGTCTGGCATGCTCTTGATGTCTCCTCTCCAGCTGAGTAAATGGATTACTGCACTGTAGACCTGGCTGGAGAACAAATCCAGAGAAGTCAGTAAAGTATCCATCACGAGTTTCACCAAGTAATTCTTCAACATTGCTATAGTAAATTAATAACATAAATAAACCGGGTGCGGTGGTGCACACCTGTAGTCCCAGCTACTCGGGAGGCTGAGGTGGTAGGATCACTTGAACCCAGGACTTCAAGACCAGCCCGAGCAACATAGCAAGATCCCATCTCAAAAACAAACAAAAAGAAACATGTAAATATTTTCCCTATATAACAATAAAATTATAAACAACAACGATTATGCTAACTTTCCAGCAGATCTTATTTCAAATGTATAGTTTTTTTTTTAAATTGGAAAGGTATATTCAGAATATATGTATAAAAATGTGAATAATATGTAAATGGACTCAACCAGTGTATGCAGAATGAATAAAACTGAGGCCATATCTTAAGCCACTTACACAGATTCCATAAATCCTAAACCATATAATAGCACTTAATAGCCCTTTTACTACTGTGTGATCCTGCTGGGATCTTTTTACTCCCTCAAGCACTGCTTCAAGTTCAAATTATGCTACTGGGGCAAGCAATAATTTGGGTCTAAAATAGACATCTAAATATTAATATTTACAGAAGTGAAAAAAATCAGACTAAATGATAAGGTACTAAGATCTATCAATGAGAAAACATAATTGTGATGTACTTTTAATCACATTACTAATATATTAAAATATTATGATTTGGTAATCTCTGGATTTACTTATAACAACATATATTCTCAGAATCAATCATTCAGAGTTTGATCTGGGAACAGGGTTAAATCAGGTTTACATAAGTTGGCCTTATTCTAAAAGCCCTGATCCTCTAGGTCTCAGTGTATGATTAAAGAAGGCTAAAACCAAGAAAGAATGGTATGCGGGTCACAGTAACACATTTTATTCTGCTCCTGAGACACAGGACAGCCCAGGGCCTGACCACAAAAAAGGCAGCTTTGAAAAATAATGAAAGCCAAGATACACAAGGGTCTTTAAGGAATTCATGGCTTATGGAAGCTAAGTATTTGCCAGGTTTCATGAAGTTAACAAAAACTGTGGTTGTTTGATCCTATATTTGCTTTATGAATGAATTTCTTATATTCTGAGATTAAAGAAGAATAAAACCAAGGCCATTTTCTGATCTACTGTAGTAGTTAGTCTTGGAAAATTCCAAGGTAAGGCTGTAAACCAGAGGTGTAAACCATAAGAATCACTGATGAAGAAAAAAATGACAAATCCCTACTCCAGATCTTTGAAATAAAAATATCGGCCAGGCACGGTGGCTCACCTGAGGTCAGGAGTTCAAGACAAGCCTGGCCAACATGGTGAAACCCCACATCTCTACTAAAAAATACAAAAATTAGCCAGGCATGGTAGCAGGCACCTGTAACTCCAGCTACTCGGGAGGCTGAGGCAGGAGAACTGCTTGAACCCGGGAGGCAGAGGTTGCAGTGAGCCAAGATCACACCATTGCACTCCAGCCTGGGTGCAAGAGTGAAACTCTGTCTGCAAACAACAAAACAAAACAAAACAAAACAAAACAAAACAAAACAAAACAAAAAAATGTCTGGGATGGGGCTAAAACCAATGCTATATATAAACAGCAGGAAAGAGAGCACTTTTAATTCGTGCCATATCAAAGGTATGAATCGGACAGCTCTACTGAATGTGGAATTTACAGTTAATAAGGAATTAGATTCCTGAAGTTATATTTTTGGAATGCATTCATATTATACCCTGAATAAGAGATGAAATGTAAACACTGTATGCCTATGTGCATCTGTAGCTATATATAAATTAACATGGGAGAGATAAGAGCTTTTACAGAATGCTTCACAAAAGGGCTGTCTGAACTAGATTTAGAGGCAAGAGGTCACCAGAAGTAAAAGCAGGGAAGTAGTCACTTAAAATAGCAGGACATAAATAACCAATGACAACTGAAGGTGGGATAGACATGATTTCCCCAGAATGGCAGAAACTGCCTTATATTTTTCTTGAATCACCTAGAAATATATTCAGACATTCAAGTATCCAGTTTATCAGAGCAAATTTGATAGAAAAACCACATAGAGAAACATATCTTCAGGGTTTAATATTAAAACATATTATATTTTAAGTATATAAACACCAAATTTTTTCTTCATTCTGTGAAAAATAGTGAGTAAGCAAAACAATGACAAGATACACATTTTAAGCCTTGTACACAAATAGAAAAGCAATATTCATTTTATAAAACAAATCTAGAGTATAAAGGGACTTGTCAAATTAAGTTGGAAAACTTACCGAATCAAGAAGGTGGCATTCAGTAGTGAGACTTTTATCAAATAGTACTGAAAAACAACAAAAAAAATTAACTTTTTAAAGAATATTCTCACATTCGAGGGTCTTAGAAATGGACAAAACCTTGAAAAATATGAAAAGTTCCACATATCAAATGCTAAGACAAAAATATAGACCATTTTATGCTATACTTTTTGAAAGTAGTTAAATTTCTTGGTTAAATTCTTATCCTTAACTTTGGTATAAAAGGAGTCTTCTGTAAACAAATCTCATACTTGTAATATTAAAAGTACCCAGAAGATACTGATGAAGAACAGCTGGAAGACATTAAAGGTCTGGCCACGGTTATAACCTTTTGTTTTACCATAGGCCCCAGTTAGGTCAGCTACAGAGTAACTGATGAAAATAGCAGGTGGAACTGGCACACATTATAACAAAAATACAGGAGCCATTTCCTATTGCAGAACCATCACAACAATATAGGTAGAACTAGGCAGTAGGGAAGAAAAATAGGATATTTTGAAGAAAGACTTGGGGATATGTGTTGAAAAGAAGGAGAACTGAAAAAAAGCCCAGCCTGACCAATGTGGTGAAACTCTGTCTCTACCAAAAATACAAAAATTAGCCAGGTGCAGTGGCACGTGGGGAGGCTGAGACAGGAGAATCGCTTCAACCTAGGAGGCGGAGGTTACAGTGAGCTGAGATCACGCGACTGCACTCCAGGTCTGGGCGACAGAGTGAGATTTTGTCTCAAAAAAAAAAAAGCTTGAGGGAATTTTTCTAATTCATGGTCTTCACTAACAGTGAAGGTTCCTAAATAGTTAGCTCTAATGTAAAATGGACCTTATAGGATAATTTATACCTTAATCCAAGTTCCTTTCCTTAATAAAGGCTCATTTAAATATATTTTAAATATCTCACCTGACTGAGAAATTTTAGTTTCCCCTTCTTCTAAGACGCTATTTTGTGAAGCTGTATTTTTTTCAGGGCTACTCATCAAAACATCCTGTGATGTAATCGAAGAATTCAGTTCCATTCCTTCCACAACATCTGAAATTCCTTCTTTTTTGTTAGTATTAATATCATCTGCTACTCCACCAGCAAGAAGAGGCAAACTCACTTCCTCACTGGGTAAACAATCCACCTTCAAGTTTGTCTTATTTACATCCTAGAAGTAAAAATGGCATTAAATTTAATTATCAATTACTTGGAACAAATTTTAAAAGTCTTGTTGCTATTAAATGTAAGAAAAACAGAAGGATGACATCCTGGCCACAGGCTTAAGAACATTATAAATCCTACTATCCTGCTTCTTCAACAATTAGTTCAGATAATATAGAAATAGTATGATTGAAGGCAAGTTTCTCAGCAAGTACCTATACTCTAGCTCAGGGACTGGCAAACATTTTCTGTAAAGGACCAAATAGTAAATATTTTAGGTTTGTGAGCCACAGGGTCTCTGTGATAAGTACTCAACTCTACCACTGTATTGCAAAAGCAGTCAGATAGAATACATAAACAAATATGTGGCTACTGCAATAAAATATGATTTGTAAAAATAGGGGCCAAAGTTTGCTGATTTCTGCTCCAGTTCACTGGTTCCATATTCATCCTGATATGAGTTGAAGAATACAAAATGACACTATGGTTTTAAACGACCCAAATGTCATTGAAACAAGAACCACCATTCTATATGACTGATTTAGATTTCCAATGGAAATTTTGGGGATGGTTTATGAAGTTACATTCTATAATGATATAAACATATGACATACTGGGGGCTATCTAACCACACTGGAATTGTACTTACATGGTTTTCTTCAATTAAATCTGGTAATCCAGGACACTGAGCATCTTCCACTATGCTGTTCCTAAAGAAGAAAAAAAAACAGCATTACACTCATAATTAAACATATTGTTATTGTTTCACTTGTGTTTTGAGTCCATCCTTTATAATGGCAATTAATTTAGGGAATGGATCAAACATGGAGCCTGGCGCAAGATCAGGCCTGATCCAGATAGATTAGTTTTGGACTACAGCTACTGTGGGATGGCCTTATAAACTAAATGCATTCTTCCGCAGAAAGCTCACAAGTTTGTTACCATGGTGGTCAGACAGGCCCAGGTGGCTCTACCAGCAATACTCTGAATCTCAGCCAAATCCAGAGCTATATACTAAAGAAAAGTCAAAAGGAAGGTGACTTCCGGAGACAGAAGCAACAACTCAATTATTGTCTAGCTGGAGTTAGCTACATTTACTTGTTACTTGTTAATCCATGAGCTGGAGTAAAGGTACCTGCTAAGAAACTTGCCTTCAATCATACTATTTCTATAATTTTATCTGAACTAATTGTTCAAAAAGCAGAACAGGAGTTACAATGTTCTTAAGTCTGTTGCTTGTTAACAAGTAAATGTAGCTAACTCCAGCTAGGCAATAACTGAGTTAGAATACAAGGTATTCTAATCCTGAAGTTACTAGCTTGTATCTTATTAGAAAGACCTGTCTTGGCCAGGCGCCTTGGCTCATGCTTGTAATCTCAGCACTTTGGGAGGCCGCGGCAGGTGGATCATGAGGTCAGGAGATTGAGACCATCCTGGCTAACATGGTGAAACCCCGTCTCTACTAAAACTACAAAAAATTAGCTGAGCGTGGTGACACGTGCATGTAGTCCCAGCTACTTGGGAGGCTGAGGCAGGAGAATCACTTGAACCTGGGAGGTGGAGGTTGCAGCGAGCCAAGATCGTGCCACTGCACACCAGCCTGGGCAACAGAGTGACACTCTGTCTCCAAAAAAAAAAAAAAAAAAAAACTATCTCCGTTTCTTCCAAGTTCCTTTTTAAAAAAGATATGCTCTATTTTTCTAGTGTCCAGCTTTACTTTGCCTTTATTGCACAAAGTTGCTTATTTGTATGATGCCCTTTGAGGGCGTTTTGAGGAATCTAAAACATTTTTAAAGAGTACTTATGGCCGGGCGCGGCGGCTCAAGCCTGTAATCCCAGCACTTTGGGAGGCCGAGACGGGCGGATCACGAGGTCAGGAGATCGAGACCATCCTGGCTAACACAGTGAAACCCCTGTCTCTACTTAAAAAAAAAAAAATACAAAAAACTAGCCGGGCGAGGTGGTGGGCGCCTGTAGTCTCAGCTACTCCGGAGGCTGAGGCAGGAGAATGGCGTAAACCCGGGAGGCGGAGCTTGCAGTGAGCTGAGATCCGGCCAGTGCACTCCAGCCTGGGCGACTGAGCAAGACTCCGTCTCAAAAAAAAAAAAAAAAAAGAAGGGTACTTATAATATGACTCAAATGCAATTATGAAGCTTATTAGCAAACAATAGTAAACTACAAGATATACAAAGTAGGCCCAGCACGATGGCTCATGCCTGTAATTCCAGCACTTTGGGAGGCCAAGGCTGGCAGATCATGAGATCAAGAGATCGATACCATCCTGGCCAACATGGTGAAATCTCATCTCTACTACAAATAGAAAAATTAGCTGGGCATGGTGGCACGTGCCTGTAGTCCTAGCTACTTGGGAGGCTGAGGCAGAAGAATCGCTTGAACCTGGGAGGCAGAGGTTGCAGTGAGCCAAGATCGTACCACTGCACTCCAGCCTAGGTAACAGAGTGACACGCAGCCTCCAAACAAACAAACAAAACCTAGAATCATATCTAGCCAATAATAATTGTTCAGTACACATTAACTCCCCTTTCAACATGCTCTGCCATCTGTCAAGACAACAATCTCAAGGTACTTTCTACAAAGGCTGGTAAAAAGTGTCTATCTCTCAACCACCTTGGGGAGGCATTAGCATTGCTGCTTTGTAGATGATGAAAGTGAAGCTAAAGAGAATTAATTATTCGCCCCAAAGTTGCATAGCTAGTAAGTCACAGAGCTCTTCTCAGCTCAGAACTGTTGAGCAGTACGTTTAGCACCAAAGGATACCATATTGCTTCTTTTCTTCTTAGTGCCACAGAATTTACTGATCTAAATGTAACCATTTAGTATCCTGAAATCTTAAGCTTTAGTTTTCTCTATAAAAAGGGAGTACTGCCTATATGTTGCAGAGTCATTATGAAATTTATTAACAATATATGTCTGGCACCTTTTACCATCTTAACAATCTGAAATGGCATTTAATATCAGCAACTGTTAAACTCTTATTAACATGTTAAAGAAATACCTGCTTTCAGGAATATTCAAAAACAAAGTCGTCTTCACATGTTCACTTTTAGTATTCTGAGGACTGGCACTTTCTGGTGACGTAGTTTGTCGTGGAAGGCCCATCTCATTTCTACTCTGAGATACAGCTTTGCTGACAGACTTAGGTGTTCTAAGTCTTTGAGAAGGGCCTTCAGAAGAGACAGAAATTCCTAGAAGATGAGAGAAATCGCCTCAATACCAAATAGTTCTTTTACTTTTCATAACTAGGAATACACTGAAAATCCTATCAGCCTCTTTCTCCTGTCAAATAATGTCTGTTAAAGACAAATGCCTGGGACTTTCTGTTTAAGACAGTATTGAAATGCATATCAGATGCTGCTTCCATTTGACGTCCCACTACTTTTACATGAACAGAGATAATTTTGTTGTTGTTGTTGTTGAGACAGAGTCTCACTCTGTCATCCTGGCTGGACAGGCTAGAGTGCAGTGGTGTGATCTCTCGGCTCACTGCAACCTCTGCCTCCCAGCTTCAAGTGATTCTCCTGTCTCAGTCTCCCCAGTAGCTGGGACTACAGATGCATGCCACCATGACTGGCTAATTTTTGTATTTTTAGTAGAGATGAGGTTTCACCATGTTGGCCAGGCTGATCTCAAACTCCTGACCTCAGGTGATCCACCTGCCTCGGACTCCCAAAGTGCTGGGATTATAGGTGTGACCCACTGTGCCGGGCCTGAACAGAGATAATTTTTTTTTTTTTTTGGAGATAGAGTTTCATTCTTGTCGCCCAGGCTGGAGTGCAATGGCACGATCTTGGCTCACTGCAACCTCCGCCTCCTGGGTTCAAGCAATTCTCCTGTCTCAGCCTCCCGAGTAGCTGGGATTACAGGCACCTGCCACCACGCCTGGCTAATTTTTTGTATTTTTAGTAGAGATGAGGTTTCATTCACCATGTTGGTCAGGCTCGTCTCGAACTCCTGACCTCAGGTGATCCATCCGCCTCAGCCTCCCAAAGTACTGGGATTACAGGCGTGAGCCACCGTGCCTGGCCAGAGATAATCTTAAAAAGCAGAACTCTACAAGGACAAAGGAAACTAAAGAAGAGACAGCAACAATAACAACATTTTGGAAGCTATAATGTAGATTGTTGAGTGGGACTTAGACTCAAGAAAACAAATTCTAAGCCACCAATCAAGAAAAAAGAGAATCAATCCAATTTCTAGCACATAACCCCTCAAAATAACTGGTGGCTCTAAGTACCTCTGCAAGTGGAGATGAAAATGGAGCTAAACACAGAAGGAATGGCTCAAAGTCAGTTTAAATAAGGAGAGCTCAGATTCCTTTCCTCATTCTGCACAGCAAAGCAACTGTCATTACCCACCCCCATCACCAAAAACAGAAGCGTCTCTAGTTTAGAGGATACCAGATACAGTTGAGAGACAGGGTACTGCATGGAAAATAAGGGAAATAAGTGAATATTTACACATAAAATGTTGAGACACTTAGCTTTCTTCCCCCACATGGCTCCTGAAAGACTGGCAACCAGAATGATACCTTCCAGGAAGCAGATGGAAAGCATCTTCTCTGGGGAATCTGAGTAGACTATGAGAAAAGTCTTAAATGCAGTGACGTGTAGGTTCCCAGCATAATGGCCCCGCTAACAGTAGGGCCCCACAGTAAAGGTCCTACCCATGTGCAGAGAGTTTCCAGTCAGCTTTTTAGTGCCCTATTCTTAACCATGTGCAGGCAGTGAGAGTTCACCCGATTCCTGAGGAAAGCCTCTAATACAAGAGACAGGAACCAAAAACAACTAGACGAAAGTACCCTGAAACAAACACTGTCTATAGTGGATGAAGAAAACATAAAAGCTATCATTAATATCCTTGGAAAGATAAAACAATGCACTTATGAAACAAGTGCAGAATGCTATAAAATGAACATTTGGAGAGTAAGAAAGGGCTCTTGGGAATTAAAAACATGATAGCCAGCATGAAAATTGAGGAAATCTCCAGGAAATAGAAGAAAACAGTAAGTACAGGAAAGAAAGATTAAAAAGTCTACCAGAAGAAAAATGTGTTTTCAGAAAAGATCAAACCTTGTCAAGAGAGATGGTGGTAAACAACAAAAGACTCCAGTAAGAATTGAAAGTAGTTGCTTCTAGGGGCTGGCAAATGGAATGAAAAGGGCTTCCTCAGGGACTACTGTTTTGTAATTAGCCTCATATAAACTATGTGTTCTGTAACAATTTTAAAAGACCAATTTTTGCCATAAACCTTAATCTCCCTATCTTTAAGGACTGAGTTGAGTATGCGAAAGAACAGAATGATGAGCTCATGGCTGTAAAAACCACGAAGATCCTTGACAAGTAGTAGAATGGGGCCACGTTATTAGCAGCAGTGAGAGATTCCTGGGTATCCAGGGAGTATAGCTGCTTAAGGAAACAAACAAAAGTGCAACAGATTTGATACCTAAACCAACAAGAAAGTTATAATATACTTGAGGATCACTGTAAATATCAGATAGCAAGTATTAGAGAACAATTTAGGTTTATTTTGAAAAAACTTCCTGGTGGACATCTATGGCTTATAAATAATTTCAACTGAGATAAATTCAATTCAAGAAAAATAGTCTGTGAAAAAAAGCTATTGACAAATACAATTAGAAAATCATAAAAAAAATGATTTCCTGAAGTATTAAAAACTGCTTTTACTGGAATATTTTTAAATTAGAAAATTAGTACATTTATTGCCTCTCAAAAAGATTTGAGCAAAAGTTTTAATACAAATGCAAACAAAACCAAACCCACTTTGCATAAACTTCCTTTTAGTTTTTAGAGATAGAGTCTTGCTCTGTCACTAAGGCTAGAGTGCAGGGGCACAATCATAACTCGCTGTAACCTTGAACTCCTGGGCTCAAGTGATCCTCCTGCCCCCGCCTCCCGAGTATGTGGACTACAGGCATGTACCACCGGGCTCGGTTAATTTTTTATTTTGTAGAGAGGGGCTCTCGCTAAATTGCCCAGGCTGGTCTCAAACTCTTAGCTTCAAATGATCCTCCTGCCTTGGTCTCTCAAAGTACTGGGATTATAGGCATGAACCAACACACACAGCACATAAGCTTCATTTTAAAGCACAGCTAGAGAAGTGTGATAGCTGGATGCTCAAGTTTCCTTTGCAGTTTAAACTCTAACCAAACTTCCAACTGACCTGAAGAAAATCACTTTACTTCTTCATGCTTCTGTCACTTCTCTTACCTCTTGGGATCCTGTGACCTTTCTCATAGACTGTAGGGTTACATGGTAATTACATTACAGATGTGAAATTACTTAGAAAGTAGAAAAGCAATCTTAGAAGACATATTGCACTTAAACTAATCTGATCATACCCATCAAAATGTGATTTACATGTGTTTGTGAGTGAGCGTAGTCTATTTTCTAAAAATCACATAAAAACTTACGTCTCTTAATGTAAAAACTATTTTTCACCTTACACAAGCCCCTATCTATCCCAAATATTTCTCTTAAGTAGTCTCAGGAAAAAACAACAACAACAACAACAAAAACCAAATACAACAACTAACCTGAGAATGATTTAATAGGACTTTCAACTCTGAAAAATCCAGCATCAAATACTATTTTATCAACTTCCTTTGGTATCACAGAGGCTGCTGTTTCAGCATGTTCTTCCTGCTTAATTCTCTCTCTCATTGCATTTTTTATGGCAGCTAGGCGATTTCTCGCTGCAATTCTTCCAGCATCATCCTGTTTTGGTTTACTCGCTATACCTGAGACAACTTTTTTCTGCAAAGAGAAACTGACATATAGTAAAGCTGCCCATTACCATCTTATAAGAAAAACACACAACAAACACAAATTATCACTTAAAAATTTAATTTTAAAAAATAAAATATACATAAAATATTTCACATTCATCATGTATTTATCAAGTTCCTAGTATGTGCTAAAAGGGTGAAAAGGTAAAGGACACAGTGGCTGCCCTCAAGGAGTTTGCAGCTTAGTGGAAGATCTGGGAAGTAAAGTAAGAAGGATAAATGTCCCGTTAGAAATAAATGTAGGGGCATCCTTCAGATTACAACCACGACACCCCCCTCCAAAAAAAAAAAAAGAAAAAACAAAAAAAAAAGTAAAGAAAGAAAAAAAGCAAAACATTAAAAGAAAATAAATAAGGATGACATCTAAACCAATCTTCAGACATCAGGAAAGGTTGTAGGAAGTAGCACCTATGCTGAAACCACACTTCATCAAACTAAAAGATGCGGTTAGGCAAGGTCTAGAGAGATGTTTCCAAAGCCAGAAATGAAAGAAAGCAAAGTGGAGTTAAACAATAGCTAGATTATAAAATCACCTGCATGTAAGTTTTAAGAAAATCACATTTACACAAAGGACAAAGGAATAGAGAGTTATTAGTGATTTTTAAGCAGAAGATTAACATTATCAAGCTGGTGTTTTAGAAAGATCACTCAGACTAAGGAGTAAGAGATGAAAAAAGTGGATAGATTCAACAGATATTTGAAAGGTAGAATTGAGAGGACTTACTCATCTATTGGATGTCTGTGGGGTGGAGATGGTGAAATAAAGAAAGCAAAGGACCAAAAGAGATACTGAGACTTCTATCTTGAACACCTGGTGGGATGGTAACAGCATTAGGAGACAGGGCAACATTGGTGTGTGTGGAGATGCTGTCAGTTTGGGATATATTGATTTTTAAGGTATATTGAGTCATGATATATAGAATTAGAGCTTAGTAAGTATGGTCTGCAATACAGACTTGGGAATCATCACAGGTTGGGTAAGATTGCACAGAAAAATTATGGAAGGAAAGAAGAGAGTAGAGGTAGGAATTCTAAGTATCAAAAACATTTAAGGGATAAATGGAAAACGAATATGCAAACATGACTGAAGAATAGACAAAGAAGTAGAAAGGAAATATAATTTCAAAAACAAGGAAGTAGGTCAGGTGTGGTGACTCACGCCTGTAATCCCAGCACTTTGGGAGGCTGAGGCGGGTGGATCACTTGAGGACAGGAGTTCCAGACCAGCCTGGCCAACATAGAGAAACACCAGCTCCACTAAAAATACAAAAAATTAGCTGGGCATGGTGGCACATGCCTGTAGTCCCAGCTACTCAGGAGGCTGAGATGGGAGATCGCTTGAACCTGGGAGGCAGAGGTTGCAGTGAGTCGAGATGGTGCTACTGTACTCCAGCCTGGGCAACACAGCAAGACTATCTCACAAAAGTAGACCATATTTAATACTGCAGAAAAGTTAGATTTATTTACTTATTTACTTATTTATTTATTTTATTTTTGAGACAGAGTCTTGATCTGTCGCCCAGGCTGAAGTGCAGTGGCATGATCTCGGTTCACCATAACCTCTGCCTCCTGGGTTCAAGTGATTCTCCTACCTCAAACTCCTGAGTAGCTGGGATTATTGGCGCCCGCCACCATGCCTGGCTAATTTTTTATTTTTAGTAGAGACAGGGTTTCACCATGTTGGCCAGGCTAATCTCAAACTGACCTCAGGTGATCTGCCTCCCTCAGCCTCCCAAAGTGCTGGGATTACAGGCTTGAGCCACCACGCCTGGCCTAGAAAGGTTAGATTTTAAAATTAAGTACCTAATAACTTAAGCAACTAGTGGATTAATAATTTAGATAACTATTCTAAAGTTATAGAGGGGGTAAAACTGAATTGCAATGAGTTGGAGAAATAAAGGAACAAAAATAATTGAGTATAGACAACATTTTAGGATGCTTGTCAGTGACTGGGAAGAAAGAGAAAAATGGGGGTATACAAGCAATTAAAGGGAGAAGCAGACACCACAGGTTTCTTTGTTTTAATGTAAACAATGATAAGACAAACATGTTTAAAAACTGATGGAAAAAAGGGGGAAGGGAAAACAAGACTAACTGATGGAATGAGGGATTAATAAGTAAGAGGTAGTAGGGAGTGGTATCCAAGTATAGTATAAAAGATTAGCTTTACTTTGTTTGATTATCTTAACAGTAGCCTATAAAATAAAGTAGGAGAGAGACACCTGGTGATAGCAGGCAGAATTACAAATCTCTCTAGGACACAGCCATGATCTGCATCACTGATGATATTAATATTTCCAGGACTAAATCCTTAATAAGAAATGCCCACAGTAGCTTTAATAATGAAGTAGCATCCTTCACTATTTATAGTTTTGAAATCCATTCAATCAATTTAGTTACTGTCCTCAGGGTCCTTGTCGTGAGACTTTATTAGTAAAAAAAAATTTTTTTGAGATGGAGTTTTGCTCGTTGCCCAGGCTGGAGTGCAACGGTGTGATCTCAGCTCACCACAACCTCTGCCTCCCAGGGTCAAGCGATTCTCCTGCCTCAGCCTCCCGAGTTGCTGGGATTATAGGCATGAGCCACCTTGCCCAGCTAATTTTTGTATTTTTGGTAGAGACAGGGTTTCTCCGTGATGGTCAAGCTGGTTTGAACTCCAAACCTCAGGTGATCTGCCCACCTCAGCTGCCCAAAGTGCTGGGATTACAGATGTGAGCCACTGCGCCTGGCCTAGTAAAATATTTTTTAAGGCCGAGCACAGTGGCTTATGCCTGTAATCCCAGCACTTTGGAGGCTGAGGCAGGAGAATCACTTGAACTCAGGAGGTGGAGGTTGTGGTGAACCAAGGTCATGCCACTGCACTACAGCCTGTGCAACAAGAGCGAAACTGTCTCAAAAAAAAAAAAAAAGTTTAAACATAAGGTTTAAAAAAAAAACCAAACACTTTAACAAGTTAAACTCCTAAGATAGGATTCAAGAGAGTTTTTATTTGGATTACATAGTATAATAAAATACCAATCTAGACAAGCTGAGTTTATAACTACAAGCATTTTTCTCATATCATTAAAAAAAACTGAATGCTTAGTTTGAAAAGTGTGCACCCAAACCAAAAACTTTGAATTCAAAAACATTACTAGAAAGATAATTACTAGAAACAAATAAGAACAAAATCTATCATGTTAACAAAGCAACAAGGATAACAGCTTCCATTTCATATAACTGTTGTAAGGATTAAGTTAATATATATAAAGTACTTGGAATATTTGGCACATACTAAGCATTATATAAATTACCTACTACTACTATAACAAAATGTGTAAGTACAGTTTAAAGAATAAAACCAACACTCATATATCCACTATGTGGTAACTTAGAAGCCCTCTGGGTACCCCAATTCAATTACAGCCCCTCCTTCTCTCTAGACATAACTATCCTAAATTTTATGTTGATCGATTTGCTTGCTCTTTCTTCAAAGGCAATCAATACACTGTAAGCAATATACAGACTTAACTTTGTAAAATGATGAGAAATCTGAAGTTAAATGTTTTTAAAACTTAAAAACAACAAATAGAAGAATCTATATTAGAAATCTGGATGTATGTAGAACAGTTCCTTAACTAGAAAAAAAAAATTTGGATATAAAACCCACAAACTTACCCTAAAGACATTTTTGTTCATATTATTATTCATATTATTATTGACTTGCCACCCAGATTCCTCAAGTTTGATCAGATTGTTGAATTTGTGGATTACATCTTCTATCTGTTAATAAATAAAGCACAAATTTAACAGATTAATGATAGCCACATTAAAGTTATAAACTAATGAGTTGAAGACTAAAAAATAAAAATGGCGATTCAGAAATCGCCAGTTATTAAGTCCAGTTATTAAAACTGGACTGAGTCATTCTCAATTTAATGTTCAAATCAAGAATTTTTATGGTAAAGTTTTTCATTATCTTTCGTCTTACAAACCTCCAAAATCTACATAAAGAATATCATATATGAATAACTCTCCTAGATTATTTTTTACTAAAATGCTAAAATGGTAGAAAATACATCCTAAATGTTTTTGTTTCTTAAATTACACAATGTGAACACAATCCAATTTCTTTTTATTTATCCATTCCTCCACTGAAGGACATCTTGGTTGCTTCCATGTTTTGGCAATTATGAATAAAGCTGCTATACTGCTAAAAACATCCGTGTGCAGGTTTTTATATGGACATAAGTTTTCAACTCATTTGGAGCGCAATTGCTGGATCGTATGGTAGGAGTATGTTTAGTTTTGCAAGTGACTGCCAAACTGTCTTCTAAAGTGGATACAACATTTTGCATTCCCATAGGCAATGAATGGAAAGTTCGTATTGCTCCATACCCTCCCCAGCATTTGCTGTTGGCAGTGTTTTAAATTTTCACTGTTCCCTAGTAGGTATGTGGTAGTATCTGTTGTTTTGATTTGCAGTTCCCTAATGACATATGATGTTGAGCATCTTTTCATATGCGTATTTACCATCTGTATATCTTCCATGGTGAGTTAACAGTTCAGGTCTTTTGCCCATTTTTAATTGAGTTGTTCATTTCCTTATTCCTGGGTTTTAAGAGCTCTTTGTGTCTTTTGAATAATAGTCTTATCAGATACATCTTTTGCAAATATTTTCTCCCAATCTGTGCCATTTCCCATTTTCTTGACATAATCTCATTTTAAAAGATACAAGTATATTTAATAGGATGGAAATATAATCTCCATCTTTCTGATACTTCCAGTCTCCTACAAAGAGTTAGTTACTGTCAACAGTTTGGTAACCATGCTTTGAGTTTCCACGTTATGCACTTATACACACACATCCTCTCAGCTTTGCTCTCCCTTAAAAATATGTAAATGTCTGTAGGCACTGTGGCACATGCCTATAATCCAAGCTACTTGGGAGGGTGAGGCAGGGGGATTGCTTGAACCCAGAAGGTCAAGACTAGCCCGGGCAACAAGTGAGACCCCATCTCAAAGGAGAAAAAAAAAAAAAAAAAAAGTAAATGTCAAAATGACTCAGATTTACACTCATGACCAACTGATTTTCAACAAAGATGCCAATACAATTCAATGGGGAAAAGATAGTCTTTTCAACCAGCAGTGCTTGGAAAATTGGTTATCCACAAGCAAAAGGACGAATTTAGACTCACAATCTCGTACCATATACAAAAACTAACCAAATGGATCATAGACTAAACTGTAAGTACTAAAATCATAAGACTGTTAGAAGAAAACACAGGAGAAAATCTTTATGACTTGTGGTTAGGTAAGAGTTCTTAGATATGGTGTCAAAATCACAACACAAAAGAAAAAAAAAAATCTGGCCGGATGCAGTGGCGCACCCCTGTAATCCCAGCACTTTGGGAGGCCAAGGCGGGTGGATCAGTTGAGGTCAAGAGTTCAAGACCAGCTCAGCCAACATGGTGAAATCCCATCTTTACTAAAAATATAAAAATTAGCCGGGCATGGTGGCATATGCCTGTAATCCCAGCTACCTGGGAGGCTGAGGCATGAGAATTGCTTGAACTTGGAAGGCAGAGGCTGCAGTGAGCTGAGATCACACCACTGCACTCCAGTCTGGGTGACAGAGTAAGACTCCAACTCAAAAAAAAAAAAAAAAAAAAAAATTGAAAAATTTAACTTTAACAAAAAAAAAAAAAAAAAGGCACTTCAAAAGATACCATTAAGAGGATTAAAAGTCGAGCTATAAACTCAAAGAACATTTGCAAATAATATTTCTCATAAGGGGCTTGTATCCAGAATATATAAAGAATACTTAAAACTCAATAATAAAGACAATCAAATTTAAAAATGGGTGCAAAAGATTTACACAGACATTTCAGTAGAAGATACATGAATGGTGAATAAGCTCACAAAAAGATACTTAACATCATTACTCATTAGAGAAATTCAAATCAAAACTACAATGAGGTCAGGCATGGTGACACCTGTAATCCGAGCACTTTGGGAGGCAGAGGAGGGTGGATTGCTTGAGTTCCGGAGTAAGACCTGGTACCTGGGTAACATGGTGAGACCCTACCTCTAAAAAAAATACAAAAATTAGCCAATCATGGTGGCACATGCCTGTAGTCTCAGCTACTTGGGAGGCTGAAGCAGGAGGGTTGTTTGAGCCCAGGAATTGGAGGTCGCAATGAGGTGAGATTGTGCCAATGCACTCCTGCCTAGGTGACAGAGTGAGAAGGACTCAAAAAACAAAAACCAAAAAAACCCTACAATGAGATACCTCATACCCACTAGGATGGCTATGCAACAGTTCCCCCTTATCTTCAAGGAATCTGTTCCGAGGGGATGCCTGAAATGCAGATAGTACTGAACCCTATATATGTTTTTTTCTATACATACATACCTATGACAAAGTTTCATTTCTAAATTAGGCATAGAGATTAGCAATGATAATCAACAATAAAATAGAACAATTAAAACAATATTCTGTAATAAGTTATGTGAATGTGGTCTCTCCTCCCTGCCAAATATCTTATTGTACTATACCTCAGGTAACTAAAACCACAGAAAGCAAGACTGCTGATAAGAGGGGACACTACTGTAATAAAAAAGACTGACAATAACAAGTATTAGTGAGGATGTAGAAAAACAGAACACTCATACATTGTTGGTGGGACTGAAAATGGTATAATCACTTTGGAAAATAGTTTGGGCAGTTTCTTAAAAAGTTAAACATAAATTTACAATATGACCTAGCAATATCTAGGTATCTGCCCAAGAGAAATTTAAAAAGATACGTCTACACTAAGATTCGTGTGGAAATATTCACAGATTCTTAATAATCACCAAAAAGTGGAAGCAATCTAAATGTCCATCAACTGATAAATAGTGATATATCCATACAATGGAATACTATTCAGCAATAAAAAGGCATGAAGAACACAGGGCAAGCTACAATATAGATAAAACTCAAAAACATGGTAAGTGAAAGAAGCCAGATGCAAAAGACCACATAAAGTATGATTCTATTTATATGAAATATCCCAAAAAAGGCCAATCTACAGAGACAGTAAATAGATTAGTGGTTGCCTGGGTCTAGGAATAGAAATGGAGATTGACTGCAAACAGGCAGGAGGGATCTTTTTATACTGATGAAAATGTTCTGACCGGGTGTGGTGGCTCACATCTGTAATCCCAGCACTTTGGGAGGCCAAGTGGGTGGATCACTTGAGGTCAGGAGTTCAAGACCAGCCTGACCGACATGGTGAAACCCCGTCTCTACTAAAAATACAAAATTAGCCAGGCACGGTGGCACATTACTGTAATCCCAACTACTTGGGAGACTGAGGCAGGAGAATCGCTTGAACCTGGGAGGCAGAGGTTGCAGTAAACTGAGATCGCGCCATGGCGCTGCAGTCTGGGCAACAAGAGTGAAGCTCCATCTCAGAAAAAAAGTTCTACATTTGGATTGTGGTGATGGTTGCACAACTCTGTAAATTTACTAAAAATGATTGAACTGTACATTTCAAATGAACGAATTTTATATGTAAATTATACCTTAATATAGTTCCTTTGTGTTTAAAAAAAAAAAAAAAAAAGTGCCCCAACTTGAAGTGGCTCCCATCTAAGCCAAAGCTGGGAAATGAGCATCGGTCAAGATAATGACTATAGGCTGGTGTGGTGGCTCAGACCTGTAATCCCAGCAGTTTGGAGGCCAAGGCAGGCAGATCACTTGAGGTCAGGAGTTTGAGACAAGCCTGACCAACATGGTGAACCCCATCTCTACTAAAAATACAAAAATTAGCCGGGCGTGGTGGTGGGCACCTATAATCCCAGTTACTCGGGAGGCTGAGGCAGGAGAATTGCTTGAACCTGGGAGGCAGAGGTTACAGTGAGCCAAGATCACGCCACCGCTCTCCAGCCCGGGTGACAAAGCGAGACTCTATCTCAAAAAAAAAAAAAGACTATAAACAATGAAAACACATCATACTTTTAAATCCACAACTAATGATGATACAAAAATCGCCACAGAATCATATAATCAGAATTGAAGGGTGCTAGGGAACCAACTATTATGAAAACTGGTGAATATATAAAAACTGATCATAAAGTAATGCTTAATTATAACTACATAAACACTATTCATGTCTGGGCTATACAGTTGCTGAGATTCCGTTTCTTTCCTCACAACGTTTTCTTTAGACTTAATAAATGTTTTGCCTTTTGTTTGCTCAGGGTTTTCATTTGGTTTTTTTGAGACAGGGTCTTGCCTGTTTCTGGGAATGGAGCCCACTCCTCTTTTCTTGGGTAACTCCCTCATCTTTGTGAGGGACATTCTCAGTTTCCTGAGAAAGGGTACATGGAAGGAGGTGAACTTTGAGATCTTGTGTGTCTGAAAAGTGCCTTTCCACCCTCATACTTGATTGGTTCAATATAGAACTCCAGGCTGGAAGTTAATTTCCCTCAGAATTTTCAGAGTATTGTTCTAGTTCATAATATTGCTGTTGAGAGATCAATGCTACTCTAACCCTTGATGCTTTGTATAAAATTTGTTTTCTTTCCCTGGATGCTTTAGCCTACCCTCTTTATCCCAAGAGTTATATAACGGTATTTAATGATGTAAGTTGCTGTGGGTCTACTCTGATTCTCAGTGCTAAACACTCAACGGGCTCCTTCATTGTTCAGTTCCTCCCCAGTTTTTTTTTTTTTTTCTGTTCTCTTTTTCTGGAATTTCTATAATTTGGCTATATTTCCTGGACTGGTCCATGTAATTTTCTTATCTAAGCTCTTCTGTCTTACAGCTTGTACTACAGGCATGTGCAACCATACCTGGCTAAATTTATTTTCTGTAGAGACGGGCTCTCACTATGTTGCGCAGGTTGGTCGTGAACTCCTGGGCTCAAGTGATCCTCCCACCTCAGCCTCCCAAAGTACTAGGATTACAGGCTTGAGCCACTGTGCCTGGCTGAGATTTCCTTAACTTCATATTCTACCTATTGTATCTTACATTTCTGTTCTCATATTGCTTAACTTCAAAAAGCTATTTATTCTCTGAATGTTAACAGGTATTTTTACTTGACAGATGAAATGTCTGGTCTCTTTGAGAATATGAATACTTGCATTTAAAAGTCCACCCAAATAGCTTTCTTCCTAGATGTTTGCTTTGGCCTTTTTCTTTTAGCTTTGAAGCTTGTTTCGATGTCTATTGTTGACTGTTGGTTCTTGAAATGCTATTTTATATGCTTATTTCTAAAATAAGTTCAAAAAGCTGGAGTCATCTTCCCCCATACCTTTATGGATCTTCCTAGTAATTTCTTTTATCACAGCACTTTCTACATTAGAATTATATTTTGTATCTCAGTCACTAATCAAATTACAAACTCCTCTGGGATAGGGAATTAACTCTTTTATCAACTCCTAATACAATACTCCTAATACAATAACAGATTAATACAATATGGGCACACAACAGGAACTCAGTAACTGCTAGCTGAACTCAACTACCAAAGGCCAGTTGACTCATTTCTCACGGGTGGAATCATTACAGACTATTCAAGAATTGAAAATAACTTCAGTTTTCAACCTATATAGAAATTATCCTGAGAATATACGGGAGAAGAGTACATCAGTCATAAAATTTAGATGTTTTACAGTTTATAAAGGTGCTTTATAACATCTCATTTCATATTACAGGTACCTAAGCAGCGACTATTACCCCATTTCACTCCTGCTACTTTAAAAAAAAAAAAAAGTCCAAAGTTAATATATTTAAAATATTGAACCACATACCTGAAAACTAATCATATCCCAAAATCCATCCAGATCTGTACAGGTAGTCTCCTTTACACCTCGTTTATATTCACAATCACCAACCAGTCCTTCAAACTGTTTGAACCTTTCCTTCATAAGGAGTCTTGTTTGACCAACTGCTGTGCGAATAAGATCTTTAGCTGAAGGAAATAAGAGGTTTCTCAAAATTAAAAGACAAAACAGAACACTCATTGCAAGTCAGCCCAGGGATAAGACTTCACTCCAAACATCCTAAGGCTTACAGGTTGTTAAAGCAAAACAAAAAATATCTACCACAAAACTTTGTCATACAGATAACTGAGTATTAACTATTTGCTTCAATTCCTGCTCAAAATTAACAATATATTCTCATACCTATTGCTATATACTAAATAGCATTCTACTTTTTCTTGTACTTTATAAGAAGTCAATGTCAGCCGGGCACGGTGGCTCACACCTGTGGGTACGGTGGCTCATGCCTATAATCCCAGCACTTTGGGAGGCCGAGGTGGGCGGCTCACCTGAGGTCAGGAGTTCGAGACCAGCCTGGCCAATGTGGTGAAACCCCATCCCTACTAAAAATACAAAAATTAGCTGGACGTAGTGGCAGGCACCTATAATCCCAGCCAATTGGGAGGCTGAGGCAGGAGAATCACTTGAATCCAGGAGGCAGAGGTTGCAGGGAACCGAAATGGCGCCACTACACTCCAGCCTGGGCAACAAGAGCAATGCTCATTTTAAATTAATTAATTTAAAAAAAAAAAAAAAAAAGTCAAACAACTCACTGCAAATAATTATCTAAGAAGGACTTCATACAAAATTAGAAAAAATTCATAATTTTTTCTAAACAGCTTCCCCAAATAAATCAGATTAAGGAACTCTTCAGAAAATCTTCCCCATATTGATTTAGGTAATTTTCATTCGGAATATATTTTTGTGTAAACAGTATCAGATATTGATATCACCCATAAAGTCTTATTTAAAAAGCTAATAATATTCACTGTTACTTGCTTCGTTGGTTAGAAAAATGTCTAAGTCAAAGGAATGATAGTCAATATTCTAATTTCTTAAATCTTTTAAGTTATATACCATTTCAGCATGGATGTTAGGGAACATATGTTGAGATATGAAAAACACTTGCTACTTTATTGTAGACATCAGGTTAAAGAAGAAAAATTCTTGCTACTTTGAATAATAATGAAACTATAAAGTTAGGCAATGCTATATTTTTATGCTTCAGATAAATGTAACCATAGTAAAAGAAAGCAAACACAAAAAATATAAATGTTGCCTCACCATCATCTGGAATGTCCAATTCAAGCTTCCTGTCCCACTCGAGGCAATGTGAAGTTAATTTCTCAGTTTCTGATTGGAGGATATTTCTAAAATTATGACATACATTTCAGTTCTACAAGTAGTTTTTACACTACTGTCTAAGTATTAGCATAACATCATGATACATAATATTAGGAAGTTATAAAAGGGAGCCATATTTTCCCATAGTTGATACTGAATATTTATAAACTGTGATATATTAAAATCCATAAATACAAGTTGATACCCTGTGTATGTACATCCTTTTAAACCTAAAACTTATGTGGATGGAAAATACCAAGAACCTACTTTTTAAGCTAACATTTCTAGTTTGTTCTGTTCTTTTTCAGAGGCTGATCAAAGTCAGACATTTCTAAATGTGCATCAGATTCTCTGCATTGTCTATGAAACTAAAGCCAACTCAACTGTCAAGAGTAAATTAAAGCTAAAACTGTTAATTCCAGGATTACAGTGATAGGGCCTCACAGATCCTAATTATTAGGCTTTGCTTGCTTAAAGGCAGTGGTTCTCAACTGGGTCAATTTTGCCCCACTCTAGGGAACATTTGGTGATGTTTGGAAATATTTTTGATTGTCATGACTGGAGGAGTGCTACTGGCCAGGGATGCTTAAAAACAGCCTGTGATGTATAGGATATATACCCACAACAAGTATACAATCTAAAATGTCAATAGGGCCAAGGTTGAGAAACCCAGGCCTAAAAGAAGTTTAATTTGTGTCTACATAAAAAGTATCCAAGCATGTAGAGGGAAACTGGAACCCTTGTAAGCTGTTGGTGGGAATGTAAAATGGCAAAGCCACTATAGAAAACAGTATGGTAGCTCCTCAAAAAATTAAAAATAGACTTACCATATGACCCAGCAATTCTGCTTCTGGATATACTCCCAAAAGAATTTAGAGCAGGGTCTCAAAGGGATATCTGTACACCCACGTTCATAGCTGTTCACAACAGTTAAAATATGGAAGCAACCCAAGTGTCCATTGACAGACAAATGGATAAGCAAAATGTGTTATATACATACAATGAAATATTATTCGGCCTTAAAAAGGAAAGTCTGACACATACTACAATGAATGAACCTCAAGGATATTATGCTAAATGAAGTAAGCCAGTAACAAAAAGACAAATACTACATAATTCTACTCAAATAAGATACTTAGTTGAGTCAAAATCATAGAAACAGAAAGTAGAATGGTATTTACCAGGGGCTGGGAGGGAATGGCTGAGGAATGGGGAGCTACTGTTTAGTAGGTACAGAGTTTCAGGCACCTACCACCACTCCCAGCTAATTTTTGTATTTTTGGTAGAGATGGGGTTTCACCATGTTAGCCAGGCTGGTCTTGAACTCCTGACCTCAGGTGATCTGCCTGCCTCAGCCTCCCAAAGTGCTGAGTTATAGGCGGGAGCCACCGCACCTGGCAGGTTTTGTTTCTTAAAAAAAAAAATAAAAAAAAAAATTAGGGCCAGGCTCAGTGGCTCATGCCTGTAATTCCAGCCAGCACTTTGTGAGGCAGAGGCAGGCAGATCACTTGAGCCTAAGAGTTCCAGATCAGCCTGGGAAACATGGTGAAAACCAATCTCTACTTAAAAAAATTTAGCCAGGCATGGTGGTACTCTCCTGTTATTAAAAAAAAAATTTAAATTTAAAAGATAAATGAAAATCACCTAACATCAGTTTCCCTCCACTATATTAAGGTTATAAATATTTTAGTTTGGGTTTTAAATGTCTAGATATTAATACAAAATTCTTACACTAGAAACAGACATAGTCCCAGCTCCTCAGGAGGCTGAGGTGGGAGGTCGGGAGGTCAGGGTTGCAGTGAGCCAAGATCGAGACACTGCACTCCAGATTGGGTGACAGAGTGAGACCCTGTCTCAAAAAAACCAAAACCAAAAAATTTGAGTTGTTTATATTCAATGACACACATGATGATTAATGAGGAAGCAGAAGGTCAGGCATGGTGGCTCTTGCCTGTAATCCCAGCACTTTGGGAGACTGAGGCAGGTGGATCACGAGGTCAGGAATTCGAGACCAGCCTGACCAACATGGTGAAATCCTGTCTCTACTAAAAATACAAACATCAGCCAGGTGTGGTGACATGCGCCTGTAATCCCGGCTACTCAGGAGGCTGAGGCAGGAGAACTGCTTGAACCCGGGAGGCAGAGGTTGCACACAGCCAAGATCAAGCCATTGCACTCCAGCCTGGGCGACAAAGTGAGACTCCATCTCAAAAAAAAAAAAAAAAAAAAAGAGATAGCAAAAATGATTTAGCCCTCACATTGTCTAGTTAGGTAGACTGCTTAATATTTCAATAACTCAGTGGAACGACAATGGATTAGCTACCTCTAAAATCCCTTATAATTCTAAAACCTAGTGCTCTGAAAAAGAAATCAAGCCAGACATAGTGGCTCATGCCTGTAATCCTAACAGTATGGGAGGCCGAGGCAAAAGGATTGCTTGAGCTTGCGAGTTCGAGACCAGCTTGGGCAGTATCGTAAGACCCTGTCCTACAAAAAAACAAAAAACAAAAAACAAAAAACCACCAAAATTAGCCACCCACTGGTAGGAGGATGGCTTGAGCTCAGGACAGAGAGGCTGCAATGAGCTGAGATCACGTCACTGTACTCCAGCCTGGGCAACAGAGTGTGACCATTTCAAAACAAAAAAAGAAATGAAGTCACTCAAAAAAAATATTCATAATAGAACAAATGAATAGTAAAACTATAGTGAGATACTTATTTTGATTTGCAAACAGAATAGTGTATATTGTACGATATTGTCTAGATATATGTACATATTTTCTTTTTTTTGAGATGGAGTCTCATTCTGTTACCAGGCTGGAGTGCAGTGTGCTACCTTGGCTCACTGCAACCCCCACCTCCCGGGTTCACGCCATTCTCCTGCCTCAGCCTCACCAGTAGCTGTGACTACAGGTGTGTGCCATTATATTTTTAGTAGAGATGGGGTTTCACCATGTTGGCCAGGATGGTCTCGATATCTTGACCTTGTGATCCTCCCACCTTGGCCTCCCAAAGTGCTGGGATTACAGGTGTGAGCCACCGCGCCCAGCCTATTGTATTTTTTAAAAAAGAAAAAAAAGTGTATGCCGATATTTGTCTACATAAGCATTAACTATCCATGGAAGTATTCACAAGAAATGAGTAACACTTGCCTTCATGAAATGTTCAGACTATGTGGTTGGGTCACAGTGCTGAGAAGACTTCTCACTTGTACCTTTTCCTACCCTTTGAATTAGGAACCACATGAATGTACAAAAGAAATAACTAAAATTTAAACGTGAAAATCGCCTAATATCAGTTTCCCCCCACTATATTAAGGTTAAAACTTTTTAGTTTGGGTTTTAAATGTCTAGATATTAATACAACATTCTTACACTAGAAACACACAGACATACCTGAAATATGGCACATCATGGTGGGGCTGAGTTATTTGACCTTCATTTCTTTCAAGTGGTGGGACTTCTTTTATCGGAAGGCCATTTGAATTTTTAGTAGTAGCTTCGTTTTTATTTAAAACATGTTCTATAAAGAAAATCTTACATGTAAATTTCAAAGCGACAATTCCTAAAATGACAGCCCCTAAAAAGACATTTTAAATATCCTTCAATTCTTTCCAATGTTTAAAATTTTATTTCTGCCTCAATCACTTAACTCACATTTCCTCTAAAGTAGCTCTCAATATTTTTTTATTTAAATTTACATTTATTTCCCCTCTCCTGTCTGTATTCTTCATTCCAATGATCTCTTCAGGTATCTTTACCCATGCTTTCCTGTCTTTTCTGACCCTGAGTTCATATCCCCAAATGATATGGTGAAAAAGAGCTCCAAACAAATCTGACAAGTAATAATCCAGAAAAGTAAAAATTTAATTACTATACCTGAAAGCAAAATATTTTTTGTATTATTGATAAACATTATTCTAAAAAATGAATAAATTAATTAAATACTATACCTTCATGCCAAACTGTTAGAGGACCCAAAGGACATTGCAATTTATTTGAATCTTGCTGTATTGTCTTGGTAGAGTAAGTTTTACATTTTTGTGCCAATATTTCTTTTGTTGCTTCTTGAGACTCATCACTAAAAACAATAGCAAAAATATACTTCATGAAACATGAACTCCATATATCTAATATAAAGGGTTTCAAAACTGTGTCACTTTTTATAGATCTGGGCTAAAATAGAAATGTTTCTATTTTTTAAAATTGTGTATTCTGGAGGGGAGAAAATGTAAACAACTATAGTGTGAATGTCCATCTTTAGTAATTAATTGTAATGAGATTCAAAGATTTTGAAGATTTCTTAACAGAACATAAACACTTAATAGTCTTAGATGATGCTGAGCAGTTTTTAGTATATTTGCTACCAGGCAGTCTTTGCAAAATGATCTTGCCTTTTCTTTTAAAGGTTCCAACTGATTTTTCCATTGTTTTGCAAATTAATCATGTTTGTCTTCAGAGGCAGTTTCTCTAAATATTAAGCCAGAAGAAAATAAGGAAAAAGTTATATCTGAGTTAAATTAGTATAGCAATTTTCTTCTTTTGAAAAATGTATTTGTGTTATAATTAAGTCACTTATTAAAAACAAAAAAATCCAAATTGTATAGTGAAAATAACAATGCATAAGAAATATAAAAACTGTCCATTACATTATTGTACCTTCTGAAGAATTTTTTTTAAACAAAAAATTTCATGATTCCTAATTAACATAGTTCACTAATAACTTTTTAAGAGCATAGACCAAATATAAGAAAGGCATTTATGGCTGGGCACGGTGGCTCATGCCTGTAATCCCAGCACTTTGGGAGGCCAAGGTGGGCAGATCACGAGATCCTGTGATCAAGATCATCCTGGCTAACACGGTGAAACCCCGTCTCTACTGAAAATACAAAAAATTAGCCAGGCGTGGTGGCGGGCACCTGTAGTCCCAGCTACTCGGGGGGCTGAGGCAGGAGAACGTCATAAACCCGGGAGGCGGAGCTTGCAGTAAGCAGAGATCGCGCCACTGCACTCCAGCCTGGGCGACAGAGCAAGATTCCGTCTCAAAAAGAAAAAAACAGAAAGGCATTTATTACCCATCTTATCAAGGGACTTATCATTAAGATCATATTCTTACACTTCTGTTTTTAAAGGAGTCCAGGTGTAACTGGGTGTCAAAAAAGCATTAGCACTTCCGGGAGTCATGGGTGTTACTTGATAGGTCTTCAGACCATCCAGTGGCTGAAACATAAAATCTTTAGGTGCGAAGGAATTCTTCCCTTTTATTTTTGCAGTATTCATCTCAGGTAAGTTTTCCATTTTTGGTAAGACTCCATCTGGATCCATTCCACTTGTTGCACTAGTTTGTGAATTCAAAGTATTTTCTTCACTATCAACTTTACAAGAAATACCCTAGGATGTGAGTTAACAAAGTAGAGTAAGATTTCTCTGAAAATATGACAACAGAAATATATGTCCTATGTACATAATTTGAGAGATAAAAACAGATACAATTAAGTGTATACGTGGAATCAGAAGACCAGTTATGCTAAACCCATTGCTATTCCCCGGGAATATAATCAATTATTTATTTATTTATTTATTTTTGAGAGGGAGTCTCCCCTCTGTCGACCGGGCTAGAGTGCAGAGGCACCATCTCGGCTCACTGCAAGCACTGCCTCCTGGGTTCACACCATGCTCCTGCTTCAGCCTCCCAGAGTGGGTGGGACTACAGGTGCCTGCCACCATGCCCAGCTAAGTTTTTGTATTTTTAGTAGAGACGGGGTTTCACTGTGTTATCCAGGATGGTCTCGATCTCCTGACCTCATGATCTGCCCGCCTCAGCCTCCCAAAGTGCTGGGATTACAGGCGTGAGTCACTGCGCCCAGCCCAAATCAAATCTTATTAAAAGACTAACTAATACCTTTCAGGTATTACAAGAAATTAAAAGATAATGGAAAATATGGAAAAACTTATTCAACAAATACGTATCTTTTTACTTAAATTGATAATCATGGCCGGCACAGAGGCTCACGCCTGTAATCCCAGCACTGAGAGGCCAAGGTGGGTGGATCACGAGGTTAGGAGATCGAGACCATCCTGCCTAATACAGTGAAACCCCGTCTCTACTAAAAATACAAAAAATTAGTGGCAGGAGCCTGTAGTCCCAGCTACTTGAGAGGCTAAGGAAGGAGAATGGTGTGAACCCAGGAGGTGGAGCTTGCAGTGAGCCAAGATCGTGCCACTGCACTCCAGCCTGGGTGACAGAGCAAGACTCTGTCTCCAAAAAAAAAAAAAAAAAAAAATTATTTTGATATTTACAATGGTTTAAAATCAGAAATCTAACATTATGGAATGACTATTAAGGACAAAATCCTTAAATAACCTTAGATTATAAATAGTCTTATCACAACAGCAATACTTTCAATGTGACACAGAAGATTAACCATATAAAATACAAAGCATATTTACTATTTAAGTCAATGTGTTACTTGGTATTTAAATAATTTCTAGAGATTTCTAGGTTTCTGACTTTTAATAAGATATGAACTCAAACTCAGGTATTTCAACCTGGACAAGAGTTTAAGTGGTAACACTGTTGAAGCCAGCATGGCAGTCAAAGCAAAAACTAGTGATAATCCTTAAGGGTTAATCTTAAGGGAGGACCTATAAGGTCCAGCTGCTTTATCTGTGAAGATTCACTGTATATTTCCTTTCTCAATCTGTGTTTGATTTTTTACTAAGAATCTAGCCAGGTTACTTAATCTTTGATACTTTTTTTAAATTAAGAAATTATTCTGGCCAGGTGCAGTGGCTCACGCCTGTAATCCCAGCACTTTGGGAGGCCGAGGCAGGTGGATCACCTGAGGTCAGGAGTTCAAGACCAGCCTGGCCAACATGGTGAAACCTCATCTCTACTAAAAATACAAAAATCAGATGGGTGTGGCGGCGTGTGCCTATAAGCCCAACTACTCGAGAGGCTGAGGCAGGAGAATCACTTGAACCTGGGAAGTGGAAGGTGCAGTGAGCCAAGACTGCGCCATTGCACTTGAGCCTGGGTGACAGAGTAAGACTGTCTCAAAAAAAAAAAAAAAAAAAACCAGAAATAAATTATACCATAGATTATAAGCCAAGGGGTTGGGTCCTCAAATGGGGCATCTTTTTTGAAGACCTTATTAGAAACCATGCTAGATGCAGGCAGAAATTTTAGTTTATTTAATTCTTACAACTACTCTATGTAGGTATTCCATGTTAGGAATAAGAAAACAACCTCATAAATTACATAACTTGCCCAGGGTTATGCAGCTAATTGGAAGCAGAGAGAGTATTCAAACCCAGGCCTAAATGAATCCAAAGTCAATGCATTTCACCCCACTTCACCCTATGTCTTGGCTAATTCCCACATACAGGTTTCTCTCAGCTGTGTTTTTATTATTTTTCTCCATCTTCTAACCAAATTATGCTCTCTCTACCTATAAAGCTCTGAAAATAAGATACCTGAAAAACAACAAGAGTAAATCCTCTTGATGTTTTCTTATGGTTCAGGAAGTTTTAACACACATGTAGGTTAACCTCTTGAAGCAGTTCTTTATGTTTAATTTCTTTTTTTTTTTTTTTTGAGACGGAGTCTTGCTCTGTAGCCCGGGCTGGAGTGCAGTGGCCGGATCTCAGCTCACTGCAAGCTCCGCCTCCCGGGTTCACGCCATTCTCCTGCCTCAGCCTGCCGAGTAGCTGGGACTATAGGCGCCCGCCACCTCGCCCGGCTAGTTTTTTGTATTTTTTAGTAGAGACGGGGTTTCACCGTGTTAGCCAGGATGGTCTCGATCTCCTGACCTCGTGATCCGCCCGTCTCGGCCTCCCTAAGTGCTGGGATTACAGGCTTGAGCCACCGCGCCCGGCCCTCTTTATGTTTAATTTCAACTTTATGAAAGCAGCAATGAGATTTTCAAAGCATCTAGAAGTAAAAAGATGTTTATTCTCTACCTTGTCAGGTTTTGTTCCTACATTTTTGGCAGGTCTTCCTTTATTACTTGGCACCTTTCTTTCTGGTTCGTTTTCTAAAACAATAAAATATTTATTTTACTAGATAGAAATGCTACATTAAAATACTAGGTAACTTGGGAAAGGAAAAGAAGCAACAGTGGGAATATATGTCTTGAAGGATGTTTATGATTAAAAGCCATATTATAAAAGGGGTTATGGAATTTCCTGCCAAATACAAACCATCTGTTTTCAAAACCAGAGTGTTTTATCTTTTTCCTCTGAATACCAAATACAGATTGAGTATCCCTTATCCAAAATGCTTGAGACCAGAGATATTTTAGATTCCAGATTTTGGAATATTTACATTATACTTACAGGTTCAGCATACCTGATACAAAAATCTGAAATGCTCCAGTGAGCATTTCCTTTCAGCATATGACCTTTGAATGTCATGTCATGCTGGTGCTCAGTATTTTGGATGTTTTGATTAGGGTTGCTCAGCCTGTACATATTTATTACAGACAATTAGAAAAATACAGAAAACTACAAACAACAACGACAAATCACCCAGGATTCCATTACTCAGTTGTCACTTCAGGGTATGGTTTTCCAGTCCTATGTCCACATATTCACATACTGCTTTTTAGAATTGCGATCCTACTGTTCAGAGTTTGACATGCTCTTCTTTGCCCACATAATATATCATGAACCACGTCACTGAGTGTTCTTTAATAATACTGTTCTTAATGGCTACATTATATTGCACCAAATAAATGAACTGTGATTTATTTGGAGCATTAATTTTTCACTTTGAAACACTGCTTACACTAATTAAGTTCTTCAATGTTTGGGCACCCATTGTGTGCCAACCAGAAGTCAGGGCACAGAATCTATTTTCAGGTATTAGAATTTCCTGTTTCCTTCTCTCCTACTCAAAGAAGTACTTGTTGATTTTTGAAATGGAACACAAAAACCTCAAGGACCAAACATTCTAGTTCAGTCACTGATCAAGGAATAGTTTTTACCATTAGCAGCTCTTGTGACTGGCTTTCTTGCTGTGGTAGATGAGACCGTTCTGGGAACCTGCTTTGCCGCTTGAGTAACTGATCGAGTCATTCTCAACGACATGGGCATTACAGGCTGCACGACTGTGGGGAAAAAAAAATAACCAAATTGAATGTCCCTTGTAGTTATTAAATTACGGCTGTGAAGCCAGGCACGGTAGTGCATGCCTGTAGTCCCAGCTACTCGGGAGGCAGGAGGATCACTTCAGCCCAGCAGTTTGAAACCAGTCTGGGTAACATCGTGAAACCCCGTCTCTACAAAAAATATAAAAATCAGCTGGGCATGGTGGCAAACCTGTAGTTTCAGCTACTCAGGAAGCTGAGGTGGGAGGATCACTTGAGCCCAGGAGGTAGAGGCTCCAGTGAGCTATGATTGCGCCACTGCACTCCAACCTCGGCAACAAAGCAAGACTCTGTCGCAAACAAATAAATTCCAGTTGACCTTCTGGACACTTAAAAAAAATTATGGCCATGGTAGCCTCAGAGGATTTATAGTAATTGCTAATATTCCTACCTTTTTTCTCTTTGTTTGATACTTTCTTTTCAGAAGTTTGTCTTTGACCAGGTTGGATTGCTCGAACATCACTCTCATTATCAATCTATTTAAGAGATTAGGTGCTACATGATTTAATTGCATAATGAATCAAACCATCATATTTTTAATCTGTAAATTGATTCCTCATATGAAATCTTATCACTGTAAATAACCCAACAACAACAAACTACCCCAAATAAAATGTGAAAGAAAAGCTTTCCATTAAGCTTCCAAAAAAGGTTACATCCTTTTTCAGAATCACAGAACTAAGAAAATGCGAATAACCCAAGCTTTTAAAAACAGCTAACTATAACTTGCCTTCTGAAGGTCCTTAAACACTCCTAGACATGTTTTCACTTCAAGACCTTCTAATTTTGCCTAGGAAATGCTTCTCCTGGATAAAAAGCTCTTTCCCATGGTCTCTCCTCCACTTCCATAATGACTTCACTCAAAAGGCTTTCATCTCAGGGAGGCCTTCCTTAACTGCCCGATCAAAATTCTACCCCACACCTACTTCTAGTACACCCCATCTCCCCATCTCTTCCATAATACTTATCATCTTCTGACATATTATGTATTTATTTTTTCTTAAAGCCTTACATGTAAGTTCCACAAAGGGAATCTAGTTTATTATATCCAAAAGCCTACAACACCAGGAACATCATAGCAATGCAAAATATATACGCATATATGGAACTTAGCTTCCTCACCTGATAAAGAAGTATACTATTTCCCTTCTTGCCCACTTCATTTTGTTTTAGTAACCCTCCTAATATCTCTATTACAGTATTTTGAAGACCCATAAGTTTATAACACCTACCCTGTGTGCTTTCCTCCCCATCTGCATTTCATGCAGGTAACTTGGAATGCATAATAGGAGCCCAGTAAACAAGAGTGTGACACAAAGACAGTTTGCCATGGATCTCATAAGGAATGTTGGAGCAAATATTTTAAGTGAAATTGCTCTACGTCACCATACCAAGAACAGTGACTTTGGTACCTGTTAACTCTAGTAAATTAATCATTATGTTTGAATCTGATACTAGATTGAAAATGAATTTACTTACTAAAAGAGTACACTTTATCATTTTAGTAACAATTATCTGCTATCAACTATACCTTAGTCTGCTCCATTTGGTCTTTGGCCTTTGACCTTGTAATCCGTACAGAAGATGGAATAGCCTTAGAATAGTCAAAAGAAGATAAACTTAAAAAAAAAAAATGAACTGGTAAAGGTTTACTTGCATAACTTATTACAAAATAAAGTTCCCATTTTAAAGTTAAATTTTATCCTTAATCTCTTATAGCAAAAAGATACTTAAATTCCTTTTTCTGGTTCTAGCTTGATTTAAATTAAGTTAGTAACTTCAAAAATTACTCATATTTCTCAGTGAAAAAGAAATTTCAAACCATATTTTCCAGGTATTGGAATCATCATTAATATGAGCTTCTATCCTCTCTTTTAGTTCTCCTGCCTCTCTGACCAGTCCTCAGCCTGGTACCGGACTTCTGCCTACCTAAAGGTCCTCTCTAGAGCCCATTTTTTCATAATTTTATATATCCTTATTGGAATGGTCTCATTTAGTCCTACAGCTTAAACACCCATCCATACTCCCAATATTATATCCTAAATCAACATCTTAGCACCGATTTCCATTCTGCTTTCCAAATGTTTGCTAATATCTAGGTGGCCCACACAAGTTTAAGATTTTTTAAAAGGTTATTAACATGCACCCACTTAAGCCTGTTCCTTTTCTTGTCTTATCTCTTTTAGCAGCAGAGCTTCTCTCTGCTTTTTCAATTTCCTTTACCCCTCACCATCTACTTGGCCACCAGTCCTGTCAAATGCCTTTATTTAGATGTCTTACACCTATTTTTTCCTTTTAAAACCCACTGCCCCTTTCCATCTATTCTATTACAATAGTCTCACAATTGGTCTCCCTATCTATAAATGTTCCCCTTTCCAGACCAAAATCTTTAGGGCTATGGTATTTTCCTGAATTATTAATTTGACAATGGCACTACCCTTATTTATAAACTTCTCCTGATTCTGCATAACCTACAGGATAAACACCAAATCCTTTGCATAACATTGTTTCAGCCTGGTTCTACCCATTTTCCTAGTTTTATCCTATCTCAGCTTACCTACAGCTATCTTAAGGGACCTGATTTTCATTCTTGTGAGCTACTATTATGTCATTCCCACCTTCTACCAACCAGTTAATAAAGAGACTAAGGGAAAGGGGTTATTTTAGTCACTTAATTTCTTGAAGAAAATTCCAAATAAAAAACTATTCCTTTATATTAAGACACTAAATTTACCTTTTTTGGCTCAGCTTTCACAGCATTCTGGTTTGATAAAAGAAAACAAGGCGTATCAGGTCTATAACGACCCACTTTAAATATTCCTCGTTTAGCTTTCTCTCTCTGCTCTTTCAATTTTTGAAGCTGCTTTTCTTCTTTGTATTTTTGGAGCATCTGTTTTCGTTGATCACCTAGAATAGTTTTCATTGCCCCTAGGCAGAAAAAAACCAAAACCACACAGTATATAACACATTTCAGATGAAAGGTTATGCAAACGTATAAACAATTATTTTTGTGTCATTTCAACTGCTGCTAAAAAATGCTTTCAGGCCGGGCGCAGTGGCTCACGCCTGTAATCCCAGCACTTTGGGAGGCCAAGGAGGGCAGATCACCTGAGGTCAGGAGATCGAGACCAGCCTGGTCAACGTGGTGAAGCCCCATCTCTACTAAAAATGCAAAAATTAGCTGGGTGTGGTGGCGGGCACCTGGAATCCCAGCTACTTGGGAGGTTGAGGTAGGAGAATTGCTTGAACCCAGGAGATGGAGGTGGAGCCAAGATCGCACCTTTGCACTCTAACCTCGGCGACAGAGCAAGACTCCGTCTCAAAAAAAAAAAAAAAAAATGTTTTCAATAAGCCAGGCACAGTGACACATCTGTAGTCCCATCTACTGGGGAGGCTGAGGCGGAAGGATCATTTGAGCCCAGGAGTTCAAGTTCAACTTCAGTAACACAGCAAGACCTCTCTGCACAAAAGGAAATGCTTTTAATATTTCTTGTTAATTCTTTAGCACTCTAACCACAAGTTTTTTCAACCCCTAGTCCTTTAAAATTTGTATTCATTTTGCCTTCATGTGTTCAAATATTAACTGCTTGCTATGCTTCACTTTTAAATTAACTAACTTGTATGATAGCCAGCAACCAAGCTGCCCTCTACTGATCCTCACTTCCTGGTAGTCCTGCCCTGTGTCATCCCCTCTCACACTGAATAGGGCTGACTTGTGTGACCAAGACAGTATCACAGGAATAATGGAATATGACTTCTAAAACCAGGTAGTGTTTGCCTTGCTCTCTCTTGAAGAGTCGCTTGCTCTGGGAGAAGCCAGGTGCCATGTGGGGCATTAAGAAGACTCAAGTAGTCCTATGGAGGTGTCCACATGACAAAGAACTACAGCCTCCTGCCAAAAGCCAGCATCAACTTGCTGTTCATGTGAGTCAGTCATCTTGGAGGCACATCCTCCAGTCTCAGTTAAGGCTTCAGATGTATCTCTGGATGACATCTTGGTTGTTACCTTCAGAATCACCCAGCTCAGCCATACCCAAGTTCCTGACCCACAAAAATTGTATGAAATAATCAATGTTTATTGTTTTAAGCTGCTAAGTTTTGGGATAACTAATACAATTATAGGTGCTATTTATTATAATATATGTACTCCATTCCTTCTCACCTATTTAAGGACATTCTTCCAGCAACTTATCCTCTCACTCATCTATTTTTTCCTCTACTGAATTGTTGCCATTATGAAGTTACAAACATGCAATAATTTCTCCCAACCTACATCCTCATCTAGCACTTATTTCTCTAGTCCCATTTAAGGCAAAATTCTTCAAGACAGTTACCTGTATCTCTACTATCAACACTTTTATTTATTTATTTTAGACAGAGTCTCACACTGTCGCCTGGGCTGGAATGCAGCGGCATGATCTCGGCTCACTGCATCCTCGGCCTCCCAGGTTCAAGTGATTCTCCTGCCTCAGCCTCCCGAGTAGCTGGGATTACAGGCACCCACCACCATGCCCAGCTAATTTTTTGTATTTTTAGTAGAGACGGGGTTTCACCATTTTGGCCAGGCTGGTCTCCAACTCCTGACCTCGTGATTCACCCGCCTCAGCCTCCCAAAGTGCTGGGATTACAGGCGTGAGCCACTGCGCCTGGCCTGTTTTGAGACAGTCTCACTCTGTTGTCCAGGCTGGAGTGCAGTGGTGCAATCTTGGCTCACTGCAACCTCCACCTCCTGGGTTCAAGCAATTCTCCTGCCTCAGCCTCCCTAGTAGCTAGGATTACAGGCATGCGCCACTGCGTCTGGCTAATTTTTGTATTTTGAGTAGAGATGGGGTTTCATCATGTTGGCCAGGCTGGTCTTGAACTCCTGACCTCAGGTGATTCACCCACCTTGGCCTTCCAAAATGCTGGAATTACAGGTGTGAGCCACCACACCCAGCCTATTTCCAACACTCTTTATATTCCCTCTCAATTTTTCAAAATTATGAAAAACCTCTAATATACAAACAGAATTCTGATGAACCCCATATACCTATTACCCAGATTCAATATTTATGAACATTTTGCTGCAGTTGTTTAAAACAAATTATGCTTAGAAGATTTCATCTCTAAATACTTTAGTTTATACTTCTAAAAAATAAAGACATTTCCGGCTAGGCGCGGTAGCTCACGCCTGTAATCCTGGCACTTTGGGAGACCGAGGTGGGTGGATCACCTGAGGTCCGGAGTTCAAGACCAGCCTGACCAACATGGAGAAACCCTGTCTCTACTAAAACTACAAAATTAGCCAAGCGTGATGGTGCATGCCTGTAATCCCAGCTACTCGGGAAGGCTGAGGCAGGAGAATCACTTGAAACCGGGAGGCAGAGGTTGCGGTGAGCTGAGATCACGCCACTGCACTCCCAGCCTGAGCAAGAGCAGCAAAACTCTGTCTCAAAAAATAAAACAAATAAAAAAATAAAATGAAGACATTTCCTTTCACAGTCACAATATCATCATTACACTTAAAATCAGCAGTAATTCCTTGTTATCTATTACAGGATCCAGATTTAAACTTCTCTGTTTGTTTCAAAGAGGTCTTTTAAACCATCTATTTATTAAATCAAGAACCAAGTAAGATCAACGCATTTTATTTGGATGTCTTTTTAAATCTCTTCATCTAAAACAGAGCTGTCTGACAAAACAGATTTTGTCTTACTGACAAAAGGTAGTCAGTTTTCCTACTGAATGTCCTTGCAAGCTATGTTTGTTTATTTACTCATTCCTCTAGGCCCCATGTTTTCTATAGACTATAAATTATATCTAAAGGTTTGATTATACTCACCCATTCCAATCTGACTTTCACTCCCTGAATCTCACTCCACCAAAACTATTCAAGATCACCAGTGACCTCCACAGTGGTGAAGTCCAAATTCTCACCTCTATTATACTTGATCTAACAAGCAGTACTGACTAACATAGTTAATCGGTCTCTCTTTGATATGCACTTTTCTATTCGGTTTCTAGGACAGCATGTTCTTCTGGTTATCCTCTTACATTACTTTGCACTGTTCCTTGGTTCTTTACTAGTTTTCCCTTTTTTTTTTTTTTTTGAGACAGAGTCTTGCTCCGTCACCAAGCTGGAGTGCAGTGGCATGATCTCGGCTCACTGCAACCTCCACCTCCTGGGTTCAGGTGATTCTCCTGCCTTAGCCTCCCAAGTAGCTGAGACTACAGGTGCGCACCACCATGCCCAGCTGATTTTTGTATTTTTAGTAGAGATGAGGTTTCACCATGTTGGCCAGGATGGTGTTGATATCTTGACCTCATGATCCACGGGCCTCAGCCTCCCAAAGAACTGGGATTACAGGTGTGAGCCACCACGACCAGCCCCTTGTCTTTTAATACTTAATATCAACTAAATTATTGCAATAGTCTACTTACTGCTCTCCCTGATGTCATACATACTACCCTACAATCTATTCTCAACACAGCAGCCAAAGTGATGCTTTTTTTTTTGAGATGGAGTCTCACTCTGTCACCCAGGCTGGAGTACAATAGTGTTATCTCAGTTCACTGCAACCTCCATCTCCCGAGTTCAAGCGATTCTCCTGCCTCAGCCTCCTGAGTACCTAGGATTACAGGTGCGTGTCACCACACCCAGCTAATTTTTGTATTTTTAGTAGAGACAGGGTTTCACCATGTTGGTCAGGCTGGTCTTGAACTCCTGACCTCATGATCCACCCGCCTTGGCCTCCCAAAGTGCTGGGATTACAGGCATAAGCCACTGAGCCCGACCTGATCCTTTTTTTTCTTTCTTTTTTTTTTTTTTAGGGGACAGGATCTCCATGTGCTGCCCAGGCCAGAGTGCAGTGGCCTTTCACAGGCACCATCATAGCACACTAAAGCAAACTCCTGAGCTCCAGATTTCCTGCCTCAGCCTCTGGAGTAGCTAGGGCTACAGGCCTGACTCCAAAGTGATCCTTTTAAAATATAAATCAGATTACATAAACACTCATTAATGGCTTCTCATTTCAGAGTAAAAGTCAATGTCCTTATAATGATGGTCCTTAGGATTCTATGCAATCTATCACCCTTGCTCATTCTTTTATACCCAGTTACCTACTTGCATTCACTAAAACATATCAGGCACACTCCTACCTCTAAGCCTTTGCAAATGGGAAATAAAGGATATTTTAATAGCATACTGACATAGTTAGACTTTTATTTGAAATATTTTTGGTTAAGAAATGGAGCATTTGAGAGGACAAGAGTAAAGGCAAGGAGATGACTTAGGAGGTAACACTACCACCCTTTCTCAAATAAAAAATGTTTGGTTCTTTCTGCCATTCCCCATTTATCTAGCATTATTCAATGCCATCTAGCTCCTAATGCCTGCTATATGAACACAACAAATAGGAGTAGGGTGACTCCTGACTAAACACAAGTCATTTCTCAGTTCCCTTTCTCTTCTCTGTAGCATCCTTTGCCTTCTAAGATGCTCTATTTTCATCTTTTTCTGAGATTATTCCTTTCTTCTTTAGTTGGTTCCCTCTATCCTAATGGTCCCAATCCTTCTGGGCAAACTGCAAGGATGGATTCTTTGCTCTTCTTAGTAATGTTTCCATTGACAAAGTACTCTCATTTCATGGATTCTTTAATTATTCTATTTTTACATTGCTTATCAGTTTATCTTATCAACACTTACCTTACCCAAGCTCCATAAGAACTTTAGGATTTCTATGAGGCAATATAGATAAAGTGTTATAATACTCCATAGGTAAATGGCTTTGCCTTAAAGACAGTAGTTAGTTGTAGAAAACAGGTTAAGGGGCCAGGCGTGGTGGTTTATGCCTGTAATCCCTACGCTTTGGGAGGCTGAGGCAAGAGAATTCCTTGAGCCCAGGAATTTGAGGTTACAGTGAGTACACCACTGCATTCCTGCCCAGGTGACAGTGAGACCCTGTCTCTTGTAATTAAAAAAAAAAAAAAAAAAAAAAGAAAAAAAGGAAAAAGACCAAAAAAGAAAAGTTATTTATAGAATGATATTTCAAAATTCTTCTGGTCAGGGTTTTTTACTCACACAGGCATTAAACCAACTATTATTCACTCTTCAAAGTACTTAAAATTATAACAAACCTTTACTTACTTGGCTTAACGATGGCCTTTTCTGGAATAAGCTCTTGAGAAGTCTCATCTAATTCAACAAGAATTCTACCTTCCAAGGTTGGAATGTTTACATCTTTCAAACCAAAGTGTCTATTTCGTTCGTATTCCTTATGTCTGTTTTCCTTCTGAGACAGTGATTTCCTATGAGCAATTTTAGTTCTAATCATTTCAGTACTTAAATCCTTCCTGTGTCGACTGGCAAAATGTGATGAAGACATCCTGTCAAGGAAAAGGACAAAACCCAACTTACATGAATTTTCATTATTTAAAAAATTAAGATTATAGTTCATCTCCTGTCCCACTTCAGGGCCTTCTGAAATAAAAATATAAAATGTGCAATGAAAGAAATATGTAACACTGAAAAGTGGGAAGAAGATTATCAGAGCATAAGAAGCTACCTATTTGGGGGGTTTTAAATAGGAACTTGCTTGACCGATGAAGAGAAAGCCAGGAAGCTATAGTCCAGAATAAAAGAGGCTCTGGGGTTAGAGAACACTGCAAAAAGAAAAGCGTGAACTAAAGGTGAAAATAGGTTAAGTGAAGGACCATGTACAGAATGGTTTCCTTACCCATGATGACGAATGCAGGTAGTCTAACATTTCCTCTAAAGCCAAAAAAAAAAAAAAAAACAAAAAAAAACCAAAAAAAAAAAAAACAAAAACCCCACACCAGGTACCTATTAGTCATGTAGAGATAATCAATAGGCAGCCAGATACAGATAGAGTTGGATAGAGAGGCACAGGGCAAAGTATGTGGAAAGGAACAAGGAGCTTCCATGCTCTCTCAGGTAGCACCACCATTTAGGAACCTTCATGCGTTCACCTAAGCAGCTCTTCAAACACAGGTGTTATTTTTTTGGTTTTTATGGCAGCTTCATTACATAAGCATGAGTGATTAAATCATTGGCCACTGGTGATCAAGTCAACCTTCAGCTCCTCTCCCCTCCCCAGAGGTTGTGAGGTGGGGCTGAAAATCCCAACTCTCTAATCCTGCCTTGGTCTGTCTAGTGACCAGCCTCAATCCAGAAGCTACTGAGAGGCATCCAGCTATCAGTCAATCATTAGCATACAAAAAGATACCACTTCGAAGACTCCAAGGATTTTAGTAGTAGTTTACCAGAAAACAGAACAAGACCAAATATATAGTTCACAATAACCCTATCATTTTGCTCCATTATTTTCATCCATACAAGAAGTCATACAGTTTAGGCTGGCAGGGTGGCTTAGGCCTATAATCCTACCACTTTGGGAGGCCAAGGCAGGAGGATTGCTTGAGCCCAGGAGTTTGAGACCAGCCTGGGCAACATAACACGACTCCATCTCTATAAATTTTAAGAAAGAAAAGCCATACACACATACACACACACACGCACGAAATCATATAGTTTACTTGGCACATGCGTTTTTCTTGGAAAGATCTTTGAGAATGTATTCAAGCAAAACAAAAGAGGACAATAAAGACGATGTCAGTGGGTCCAACTGGGGAGAACAAAGAAAACTGGAAAGTTTGAGGGGGTCACCTGGGTAGCTGGTATAGAGAACTACCAAGCCAAACTGGAGAAAGGTTACTGATTCTCAGAAGTCTTGGCAGTTAAAAAACAAAAAACAAAAAAAAGGTAAGGGGGAGGCTCTGTGATAGGCACACTATGGTATACTCTTCAACAAGAATTAACTAAATCCACTAGAAAACTCCAGACAATAGGAAAATTGGCACAAGTAATGCAATAAATTGTTACATGATTCTAAGCAATCGACAAAATATAAAAAATGAGAATCTGACCTGCACGCTAATAACATTCTCCTCTAAGACCCAAGGAAAGTGACAATGGATACGCTTTTCATAAAGAACTATTTTCTACTATTTATCTCCTGAAGTATTAATTCGCTGAAGATTGAAGAAAAATTAAGACTTATGTATTAAATACAGGACAGCACTATCCACAGCAAGAGAAAGAGCGAGCGAGGACAACATTAAAGGTATAATTATCAGAATAACCCTGAAAGGTAGTTACTATTATCACTCTCATACAGATGAGGTCAATTTACAGCTCACATTAGCATATCTAAAAGGTGGTGAAGCTGGGATCCCAAGCCAGGCAGCCTGACTCTTCACACACACACCTAAATTTTGTTTGGCTGAGTGGCGTTTCCTCCAGCTTGAAAGTCTAGAATGCGTTAATCTTGCTTGACTAGAGGTTCTCAACCGGGCGTTTTTAGTTGCCATGGGACCTGGGAAGAGCTACGGAAATTTAATGTCGGAGCTAGTGAAGAACAGTTTCACCCCAAAGGCCAATTACGCCCCGGTGGTGAAACACTGACTTCTACAGAGGTCACGGCAAACACACGGACTCTTCTAAAAGGTTTGCGTTATCAGCTTCAGGAAGGGCAGGTAACACGCTCCTAAAGGAGCCTGCCTCTGACTGGCTCCGACGCTCGCAGTCCCCGGTCCTCAGACCCTTCTAGACCTTCAAGACCTTCAACGGAAGCGGGCCAGCGTTCTCCGTCCAGCTCTCCAGCACCCACCTACCTGAGGCAACTTCTAGCGTGAAACCTCAACCAAACAAAAAAGTAAACAACACTCGTTCTGGACGACCACCGCCGACTCCGAAGCAGGAACCTTCACAACCCGAGCCTCCACGAAATTCAAACTTGCCGCACGGAGCCGCTGATTGGAGGGGCTTTAACCAACACTTCCGGGGAAGATCCCGCCCCTTCCACTCAACGAGGCTTGCGATTGGTTTGCTCTGTGCGATATTTGAATTGATTGAAAGGTGAAGGGACGGTTCAAAAGATGGGTTAGGCGGGACCGCGACGCGGGATGAGAAGGGGTGGAGCAGTGGGGGCGCTCACGTCAGGTGAAGGGCGGGAGTGGGCGGTGGAGCCCAAGGGGTGATGCTGGGCCCCTGCGAAACTGGGCTGCGGGAAATCTCCCCCAGAACTCGCGGGGCTGTTTTTGTTTTTGTTTTTTGAGACAAGGTATCAGTCTGTCGCTCAGGCTGGAGTGCAGTGGGCACCGACCACTGCTCACTGCTGCCTCGACCTACTGGGTTCAAACCATCCTCCCACCTCAGCCTCCCGAGTAGCTGGGACTATAGGCGCGCACCACCACGCCTGGCTAACTAAAAAAATTCTGTAGAGACAGGGCTTCACTACGTTGCCCAAACTGGATTCAGGGCTTTTTAATATCTTTGTTTAGTTACGGAACCCAGCAGACCTTCTTGGAATGTTTTCTTTACTATACGTTTGAAAGAAAAGGCTTACCCCAATTATCAAAAACTTACATCGTTTAGTGTTACTTTTCAACGTCGCCAGCCCCCTCACCTTTTTTTTTTCTTTTCTAGTTTGTTTTTTGTTGAGGCGAAGTTTTCGTACAGTGAAAATAATAGTTTTTTGCCGGGCGCGGTGGCTCACGCCTGCAATCCCAGCACTTTGAGAGGCCGAGGCTGGCGGATCACAAGGTCAGGAGATTGAGACCATCCTGGCTAACACGGTCTCTACTAAACCCCGTCTCTACTAAAAATACAAAAAATTAGCCGGGTGCAGTGGCGGGCGCCTGTAGTCCCAGCTACTTGGGAGGCTGAGGCAGGAGAATGGTGTGAACCCGGGAGGCGGAGCTTGCAGTGAGCCAAGATCTCACCACTGCACTCCAGCCTGGGCGACAGAGCCAGACTCCGTCTCAAAAAAAAAAAAAAAAAAAAAAAAATAATAGTTTTTCCCCCCAGTGGACAATTTGATGAGTTTTGGTAAATGTACACAGCTGTGTAACTACCACCCAATCAGGACGTAGAGCATTTCCATCACTCAGAAGAGTGGCCTGTTTCTTTCCAGTCCATCTCCCACCGCATCAGCAACCACTCCTCTTATTTCTGACACTATAAAAATGAAGGTGATAGGTACTCTGTTGGGTCTGTGTGAACGAGAAGTTAGTAGTGTTTGTTATTGAGAGGCATTCCATTGAATACTTTATGCATTCGCCAGTTGATGGATATGTATTGCTTTCAATTTTTGGCTATCATGAGCAAAGTTGCTATAACCATTCTTGTACAAGTCCTTGTGGGCATGTTTTATTTCCCTTGAGGAAATACAGGAGTGGAATTTCTGGGTCGTTCTGGGTATGTTTAACTTAAATTTTTTTTTTTTTTTAGGAGCAGGGTCTCTCTGTCCCCTAGGCTATACAGTGGCACAATCATAGCTCACTGCAGCCTTGGCCTCTTGAATAGCTGGGACTATAAGCGGGTGCTGTCACCCTTGGCTATGGGTATGTCTAACTTTATAAGGAATTGCCAAGCAGTTTTCCAAAGTGGTTGTACCATTTTAAAATTCCCATCAGTCATGTATAAGAGTTCCACTTGTTTCACATGCTTTCCAGCATGTGGGGTTGTCAGTCTTTAATGTTCACCCTTCTGGTCAGGCACTGTGGCTCACGCTTGTAATCCCAGCACTTTGGGAGGTTGAGGCGGGTGGATCACAAGGTCAAGAGATCAAGACCAGCCTGGCCACTATGGTGAAACCCCGTCTCTGCTAAAAATACAAAAATTAGCCGGGCATGGTGGCACACACCTGTAGTCCCAGCTACTCAGGAGGCTGAGGCAGGAGAATCGGTTGAATCCAGGAGGTGGAGGTTGCAGTGAGCTGAGATCGCGCCATTCCACTTTGGCCTGGCCTGGGTGACAGAGCAAGACTCAGTCTCAAAAAAAAAAAAAAAAAAAAGAAAGAAAGAAAAAAAGAGGCTGAGAATGGTGGCTCATAATTTCAGCACTTTGGGAGACCAAGATGGGAGGAGAATCACTTGAGTCCAGGAGTTCAAGTCCAGCACTGGCAACATAGCAAGACCCTCTCTCTACCTAATAATAATAATAATAATAATAATAATAATAATAAAAAAATATTAGCTGGGCATGGTGGCACACATCTCTAGTCTCACTACTTGGGAGGCTGAAGTGGGAACATCACTGGAGCCCAAGAGTTTGAGGTTACAGTGAGCAATGATGGCACCACTGTACCCTAGCCTGGACAAAAAAGTGGGACCCTGTCTCAAAAAACAACAACAACAACAAAACAGAAACAAAACTATTCTGCTATTAAGAAACTTGGATGCATTCTTCAGCATATCAGTTATATTTTTTGACCCTAGAATTTCTGCTGCTTTTAAATTATTTCAGCTTCTTTGTTAAATTTATCTGATGGAATTCTGAATTCCTTCTCTGTGTTATATTGAATTTCTTTGAGTTTCCTCAAAACAGCTGCTTTGAATTCTCTGCCTGAAAGTTCATATGTCTATGAACTTTCATAGATATATGAAATAGGATAGAAAGTTCATATATCTATGTTTCTCCAGGGTTGGTCCCTGGTTCCTTATTTAGTTCATTTCGTGAGATCATGTTTCCCAGATGGTGTTAATGCTTGTAGATGTTCATTGGTGTCTGAGCATTGAAAAATTAAGTATTTATTATAGTCTTCACAATCTGGGCTTTCCAATCTCTTGCTTCCTTTCCCCTCATTACTTATTTATTTAATCATTTGCCTATATCAGGATGGAGTCTTAGAATATTTATTTTATACTTTGGGTTATACTTCCATACTACTTTATTTTATTGCTCAAATTGTTCCAGCTACAGCCATTGGCAGCTCTTTCCGTTTGTTCCTCTATCACTTTGACATATTCCCATCATTGTACAGGTTTTTTTGTCTCTGTTCATTTGTTTTAGCACTTCCTTACTCTTTGATACCACAAGATGCTCATAACTCATCTTTTATATGTTTTCCTGCCACAGTACTAAAATCAGCATTTTTCCAAGTAGCATTAATTTGTATTTTATTTACTTGTATTTTTGAAATTAGAGAACCTGTGAAACTTAGATAAGTGGTTAAATCATTTAAATCATTCTGTGGAGCTTAATTCAACATGCATTGAGCCCTACTACGTACCAAGTGCTGTATTTAAGCACAATTGAAGAAGATACAGTTCCTGCCCTCACACAGTTCTAATGGTGAAGTTGTAAGCAATTTTTTTTGTTTCAAGTCCAGAGGAGCCATGATAACCCCATTCACTGTTAATCAACTCTGTTACCTGAGCAGTTGCATGATCAGCCAACTAGCAACTGCTTATTGAATGCCTAATATTAATGACAAACATAAAATTAGTGACATTTTAATGAACGCTGATAACCTCTGAACAATGTACAATTTTCAATCTTTCAAATCTTAGCAGTCTTTTATACTGTATACTAAACATTTTAAAAATGAGTACAGTTTCATTAGGATGCCAGTGAATTGTATCCTCCATAAAAATCCCCAAATAATTATTCCCAGAAGAGGATTCTGCTGGTGTCTGGAATGGTGGCAGTATTCACAAGTCATTTATTTATTTATTTATATTTTATTTATTGTTTGAGACAGAGTCTTGCTCTGTCACCCAGGCTGGAGTGTAATGGCATGATCTCGGCTCACTGCAACCTCCCCCTCCTGGGTTCAAGTGATTCTCCTGCCTCGGCCTCCAGAGTAGCTGGGACTACAGGTGCACACCACCAAGCCTGGCAAGTAACTTGCCTTAAAATAACCTACTCAAGATCACACAAGGAAAGTAGACAAATAAAAAATATTGGATTAATTCTTAGATCCAGAGAGTATAATTTTATCATTTATATTTTCCTCTTATGGTTACATATTTTCCTAGTTTTTCCATATGCACCTAATATGTTTTGCAGTTATAGCATTGTTTAACAACACAACATCCAAGTTTTATGATCAGTAATATTGCTCAATGAAATAGGAGTAAATGGAGTGCTCTGTGCCAGCATATTTCAATACAAGCATACAGTTCTTTACTGTTGAGCATGCAAAGAGCATTTCTATTGACTCTTTGATGACATTTTCTTGCAGCTTTGAATAGGGAAATGAAATGACTTAGGAGGCGCATTGGTAAAGTTAGAATGCTCCTTTTTGAGTGTGAAAATCCTTGGGCTTGTGTTTTTTTTCTCCCCGTGGGAATACATGCTATATATAAAAAAGTAACTTTACACAAAAGTTCTACAGAATGAATCTAATATATACATATTAATCCAATCATAATCTAATGAAACAGTGCATTGCGGAGTCAGCAGTGCTGCTATAGTAACTGGTTTTTAACTGCAGCTCCCGCTTTAAACAGTGGCCCTAGCTACATCTTGGTGTCTTGACTACTTGGCTCCTAATTTGAATCCACATCTCTCTGAGGAGAGATAACTCTTCAGTGTTTATGCTCTTTCTAGAACAACAAGCTCTCTTTTAAAATGATTATATCACTTTACTTCTCTTTGATTTTTTTTATTCTTAAAAAAAAAAATTTTTTTTTGAGACAGAGTCTTGCTCTGTTGCCCAGGTTGGAGTGCAGTGGTGCAATCCTGCCTCACTGAAACTTCTGTCTCCCAGGCTCAAGCAATCCTCCCACCTCAGTCTCCCAAGTAGCTGGGACTATACGCCACCATGCTCCGCTGATTTTTTTTAAAACTTTTTTTTTAGAGATGAGGTCCCACTACATTACCCAGGCTGGTCTCAAACTCTTGGGCTCAAGCAATCCTCCTGCCTTGGCCTCCCAAAGTGCTGGGATTACAGGTGTGAGCCACCATGCCTGGCCAGATTTCTTTTACTCTATAGATTAAAAATGTCCTCACAATACTGAAGCAAGTATCGGTGTACACCTTGGAAAACTTACTGATTTAAATTATTTACCCATTGATTCACAATTAGTTAATGGCAGAACTGAATCATGAATATGGGTACACTTTTCCCTTTATTAGATCATCATTGGGCACAAACATGTTTTGTCTCTGGAACTAGGCACACAGAACCCTATTTTAAAGTATTGATGCAGGCAGGAACATTGTCTGCAGTCTGCCAAAGTTCTTTACTATTAACTCGAGGAACCTCTTTATTTTTATATCAAGAAACTTGTATCTTACTTGTCATGGCATCTGATTTCAGGGAAGAGCTCTGAAAAACTCTATAATTCCTTTGTGCCATTATGTATGTACTTGGAAGTCATAGAACATTATATCCTTGTTTCACAATGATGATACAATCCCTTGACAGGGGAGTGGACAGGGCTGGACAGTAACGCTAAGCTTCAAACTGAAAAGAAAAAATGAAATACAATAAAATTGAGAATTCATGTAATGTGGCAGAGAATTTATGGCTACAGAAAAGGTAAGGTAGGAGAAAAATAACTAAAGATAGTATGGACATGCAAAGTCTGGTTTTCAGACATCAAGGGCAGTTGATGAGAAAACTTGTTCTCTAAAATCATAGACCTGAGCCATCCAACATGGTTGCCACCAGCCACATAGCTATTGAGCACCTGAATTGTGCCTAGAGTGACTGAGGAACTGAATTTTAAATTTTACTGTGAGTACAGTTGACCTTGAACACTACGAAGATGAGAGGCGTTTCAGGCAGTAGAAAATTCGAGTATAACTCACGACTTCCCTAAAACTTAACTACTAATTGCCTACTGTTGACCAGAAGCCTTACTGATAACATAAACAGTGAATTGACACGTATTTCCTATGTTTTATTTCTTTATTTATTTATTTTAGAGACAGGGTCTTGCTCCATAGTCCAGCCTGCAATGCAGTGATGTGATCATAGCTTGCTGCAGCCTCAATCTCCTGGGCTTAACCAATTGTGCTGCCTTAACCTCCCCTGTTACATGTATTATTTGCTGTATTATTGCAGTTAAGTAAGCTAGAGACAGAAAATGTTATTAAGAAAATATATTTACTATTCATTAAGTGGAAGTGGATCATCGTAAAGATCTTCATCCTTTTCATCTTCGCGTTGAGTAGGCTGAAAAGGAGGGGTCGGTCTCGCTGTTCAGGGGTGCCAAAGCAGAAGACAATCCATGTATAAGGGGATGGGGCAGTTCAAACCCATGTTATCTGAGGGTCGGCTGTTATTTAAATTTAAATATAAAACTGGTATGTGTTTCAAATTCAGTTATTGGAAAACTCTTGAGTATGTTGGAACAACTGGAGTATGTAAATCTACATTTCCAACTGTAAATTCACTTTTTCTTTTTTTCTTTTTTCTTTGAGACGGAGTCTTCCTCTGTCGCCCAGGCTGGAGTGCAGTGGTGCGATCTCAGCTCACTGTAAGCTCCGCCTCCCAGGTTCATGCTATTCTCCTGCTTCAGCCTCCCGAGTAGCTGGGACTACAGGTGCCTGCCACGAAGCCCGGCTAATTTTTTTTTTTTTTTTCCTGGTATTTTTAGTAGAGACAGGGTTTCACTGTGTTAGCCACGATGGTCTTGATCTCCTGACTTCATGATCCGCCCACCTCGGCCTCCCAAAGTGCTGGGACTACAGGCGTGAGCCACCATACCGGCCCTTGTAAATTCACTTTTTCAACTGCAAATTTTCCAAATACAAAGCAAGTATTTCCAGTGAAAATCTAAAGCCCAAATGGATATCTACTATACTGGATTTATTTTTTTTCTTTTTCTTTCTTTTTTTCTGTTTTTAGAAACAAAGTCATGCTAACCAAAGTCAGCCCAGGCTGGTCTTGAACTCCTAGCCTCGATCCTCCTGCTTCAGCTTCCCAAAGTGCTGAGATTACAAGCATGAGCCACTGTGCCCAGCTGTATACTGGATATCTGAGACTTGGTACAAAAAAAAAAGGAAAGTAATTTAATATTTTCACATTGATTTCAGGTTGAATATTGTGAATATATTGAGTTAAAATGTATTACTAAAATTAGTTTCACCTGTTTCTATTTACTTTTTAATGTGACTATTAGAAACATTTAAATTACGTGGATAGTTCACATTACATTTCTATTGGAAAACATCATAATTTATGAGAAACTTTCCTGTTTGAAATTATATCAATGAGAATAGAATGTCTCACTCCTATTTGAAAGATCTGAGCCATGTATGTCACTTTGACATAGGAGAGCTGCCTCAGTTTCCAACCCAGAGCTTCAGATAAAAGATTTTTAAATTGTAGTTTCCAAGGAAACAGGTAATCAGACTAGCATGTTCCTAACAGAACCTTAAAAAGAAAATGTTTCTAATGAGAGGTGGCTAAGGCCATGTCAACAGTGTTTCTTCTTGTGCTATACAGCCCCTCTCCTTTTGAGTGATTACTGCTCTTTTACCAGTGACACCCCCAGTTCTGCTTTGTTCCTGTCAGCTCCAAAACAAAGATTATTGAGAACTCTCAATTGCTAAACTGCCCCTGCTTCCTGACAGCACCATTCCAGAGCTGATCCCTGCTTCTCCCGGTCCCTCCTCAGAATCATTTGGCACAAGCCCAAACCCTGTGATAAGCCTCTCCCAAGTCTCTCTTGCCCGGAAACCCCAGGACAGCAAATAAACAAACCAAACGTTAACTACAAGTGTGTTCCTAGTGGTGTTCATCTGATGGGTTCTATCTGTAAACATACTGAAATGGACTAAAACTGGTACTTGTCTTAAAATCTTGAAGTTGTAGCCAAAAGTATAACCGAGTACCCCCATGTGCTAAGAGATACAGAATGAGTTATTTTTAAATTATTTTTTCTTTTTCCTTCTTTTCCTCTGTGCCCCACTTCCTACATAGCTCTTTATAAATGTAATTATAATTTTTTACCTCCCCTGCACCAGATGCTCCCTACAGGGCAAGGTCATCTAATTATGTCCTTAGAAGCTTCAGAGCAGAAGTCTCTCCCACCAGGAGATTTTCCCTCAAGAGACAACAGTCAATCTACAATCCAAAGTATGCCTACTATGAAACTCTCTCCCACCTGGAGAGTTTCAGCCATTTTCACAACCTAGTTCTGCCCACAAAAGGCACCAGCTCCACTGCCCATAGATAAGGCACCAAATCAAGTTATGCAGGTTCCCATCTGCGTTTTCCACTCTTCATGCCATTCATGCCAAGTCCCCTTTTAAAAGTGCCTGCTTTCGGCTGGGCGCAGTGGCTCAAGCCTGTAATCCCAGCATTTTGGCAGGCCAAGGCAGGCAGATCACCTGAGGTCAGGCGTTCAAGACCAGCCTGACTAATATGGTGAAACCCCGTCTGTACTAAAAATACAATAATTTGCCAGGCATGGTGGTGGGCGCCTGTAGTCCCAGCTACTCGGGAGGCGGAGATAGAAGAAGTGCTTGAACCCGGGTGGCAGAGGTTGCAGTGAGCCGAGATCGTGCATTGCAATCCAGCCTTGGCGACAAAAGCAAGACTCCATCTCAAAAAAAAAAAAAAAAAAAGGTGCCTGCTTTCTGCTCCACAAGCAAATTGGTACCCTTAAAAGCAAGAGCCTGTGCTTCTTCCACTAAGCTAGCTCTGGAACAAAAGTCACTTTCTTTATACCAGGCCTCACTTTTAATTGTACTCTGTAAGTGGTGAGTGACTGAATCTGTCTTTTGGTTACAAAAGGAGCAAAAGGAATCATTCGTTCATTCAAGAAATACTGATAACATAAAGGTTGAGAGTGGAGTTTAAGTTTGTCCACCCTGAGCTATAGTCGTGGAGCTGCTCAAATCCTGTTCTCAAACTTCATCTGTAAGGTGCAGATCATATCAACATCTACTTTGTCAGATTGTTGTGAAAATTAGTGTGGAGAGGGTGTGGGCTTGGGCCCCACAGACTGGTTCAAATATCAATCTTGCCACTTTTTAATCTATGTGGCCTTGGGCAGGTAACTTAATCTTTCCTGAGCTTTGGTTTCCTCATCTGGAAAGTAAAGATTTTCAACAACAACAGTAACAACAATGTCCTTGAATTGTTACCAACAGAAACTCTGTGTTGTTTTGTGAGTTAACAGGAGAGTAGGAAAAAAATAAATAAAGAAGACAAAATAAATAAAGAAAAAGAAAAGAAACCATATGCATTTTTAATTAAAATGTTGAAAAATAAAGAGAAGTTTTGCTGTCAACAATTAGTAAGAATGGCTGGGCATGGTGGTGCATCCCTATAATCCCAGCACTTTGGGAGGCCAAGGCAGGAGGATCACCTGAGCTCAGGGGTTCAAGACCAGCCTGGGCAACATGGCAAAATGCCATCCACACACACACAGGCGCGCGCGCCCGTGCACACACACACACACACACACACACACTTAGTATGAATGAAAAATTTTAATGTTAGCTGATCACAACTATAAACTGGTGGAGTCTATCTAGAAAACAAAAGATGTTTCCCACCAGGCATGGTGGCTCATGCCTATAATCCCAGCACTTTGGGAGCTCAAGGCGGCAGACTGCTTGAGCTAAGAGTTCAAGACCAGTCTGGGCAACATGGCGAAACCTCGTCTCTACAAAAAAAATTGCAAAAAACTTAGTCAGTCTTGTCGGCGTGCATCTATAGTCCCAGCTACTCAGGAGGCTGAGGTGGGAGGATGGCTTGAGCCCAGGAGGTTGAGGGTGCAGAGAGCCATGATTACACCACTGCACCCCAGCCTGGGTGACAGAGCGAGATCCTATCTCAAAAAAAAAAAAAAAAAGATGTTTCCTGATCAGTACCACTTGTTTAAACATGGATAAGATTTGACTTAATTCACAACATTGTGAGAAATTGCTTTGGATCAGCTTTCCCCCCCTACATGTTCATTTTGAGATTTTAACAAAGTGGAACTCTTCCAAACTTTTCTTTATTCATCCACTTATTGCTGCTTTCTTCTACCAATCATCAAAGGCTGTTAATAATTCTTCCCTTAGGAACCATCTGAGAAAGCATAGCAGAAATGCAATAAATATACTGATTGATATTTTTATTATGTAGATGTTTTACATAAAGTGACATATTTTTATGATGCTGTAAACTTGTAATATGATTGAAAACACTTCTTAATTGAAAATCTCTCAAATTTAGGCACCACCTCCTAAAACACCTCTGAAAATATGTAAGCACAAAGTTGTTAAATGACAATTATTTAAAAGTTGTGTGTACGTGTTGACAAAGCCTGGCACTTACCATGTGATGTGACAAGACTGTGTGAACCTTTCTTGCATTTTAATTTCTACTTTGTGTTTTAATAATGGTTTTTGTACAATAAATAATAGCTTTAAAATGACTGCAAATAGCTGAATCTAATTATAAGTCCCTGATGAGCAAATTAAATATTACATTTTCCAGTTATTAAAAAAATATATTTTTAAATTATTTTCTTTAACAACTGTCCAATTTGTTGTTTTAAACATATTATATATTACAAATTAATCTCTTTTTGTTAGCTATTTAAACTTTTCCTATTATAAATAAACCTCTAATTAACATATTTTAAAATGTTGATTTTTGTTCAGGCTTCTTTTTTATATCTCTAAAATATTTCCTCATTTTAAAGTCTTTATAACAAGGGAGGGAAGTGTGTAATTTTTTTAAAAACGATTTTTAAGCTGGGCATGGTGGCTTACCCCTATAATCCCAGCACTTTGGGAGGCCAAGGTGGGAAGATTGCTTGAGTCTTGGAGTTCGAGACTAGCCTGGGCAACATGACAAAATCTTCTCTCTACAAAAAATACAAAAATCAGTGAGACATGGTGGCATGCACCTGTAGTCCCAGCTACTCAGGAAGCTGAGGTGGGAGGATCACTTGAGCCAGGAAGTTGAGGCTGCAGTGAGCTGTGATTAAGCCACTGCACTCCAGCCTGAGTGGGGATTCACTTCCCACCTCACCACTACCATCTCCACCTAACTGTGATCCCTTTCAGGGTGTCCAAGTTCCCGATCTTTTTTCAAGAGGGAATCCCAGATGGGCAATTATTGAGTAATAAGGAATCAGATAATTTAGAAATTATAAAAACATTAAAGAAAATCATTGATGACAAAATAGAAAAAAATCAAACTGTATATATATTTATATAAAATAAGAAAAAATGGCTGGGCATGGTGGCTCATGCCTGTAATCCTAGCACTTTGGGAGGCTGAGGTGGGAGGATCACTTGAGGTCAGGAGTTCAAGACCATCCTGGCCAACATGGTGAAAACCCATCTCTCCAAAAATACAAAATTTAGGTGTGTTGGCACATACCTGTAATCCCAGCTATTCTGGAGGCTGAGGCAAGAGAATCACTTGAACCCAGGAGGCAGAGATTGCAGTTAGCTGAGATCATGCCACTGCACTCTAGCCTGGGCAATGGAGTGAGACTGTCTCAAAAAAAAAAAAAAAAAAAAGAGGGAAACATTTGCAGAAAAGAAAGATAAAAAAGAACACCAACAGAGTGGGGAAATGAGAGAGCACAGTTAATATTCCAGATGGAAGTTTGGTATCTAATAAAGGTAACTGATGATACATTTCTTTGGAACATAACTAGTATTCAATGGATAAGTAAATATTTTACAAGGGAGAAGAATGAGAGCTAGGGATGAAATTTATCCTGCCAGGAGTCTGCTAGGCCTATGTGGTTAATGATTATAGTATCTTACATATTCTTTTATTCAAGATTTATGATTTATGCAAATTTGTTACATAAAGTTCAGATTACATGTAATATACATTGATAGAGATCACATATAGGAACCGTGATTTCTTTTAGCAAAATGTTGGAATATATTATTATTGTTATTATTTTCAAGACAGGGTCTCACTCTGTCATCCGGGCTGAGTGCAGTGGTGCAATCATATCTCACTGCAGCCTCAAACCTCTGGGCTCAAGTGATCCTCCCACCTCAGCCTCCTGAGTAGTGGAGACTATAGGCAAGTGCCACCACTCCTGGCTAATTAAAAAAAAAAAATCTATAGAGATGGGGTCTCACTATGTTGCCCAGACTGGTCTCAAACTCCCGGGCTCAAGTGATCTTCCCACCTTGACATCCAAAAATGCTAGGATTATAGGTGTGAACCACTGTGCCCAACCTGGAATATATTCCTAAAAATAATTTTACTAGATCAAATGACATGATTATTTTTGTGATTCTGATAATGAAAGGTTTGAATAATTTCCTTCTCTGAAAAAATTCATGCTCGTTACTATTGCTTCTTCAGGCCAAGTACAGTGGCTCATACTTGTAATCACAGAACCTTGGGAGGCTGAAGCAGGAGGATCACTTGAGCCCAGGAGTTCAAGACCAGCCTGGGCAATGTTGTGAGACCCCATCTCTATGAAAATTAAAATTTAGCCAGGTGTAGTGGTAGGAGAATCACTTGAGCCCAGGAGATGGAGGCTGCAGTGATCCAGCACGAATGACAGAGTGAGACCCTGTCTCAAAAAAAAAAAAAAAAAAAAGTGACATAACAATATATATATTGCTTTGTCACTAGTTATTTTTTGTTACTGTTTCCTTCTAGTTATTTTCCAACTGTTTCTTCTTGGGTAAATTACTTGTTCATCTGTATAAAGCTAAGGATTTGTTTAAAATGCGAACATTTTAGCAGATGCCTATAATATGGAAAGGAATTTAATAGCAAATTTTAAAATTGTAAAATTAAGACAAGTCAGACCCTGAAAGAGTTAAAGTCAGTTTTATTCAGAAGTCCTACTGAGGATTACAACCCGGGAGAGTTTCCTAGAGAATGTCTGTCATACTACTCCAATACAGCATTTCAGTTCAGTTTTTATACAAGCAGTGAAGACACAGTGTAAAAAAAAAATTGCAGTAAAGCTTGAGTGCAAGAGTACCTTTGGTTCCAGTTTGCAGGGGCATAATCTTGCAACACCTTGGCAGGCTTTGTCTTAAGTGTCGGAAAAGGCAAGGACCAAGGTCATTTATCTTTGAAGGAGTGTAGTATCTCAGGCGAGAGACTGGGGAGCTATGTGCTCTATCCTGTTTATCATCTTTAAGGCATTCTTTGGAGAGCTGCAAAATTATGCTGGCAAGCAAACATGGCTTCTTATGTTTGCTACTCTGTTTCACAAAAGCCAAGATCTAGTGCCCACGGGCATATTTTAACATGAAATCTTTATTAACTATATCTTATAAATATTTATGAGGCAATGTGTTGGAAAGGAGGTAGTGTTGTTTATTTTTAATTAAACTAATTTTTGTTAGAAAAGGATTACATTTGCATAATATAAAGATAAGGATAAAAAACTCAAAGTGAAAAATAAAATATTCCTCCTCTGCTCAACCATGTCCTCCCCAATCCTGAATTCACTTCCCAGAAATCACCCCTGTTAAGTTTCTGCTTTTAGTTTAACCATACTTATCTACTTCAAGTTTTACCAAGTTTACACAAAATCTATTGATTTTCTACTATGAAAGATTAAGAATTTATCATGACCTACCTACCCCTCCACCTCTGGACTTATTTATAGTTTATATTTTTCTTCTTCTTCTTCTTCTTTTTTTTTTTTTTTTTCAGAGACAGGTCTAGCTTTGTCACCCAGGCTAAAGTGCAGTGGCACAGTCATGGCTCACTGCAGCCTCAAACTCCTGGGTTCAAGTGATCCTTCCAACTCAGCCTCCTAAGTAGCTGGGACTACAGGTATGTACCACCAGACCCAGCTAATTTGTAATTTTTTTGTTAAGACAGAGTCTTACTATGTTGCCTGGGCTGATCTCGAACTCCTGGCCCCAGCAATCCTGCCTCAGCCTCCCGAAGCACTGGGATTATAGGTGTGAGCCACTGTGTGTGGCTTTATTCACTTTAAACAATGTGTTTAAATGTTGCTTTATTCACTTTAAACAATGTATTTAAATGTTTAATTCTTCATTGATCAAATTTAACATGGATTGAATAACCACAATGAAAGATAAGAATACTATCCTTCTTTCTACTTCTCTTCCATCTGCTTCTCAATTTTTCTTAGTTATATTAATATGTGTCTGAATAATATTTATGATATTTGTATTTCTCCCTTTCCATTTCTCCACTGAAGCAAGTAACAGCCTCTGAATTTTATCATATCAGGGAGGTATGGGACATGGAGGAAAGCAGAATTAGTCTGTACAATTTTTCCTGGATTTTGTTTTCTGTAAAACTAAATTCACTGAGGAGAGCAGGATTGAAGGGAGGCAGCGTGGTGACTGGGAGATACAGGAGGTGGGGAGAAGCTTCTCCCCTAGAGATTCCATGAGGGTGGGTGGTGGTGAAAAGGTATGCAGGATTCAAACATTGCTCCATGGTGGAGCTCCAAGGAGGAGGCTCAGAAGGGTTAGATGTGTCAGATATCTGGGGAAGGAAGGACCCTAGCACAGGGTTCCCCAGCTTAGCTAAGACTCTCATGCCTCACATAGGGCCCCAAAAGTCCCAAAAGAGCAGAGACTTGCAGCATGGGGAACAATCATTCATCAAGGCTCTGTTACCTGGGTATAGAGATCACTTATGATGGGAGGGTCTCCCTTTTCTCTGATGCTTTTGTAACTGTGTGCCATTGACCAGACCAAGGGAGGGCAGAGTAACCCCAGAAATGTCTGTGATTACATTTCCCATGAAGCAGGACCTAGGAGGGAGGTATGGGGAGAAAGAGGATATTTCCTAGATGCAGAAATTAAGTTGAAGTATAAAAAATAAGGTGACATTTCTTGCATATTTGAATTTGTTGAGATTTTTCATGTGATTCTTTAATATAATTATTAAATATACTGCGATTTGGGTATTGTTATACCTGAAATTGAAAATCAATAGATAGCACTTGTGATAATATGATTGCATAAGTATTATTCACTATAAACAAATATTGTGATTGGACTAAGCTAGAAGGAAACTTAATCTTATGACGTTAAAACTTTGCTGCTGAAATCTTTCCCTCACTTGTTTCTGGTTCTACTTAGCTGCCACCATAATCGCATAACCTGATACCTTAGATTCCTTCTTTTGCGCTGAAGAACTTCCTCAAGTCATGCTTTTTCATATAGGGAGCTTGAATGGTAATTTTTTTTACTTCCCAAATGTCTTTGTTTTGTCCTCATGCTTAGTTAATAATAATGCTGACTTCTAAAAATTTTTTCCTTAGACTTTTGAAGATATTACTCTTTTTTTCCCCTGTATTCTCACTTACTTTTTGTCCACTGCTGTAACATTGATTAAGAGGTGTTAATTGAAGTCTACCTCTAGGGTATTTCTAGTTCTCCTTGTAACTCCTACAGTTTTTGCTTTGAGTGTTGATGCTATGTTATTTGGTGTATAGATGTTACAACTTCATTATGACTATCTAGTTTAATGCTTTTTTCTCTTCCTTCCTTCCTTCCTTCCCTCCTTCCTGCCTGCCTTCCTTCCTTCCTTCCGTCCTTCCTTCCTTCCTTGCTTTCTTGCTTGCTTTCTTTTCCTTCCTTCCTTCCTTCCTTCCTTCCTTCCTTCCTTCCTTCCTTCCTTCCTTCCTTCCTTCCTTCCTTCCTTCCTTCCTTCCTTCCTTTCTTTTTTAATAGAGTCTCCCTCTGTTGCCCAGGCTGGAGTGCAGTGGCGCAATCTCAGCTCACTGCAACCTCCACCTCCTGGATTCAAGCGATTCTCGTGCCTCAGCCTCCTGAGTAGCTGGGACTACAGGCCCACACCACCACACCTGGCTAATTTCTTGTATTTTTAGTAGAGACAGGGTTTCACCGTTGGCCGAGCTGGTCTTGAATTCCTGACCTCAAGTGATCTGCCTGCCTTGGCCTCCCAAAGTGCTGGGATTACAGGTGTGAGCCACTGTGCCTGGCCTCTAGTTTAATTCTTTTTTTTTTCTTTTTTTGGCCCAGATTCTGCAATTATTCCAAGTCTGGCTTTCATTTTTCTCTCAGGCCCCAATTCTCTCACCAGGAAGCATCTTTAGTGAACTACGCTGATAGTTGCTCCACAGCCCACTCCTCTTGTTGAATTTGCTGATGCTGAACCTGGAGCTTATCTGAGGCTTTCTTGGAAAGAACCTGGCTTGTCTTTGGTGTTCTGAGATGCAATTTTCTCTCTGTTGATTTTTCTGGAAATTCAAACCTATCTGTGTTTTACTTTCCACATAGTTATCAACATTTCTGATATATTGATGATACTCTAATTGTTTTCCACTGTTATGTGTCTGTGCTTTAAAAAAAAAAAACTGTCTTGGTTACTTAATGTGATTTTTAACCCTTAAAAAAGTGGAGATGTATACATTCATTAACAATGCCGTGAAAGCATTTTCTTTCTCCTGAGGAAAAGTGAATTTCTTGGCAGAATATCTCGCTGATCCTGTAATTTAAATTAAAAGAAAATTTTGGAGAAACAGCAAAACAAACAAACAAACAAAAACTGTCTTGAAGTTGCTGTGGGAGGTATAGAATTAATCATGTGCATATAGTCTATTGCAGCTTGACCTAGAACCTTTCCTATGAGAGATTCTTAATAATAAGCTCTGCATCTATAAGAATAAAACTTCATTTAGTGGCCCATCCATTTATTTCTTCCCTCTCTGGGTCTTCAACATGCGTCGTATGTGTACAGTAAATCATTTAATCATTTTTACACTTTTCCTTAATATTCATTAAGCTGGCTGGGCGTAGTGGCTCACATCTGTAATCCCAGCACTTTGGGAGGCTGAGGCGGATGGATCACGAGGTCAGGAGATCAAGACCATCCTGGCTAACATGGTGAAACCCTGTCTCTACTAAAAAAAAAAATACAAAAAATTGGCCAGGCGTGGTGGTGGGCGCCTGTAGTCCCAGCTACTCAGAAGGCTGAAGCAGGAGAATCTCTTGAACTGGGGAGGCAGACGTTGCAGTGAGCCAAGATTGCAGCATTGCACTCCAGCCTATGTGAAAGAGTGAGACTCCATCTCAAAGAAAAAAAAAAAAAAATATATATATATATATATATATATATTCATTAAGCTATCAATGCTTGGGTTCTCTTTTTTCCCTCTCCTGAAAATGTAAAATACTGGAAAGACCTATTTGAATAATGTGTCCCTAATGAGCATTAAAAAATTTCAGTGTACAATTTAAGATATACTGTTATTGTTATGTAGCTGTCACAGATCGCCATAATTCTAAAGGGAATTACAGTAATTTATAGTTGGGATACAGTTTATAATAAAAATATATCAATAAGTTTGAAGATTTGAATAAACTAGTTGCATGTAATTTTCTTCTTTCTTTCTTCCTTTCTTTCTTTCTTTTTCTTTTTTTGAGTTGGGGTTTCACCATGTTGTCCAGGCTGATCTTGAACTCCTGAGCTCAGGCAATCTACTCACTTTGGCCTCCTAAAGTGATGGGGCTACAGGCGTGAGCCAGCCCATCCAGTCTATTCTCATACTTTCTATACATTACCAGCCTCAAGACATTTTACAGCTAGTGGCTGATAATACTTGAAATATCTGCCAACCTAAAATGCAAGGAAAATTAACATAGGCTGTTGCATAGTAGACCATGATATATAAATGGAGACGCAAACCCAGTGCTGAAGCTGTGTTTAAAACAGAATAATAAGATACTCCTGGATTTCTGAAGCTATTTAACTATCCCATTCTCTTCACAAAGCAAAAAGGAAAATAACCCTGACAGATAGTAGCCAGTGCTACAAAAGACAACAATACTGTCTATTCTAAACACACAAAAAGTAGTGATTTCACATTTTAAAAACACCGAGAACAGTTTTCTCTATTGCTTTTGACCAACTCCTTCTTAAGTCAAAGGACCCCTGTTATCTGCCCTTCAGGATGATACCCAAATTCCAGCTCATGGAAGGGCAGTAGTAATCTGGACTCCATCTTCCTCTTAAGCTTTATTTCCTAGTAGTTACTCTCCTGTTGACCAAATTCTAACCACATTGAGCTGCTTTCTCTCTGCTTATGGACAAGTCAAGTTTCCATTCCCCATACCTTTGTCATTATGTTCCTTCTGCTTGAAGAGTCATTCCTCACTCTTACTGCCTTACACGCACTTATTCTTTTTTCAAGACTGAATCCAAATAATATCTTTTTGGGGAAAGTCTTACACAAAGAATCAACATTGACCTTTCTAGTGTTTATGAAATATGTTGTGCCTTTATTACCATTGGATTGTACCATATTTCAGAGATTAAAGTTGGCCTGCTGGGCTTGAACACCATGACTTTTACAAAAATCCAGTGTTTAAATAAAATTAATATTGATGCAGGATTTTTTACTCCTTAGCTCAGCTAGATCTGAGTTATTGTCTCATGACCAGGAAAAATTAGGCATGGGAACATCAAAGAGTGAGTGGAATAGAATTTATTAAACGAAAAGGAGAGCTCTCAGCAAAAAGAGGGGTCCTGAAAGCAGGTTGCTGGTTGTCTTCCTTCACAGTTGAGTACAGTTGCTTCTACATCTGCTGATGGGGCTGGGTTCCCTATTTCCATAGGGTACCAATTCCTGGTGGCTCCACCCCATCCTTCCAGTGCACATGCTGGTCCTTAGTCTGAGCTGCTCCACATTGATTTATTTCCATACTACGAATGTGTTAAGGGATGGAATTTTTCATTGCGGACTGTGGGGAAAAGAAAGATCAGACTGTTACTGTGTCTATATAGAAAGAAGTAGACATAAGAGACTCCATTTTGTTCTATATTTGAGATGCTGTTAATCTGTGACCCTACCCCCAACCTTGTCCTTGCAAGAGACATGTGCTGTGGTGATTCAAGGTTTAAAGGATTTTGGGCTGTGCAGGGTGTGCTTTGTTAAAGAAGTGCCTGAAGGCAGCTTGCTGGTTAAAAGTCCTCACCATTCTCTTAATCTCAAGTACCCAGGGATGAGTACACTGCCAAAGGTTGCAGGGACCTCTGCCTAGGAAAGCTAGGTATTGTCCAAGGTTTCTCCCCATGTGATAGTCTGAAATATGGCCTCGTGGGAAGGGAAAGACCTAATCGTCCCCCAGCCTGACACCCGTGAAGGGTCTGTGCTGAGGAGGACTAGTATTAGAGAAAAGAAGGCCTCTTGGCAGTTGAGATAGAGAAAAGCATCTGTCTCCTGCCCGGCCCTGGGCAATGGAACATCTCGGTGTAAAACCTGATTGTATGTTCTGTTTACTGAGAAAGGCGAAAACGCAATGCTGCTCTTTATGCACTAAAAAGGTTTATGGAGATGTTTACATATGCATATCAAGGCACAGCACTTTTCCTTAAACTTATGTCACAGAGATCTTTATTCACATGTCTTACTGCTGACCTTCTCCCTACAATGATCCTATTATCCTGCCCCTTTCCTTTTTCTAAGATGGTAAAGATAATGATCAATAAATACTGAGGGAATGCAGAGACCGGGAGCCAGGTGTGGGTCCTCTGTATGCTAAGCGCCAGTCCCCTGGGCCCACTTTTTCTTTCTCTATACTTTGTCTCTGTGTCTCATTTCTTTTCTCAAGTCTCTCGTTCCACCTGATGAGAAACGCCCACAGGTGTGGAGGGGCAGGCCACCCCTTCAGCGGGCATGTTTAAGCAAAGCCCCCTGTGCACAATGACCTTGGCAGGTCAGGGGTTCTCCAGGGACCCTCCCCTATCTGCCTAGGAGAGTTCTCTGCCTCCTGCCTCTATCAGTATTCTCTTGTCAATGCCAGGCTGCAATCTTTTTTTCTTTATACACTAAATATACAAGTAGAAAGTTATATGATCAATTTAACTGTGAACATGTAATGTCATTATGTACATGATCTTAAATTATCCTTTTGGAAGATAAGTCTTTTTCTTTTTTAGTGGAAATATTAGGTCCTCTGTTTTCATTGTTAACCACATCAGAATCTGTATTATTACTTTTTATTTTGGAAATCTGTTGCAGTACAGCAGGCTTACCATATGGTGGCACCCAAAAGCCCAGAAACCAACATCCTGTGGCCCAGTATTAGACATGTGTTCAAAAATGGGGGCAGTCAGCTTCCTAGTAGGTAGCAACAGGAAATAAAGAGTCGTAAGACAGTCATCTTAAAAGGGTGCTGGAAATGTTCTATATTGCATAGGTGTATATGTAAAAATTCATAAAGCTATATTCTTAAGATTTGTTCATTTTATTCTTTGTATGTTGCAAAACAATAAAAAATTTAGGCCAGATGCAGTGGTTCACACCTGCAATCCCAGCACTTTGGGAGGCCAAGGTGGGCGGATCACTTGAGTCAGGAGTTTGAGACCAGCCTGGCCAACATGGTGAAACCCCGTCTCCACTAAAAATACAAAAATTAGCCAGGCGTGGTGGTGCCTGCCTGTAATCCCAGCTAGTCAGTAGGCTGAGGCACTAGAATCGCTTCAACCCGGGAGGCGGAAATTGCAGTGAGCCGAGATCCTGCCACTGCAGTCCAGCCTAGGCGACAGAGCAAGACTGTCTCCAAAAAAAAAAAAAAAAATTAAATGACTATAAATGAGAACCATTTTATATAAGCCATCTTAAATATTTCCCTATTATTGAAAACAATAACAGCAAATTTTAGAGAGTACTAAATATTAGCAATTTTCCTGCATAGCATGAAACTATTTTATGATAGTTATTTTATTTTATTTTTTCTTTTACTATTCCCATTTTACACATGATATAGTTATTTGGGCTTATTTCTATACATTTAAAACATTAAAAAATTGTCAGTTTAAGTTAAAACTGTACCATCAGCAGCACAACAGTACAATGGATGAATAAATTATGGGCACAATCACATATTGGAACAATATACAAAAGAAGAATTAAAGAACCACAACTGCATGCATTGACATGGATAAACTCGTAGGCATGGTGGCCCATGCATGTAATCCCAACACTTTGGGTGGCTGAGATGGGAGGATTGCTTGAGCCTGGGAGTTCAAGACCACCCTGGGCAACCTAGTGTGACCCTGTCTCTAAAAGAAAAAAAATTAGTCAGATGTGGTGGCATGTGCCTGTGGTTCCACCTACTCTGTAGGTTGAGATGGTAGGATCACTTGAGCCTGGGAGGTTGAGGCTGTAGTAAATGGTAATCATACCGCAGTACTCCAGCCTGGGCAACAGAGTGAAACCACATCTCAAAAAAAAAAAAAAAAAAAAAAAAAAAAAGGATACATTTTATAAACACAGTGAAAGAAACAAGTCACAAAGATCACTTACATAGAAACTTTTGTATAAAGTTCAAAAACAGTCAAAATAAACTATATTGTTTATGGATGCATACATAGCTGGCAAACCTCCAGACAGAATGATTATCATGAAAGTCAGGATAGTGGTTACCCGTTGAGGGAAAGGAGAAGGATGCCACCCGAGGAGAGGAACACAGATAGCTTCTAAGGTACTGGCATAGTCCTACTATTACTATATTTCTGACTGGGTGCAGTGGCTTGTGCCTGTAATCCCAGCACTTTGGGAGGCCAAGGCAGGTGGATCACGAGGTCAGGAGTTTGAGAGCAGCCTGCCCAATATGGTGAAACCCTGTCTCTACTAAAAATACAAAAATTAGCTGGGCATGGCGGTGCGTGCCTGTACTCCCAACTACTCAGGAGGCAGAAGCAGAAGACTCACTTGAACCCAGGAGGTGGAGGTTGCAGTGAGCCGAGATCATGCCACTGCACTCCAGCCTGGGTGACAGAGCGAGACCCTGTCTCAAAAAAATAAATAAAAATAAAATAAAAGTGTATATATATTTCTTAACCTGAGTGGTGGTTACACAGGGTCTTACTTTATAAAAGAGGCAAATCTAAAAGTAAAATTCCAACAATCAGGTATTTTGTAGTCCAGAAAGTCCATGGTTTTACCCTTTAGCAAACTAAAAATTGTCACTGTGAGAGATGAAGCCAGCTGGGCTTCTGGGTTGGGTGGGGACTTGAGAACTTTTCTGTCTAGCTAAAGGATTGTAAATGCACCAATCAGCACTCTGTGTCTAGCTAAAGTGTTGCAAACGCACCAATCAGCACTCTGTAAAAACGGACAAATCAGAACTCTGTAAAATGGACCAATCAGCAGGATGTGGGTGGGGCCAAATAAGGAAATAAAAGCTGGCCACCTGAGCCAGCAGTGGCAACCCGCTGGGGTGCCCTTCTATGCTGTGGAAGCTGTGTTCTTTTGCCCTCATAATAAATCTTGCTGCTGCTCACTTTTTGGGTCTGCACTACCTTTATGAGCCATAACACTCATTGCAAAGGTCTGCGGCTTCACTCCTGGAATCAGCAAGACCACGAACCTACCAGAAGGAAGAAACTCCAGACACATCTGAACATCTGCAGGAACAAACTCCGGACACACCATCTTTAAGAACTGTAATACTCACTGCGAGGGTCTGTGGCTTCATTCTTGAAGTCAGTGAGACTAAGAACCCACCGGAAGGAACCAATTCCGGACACAACAGGCCTTTAGAATTACGTGTAAGGTTGCCAGATTTAGCAAATAAAAATACAGAACTACAGCTAATAAATATTCAGGGCTGTGAGTTGAATGTTAACCAGATAAATAACAAGTTTCTAGTATAAGCATATCCCCATGCAATATCTGAGACATACTTATGATAAAAAACAAATCATTGTTTATCTGAAATTCACATGTAACTGGGTATCCTGTATTTTATCTGGCGACACTATTTGTATGGCAAGTTGCACAAGCAGAAGCAGTTCACAGTGGCCCAGGGTAAGGAGTACCCAGAGGAGGCTGAAGGAAAGGGAAGAGGAGGAAGAAGAAAAATCTTAAAGTAAGTTAGCCTGACCCTAAGTTCCTATTAGAATAACGGTGTAAATGAATTTGCTGACCAGACGTGGCGGCTCACGACTGTAATCCCAGCACTTTGGGAGGCCCAGGCAGGTAGATCACCTGAGGTCGGGAGTTCGAGACCAGCCTGACCAACATGGAGAAACCCTGTCTCTACTAAAAATACAAAATTAGCGGGGTGTGATGGCACATGCCTGTAATCCCAGCTGCTTGGGAGGCTGAGGCAGGAGAATCGCTTGAACTCGGGGGGCAGAGGTTGCGGTGAGCTGAGATTGTGCCATTGCACTCCAGCCTGGGCAAAAGAGTGAAACTCTGTCTCAAAAAAAAAAAAAAAAAAAAAAACTTACTGAGTTCAACCGTTATTGCAATAGTTTATGGGAATGAATCTCCATAATGCATTGAATAATTTCTATCAACAAAAAGCAAATGTTTAAAAGAGCCATCATTGTTTCTCCTTAAAAAAATATCTCTCTCTCTCTCACTGCATCAGTTTCTCTTCTATTTACTTTGGATGAAGATAGTATAGATGATAGTCTTGACGATACTCTTCTATAACTAATTTTTTTTCTAATTTGTAGCCAATGCTTAGAAGTGAAGTTTCAAGGTAGGTTGTTTTGTTTTTCTTCTACTAATACATGTATTCTCCTGACCATGTACCAGGATCTGACTTAGGCCCAAAGGACAGGACAATGTATGATACCGACACAGTCCCTTCCTATGGAGCTCAGATTCTAGGCCCTAGAAGACTGTAATGTGTGTGTGGGTGTGTATGTGTGGGTGTGGGTGTGATGCACTTGGTAAAGCATTATCTAGCAACAGTGAATATCTGTTGTTCGTTGCATAGCATCCCACCTTCTTTTGGGAAACCATCCAGACCCCATTCTGTTACTTGGTTTGGGTGAAATTGACCCCAAATCAGTCACTACCATTGATGATAATTGATTCAAGAATGGTCATATAATCCAGTAAGAACTGATGAACACCAGGGAGCCAATAAATAGAGACTTCTGGAAAAGAGAGGCATTCATTCTTGCCTTTCAGCTTTGCAAGGTGTTAAAGCTTGGTAACAGTCACCATATAGCTAACTTGAGTGGAGTCATCCAGATAACCAGGGCTGTCAGATACCCCCAGAGAGAACCATTCATATGTGCAAAGGATGAACTTAACACCCAGAAGCAGCATCCTAGTGACACACTGGGCAGCCCTGATTCAAGAGGAACCCGAAAGTACTCACAGATTTCATTTAAATTGAGCCAATGAATTAATTCATTTCTTAGGACAGTTTCAGTTTTCTGTCATTTGAAGCATAAAGATCTGGTGTAATAAAAGTCTAGGAGGAAATAAAAGATTTCTTTCCTATTCTCAACCTCCAGTATCATCTCCTAGAGATGATCACTGTTTCTTACAGACATACGTTTGCAAACATGTATCTAATGTATGTCTTTTAATGCAAATAGGATTGTATTAAATATATAGTTCCACCACTTGCTTTTTCAAAACTTATGTTGTATTATCGGCATCTTCCTTTGTCAACATATAGATCTACCACTTTTTCTTTATAGTTGCATAAAATTCTATAAATTAGATGTATCATCATCAATTTAATCTCTTCCATTGATAGAAATTTAGTTTTTCCTCAATTTTTTACTTTGACAAACATTACCTTTGTACATATATCTTTGTGCATTTGTGTAGCTCTAAAAGGAAAAAAAATCCTAAAAGTGAAAGTGCTCAAAGAGAATGTGCACTTAAAATTTTTGGCCTCCAGAATTATTACAGCAATTTACACTCTTTTCAGAAACATGAAGCTATGTTTCCTCAGCACTGATAAAACTGATAAACTTAAGAAAAGTTTGCCGGTGCGATAATGAAAAGCAGTATTGTTTTCTTGATTTGCATTTGTTTAGTGAGTGCATATATATACACACACACACACACACACACGTAGACATACATGGAGAGATACATGCATATTTAGGCTATTTTATAACTTCATTAACTATTTTAATGTAAACTTTTTATTCATATCCTTAGCTGATCTTTCTATTGGGTCATTTATCTTTTCCTTATTGATTTGTCTTTACATATTAAGAAAATAGATTCTTTTCTCCTACATGTTTTGAATACTCTTCAGTTTTGTTGTTTGTCCTTTTGGTAATTTATTTCTGAATTTCTTTTTCTATTAAATGTTCTAAGTAGAGAGAAAACAGGAGAGGATTATATAATGAGCACTCATACAGCTACTACCTAGTTTTAACATGTTGTCATTTTGTAATATTTGCTTCAGCCTTTTTTTTTAAAAGAAAAAATGTTACAGATACAACTGAAGTTCTTTCATACCCTCTCCAATTCCATTCCTTTCCACCCCTCACCAGAATAACTAGCATCCTGAAGGAAATGTGCCTGTGTTTTTGGAGACCCTTCATACCTCTCAAACCCCCATCACATGAAACAAATATTTAAATATTTTCCTTTGTCTTTCAGGAAAAAAAAAAAGAAAATGTTAAAAAGACAGAAATAACAATTGGGGCCAGGCGCAGTGGCTTACACCTGTAATCCCAGCACTTTGGGGGGCCAAGGCGGGAGGATCACCTAAGGTCAGGAGTTCAAGACCAGCCTGACCAACATGGTGAAACCCTATCTTTATTAAAAAATACAAAAATTAGCCAGGCGTGGTGGCGGGTACCTGTAAGCCCAGCTACTCGGGAGACTAAGACAGAGAGAATGGCTTGAACCTAGGAGGTAGAGGTTGCAGTGAGCCAAGATTGTGCCACTGCACTCCAGTCTGGGTGACAGAGTGAGACTCCATTGCAAGAAAAAAAAAAAAAAAAAAGAAAAGAAAAAGAAAGAAAGAACAAATGGATTGTTAACAGTTGTTCTTCAGTAAGTTACAACAGGATCTTCAAGCATCTTTCTAAGAGAGATTAATTTCACAGTATTGCAATAGTGACACTTGCATAGTTCCCATGAGACGCTATTCTCAAACTGTGCTAGCCTCTTGACAGATGTTGCTAATAAAGAACAGAGAAGGATCTGCCCATGAAACTTGGCTCAAATGAGGTCACTGAGTTATGATCAGATGGCATCATTATAATTTATTTCAACCTCAGGAGAGATTATTTTTTTAAGGTCATAATACCTGTTTCTGTCCACTTTGAAGCACATATTAGTTGGCATCAAAGCCCTCCATGTCTGCTTCTGCAAAAGGTTATGGTTGAGAGAGTTGGGGGTGTTCAGGCTTGCTTGGACATATGAAAAATGAAGAAACTTCATAAGCACTGTGATGAAACCAATGTGGTCATGTCTGAACATTTTTGAAGAATGAATTTTAAAACAGCTAAAAAACCCCACAAACCTTTTGAATAGTCTCCAGTTATTTGGTATACTGAAACTTCTACCTCATTGCTTTATTTTTCTATTAAAGTTTTGTTTGTTTGTTTATTTTTAGAACTAGGGTCTCACTCTGATGCCCAGGCTGATCTCAAACTCCTGGGCTCAAGCAATCCTCCTCCCAAAGTACTTGGATTACAGGCATGAGCCACCATGCCCGGCTGCTTTTTTTTTTTTTTTTTTTTAAGGACCCAAATTAGGCCTAGCCTAAACGAGTGAGTCACCTCCAATTTTGACAAGTACCTTAAGCATTATAGCAAGGGCCTTCAAAAAGATTTTGGAAAGTGCCTTTTATGAAAAAAACTAAGAATGGATTTCAAAATTTTTTGGCACCAAAGGAAACTCACATTATCTTGTCATAACATGTCTGAACAGAATCTAGTTTGAGACACTAAGAAGAATAAGACATCAGTTTGAAAAGAGCCCCTCTTGGAGCAACATAAATTCTGCTAAAATTGAAGCAAAAGCCAACATCATATTTATGGTGCAGCTTGAGTGGAAGAATGATTAAATCACTGATGCTTTATGAAAAGTTTATGGGGACAATGTGCCAAAGAAATCAGCAGTTTACAAATGGAGAGTTCATTTTAAGAAAGGACAAGATGGTGTTGAATATGAAGCTTGCAGTGGCAGACCATCCACATCAATTTGCAAGGAAAACATTATACTTTAAGAGCACTAGTGATGAACAACAGAAACAAAAACCAACACCACAGACATCTCAATTGGTTCAGTATACATAATGCTGACTGAAAAATTAAAGTTGAGCAGTCTTTCCACTTGATGGGTGCCCATACAATTGCTCCCGGATCAGCTGCAGACAAGAACAGAGCTTTCAGTGGAGATTTTAAGTAAATGGGATCAAGATCCTGATGCCTTTCTTTGAAGAATTGTAACAGGAGATGAAACATGGCTTTAGCGGTATGATCCTGAAAACAAAGCACAATCAAAACAATGGATACCAAGAGGTGGAAGTAGGCCAGTCAAAGCAAAAGTGAACTGGTCAAGAGCAAAGGTCACGGTAACAGTTTGGGGGAATACTTAAGGCATTTTGCTGGTTGAGTTTCTGCTGACCATGAGAGTATTTTGAGAAAGTTAGCAATGCTTTAGCAGAAAAATGGCTGGGAAAGCTTCACCAGAGAGTCTTTCTCTGCCATGACAATGCTCCTGCTCATTCCTCTTTCAAACAAGGCAATCTTGTCACTGTTTCCATGGGAAACCATTAGACATCCACTTCACAGTCCTCACTTGGCTCTTTCTGACTTTTTTGTTTCCTAATCTTAAAAAATATCTTTAATGGGCCACCATTTTTCTTCAGTTAATAATGTAAAAAAGACTGCACACATTTCCAGAATGCTCAGTTCTTTAGGAATGGACTAAATGACTAGTATTATCTCTTACAAAAGTGTTTTGAACTTGATGGAACTTATGTTGAGAAATAAGCTTTATATTTTTTATTTTTATATTTTAATTCCATTGTTTTCATGAACTATTTGAAATCCTCCAATACTTCTGTGGTTTTATGCTTCTTCCACAGAGCCATGTTTTTTAAATTTTGAACTATTTATTACTTGAGACAAGGTCTTGCTCTGTCCACCCAAGCTGGAGTGCAGTGGCACCATCATGACTCACTGCAGCCTCGACCTCCCAGGCTCAAGGGATCCTCCCACCTCAGCCTCCCAAGTAGCTGGGATGACAGATGCACACCACCACACCCAGCTAATTATTTTTATTTTTGTAGATATGGAGTCTCACCATGTTGCCCAGGCTGGTCTCAAATGTCTAGGCTCAAGTGATCCTCCTGCTTCGACTTCCCAAAGTGCTGGGGTTCCAGGTGTGAGTCATGATGACTGACCCTAACATTTTTAAATAATATATTTTTGTAAAATGTTAACATTTATATAAATTGCATCTACTTTGCCTATCATTCTGGAATTCACCATTGTTATTCAACATGACCTCAAAACTTATTTATGATGATACATGTAGATGGAGTTTATTTATTTTAAATAATGAATAGTATTACATTTTATGAATTTGTCTTTCTATTCTAAAATTAATAAACATTTAGATTATTTCTCCTTTTTTTCACTAGTAAAAACAATGCTGCTTTGAACATACCCCCTTATGCAAATGTCTGATTTCTCTAGGTTATCTATTTACAAATGAGACTGATGGGTTATAAGGTTTGCACACCTCTTTACTGGATATTGCCAAATTGCTCTTCAAAACAGTTACATCAGGCCTGGCACGGTGGCTCATGCCCGTAATCCCAGGACTTTGAAAGGTCAGGGTGGGCAGATCACTTGAGGTCAGGAGTTGGAGACCAGCCTGGCCAACGTGGTGAAAACCTGTCTCTACTAAAAATAAAAAAATTAGCCGGGCATGATGTTGTGCGCCTGTGATCCCAGCTACTCAGGAGGCTGAGGCACGAGAGTTGCTTGAACCCGGGAGACAGAGGTTGCAGATCACAATAGCCTGGCTGACAGAAGGAAACGCAATCTCAAAAAAAAAAAAAAAAGGCTACATCATATAATTCCTGCTCAGTCAGCAGTGAAGATCACTGTTTACTCACATCCTTTCTGCCTCTGGTATTTTTGTTTTGAGGTTGTGTTTTTGATAGTAGTTTAATTTATCAAACTTTGCTTTATGACTCCTAGCCTGTGTGTGTTGTAGGGGGGAGGTGTGTGTGTGTGTGTGTGTGTGTGGTCATATTTAGAGATTATTTTTGTCTTGTTTAGTTTTGGTAGCATATTTACTAATGGCATTTGGTAGCCAGCTACTAATGGCTATTCCAGTTTAAGTTGCAAGTACAGTTTGTTTCACAATGATGAAATAAAGAGAATAGCGCTAATAGTCCAGAAATCTGGTAATCCTACAACAGGATTTTATTTATATTGTACTTTGCCTGCCAAGTATTAAGAGGGGCCAAAAGCTAAATCAAATTAAATTCAGGAAACTGTGTTTGGGAAACTGCACTAAATACTGTATGTAATAGCCAGACATTTTTCATTGACAGTTTTTGCTCATTGCACAGAACTGGGTTATCTAATGCAGCATTAATTATTGTATCAGGTCCAGGGTACACAGATAATCTGGTAGGTCCAAAACTATTGTTTCTTTCCCCCGTCTTCCTCCTTCTCGTTTTGAAATAGTATTGACTTTTTCTTCCTTATCAGGTCAGTCTTAAAGTCTCAGGAAAATCTTAGATGTAACATAGTTCAGGCTAAAAATGTTTGCAGTGTAAGCTTATTCAAGGCATTAAACTCTGTCATGCCATCCAGCTAAAAACAAACTAAAACTCCAATCTGTAGGATACCCAGATGTGATGTCTGCTGAACCATCCTGTATTTTAAAAAAACAATAAATTACAGAGTGAGGAAGGAATGTAGCAGGTGTGGTAAATCAGGAATGGCTTCTTGACATAAACTGATGATGTGCTTACTTCTGAAACAAAGAGGTGTTTTATCTTACACATTCAACCCTTTTTGTAAAAGATATTTCATAACAGTATAAGATCTAACAGTAGTTTTCTATACTATTCCTGACTATGAGGGTAAGGATTACTTTACTTCATCATGTATATGTACCTAAATGGAGATTTTTTGCCTTGAGTATTTCCCCAATTTATGTGTGAAATGCAGGAAAAAAAGAAGTTTGTCCTGCATAGGAATAGTGATTTTGTTTTTCAGTTTTCACAATTTTTAGAAGATAGGAAAATCTTTAAACCCTTTTGGCCAGACCTCAGTTTTTAAATAAAATGCATTTAAAGAAAATACATAAGTCTTCACTCAAGACACATGGGAAGACATTCCTAGTTGATAAAGCCTTCTCAGACCCTTATGATAAAGTATTCATATCCTATTCTTTCCAAGGAAACTCCAGGGCACTCTTGGTTGCAACTTGTGCTGCAACATCTCTCATTTGTGTTTTGTTGTTTAATTATTGGCACTCAGTGTTCCAGAAATCGGTGTGTGCCATTTAGCCTCTACCTGACTCCCTGATCCCTGATTCCTGCCTTCCGCCAACCTCAGCTCTCAGGCGAAATGGGTAAACTCAGGTGTGAAGCAGGAAATGACCACTGATCTTGATGATGGAGATGTCGGATTTAAAGCAGCTGCTTGGGAAGCAGACATTTGTGCTAGACAAGAAGGCTAAGGTTCTTCAAGGCCGTTACTATCTTGGCCTAGAAATAACATTCTACAGGACATTTGGTTTGTTTCAGGATTGACTTCACAAGCTTTTTTTCTTACTGTTTATGTCTCGTCATTAATGGTCCATTGTTTTTTGTCTCTTTTATTATATTCTGACATAGAACTAGTTAAAGCTTTGCAAATCTTTCAGAGGATATGAAGCTACATGTAATTTTTCATTCAATTGCTGAGTTTGACTATTATAATAGGATATCACCTGTAAGTAGTGAGACCTAAGACCAAAGATCTAGATACACAGAGTAATACTTAGTATTACTATTAATATACCTTGTTTGTATTTCCTACAAGATATTTAGTGGTAAATTTATTTGCTTAAGAAAAATACTTCATTGTATTATAATTGTCAAGGAGTGAAAATCTTTGCTAAAAGCATTGGCAAAGTTATACTTTGCAAAATCTTTTATGTATGAAATGTAAACATACATCATATCCCAATAGGCATAGGCCTTTTAGGAAATCGTAAGTGATCTAAGGACAAAAAAAAGTTAATTAATTAATTAATGTATTTATTTATTTAGAGATGGGGTCTTGCTCTGTTGCCCAGGCTGGAGTGTAGTGGTACAATCACAGCTCACTGCAGCCTTGACCTCTCATGTTCAAGCAATCCTCCCACCTCAGTATCCTAAGTAGCTGGGACTACAGGCACACACCAGCGCACCTGGCTAATTAAAAAAAAAAAAAAAAGAATTGTAGATATAAGGTCTCACTATGTTGCCTAGGCTGGTCTCAAATTCCTGGGCTCAAGTAATTCTTCTGCCTTGGCCTTTTAAAGTGCTGGGATTCCAGGTGTGAGCCACTGCATCTGGCCAAAAGTCATTTAATTTTACAATAGATGTATTAACAAGATTCAAGTATTAGTTAATTATTCATCCCTGTTTCAGATGTTATCCTGGTAAAAAATTTTTTCTCAGCACCTATTGACTATATTTTGAAGGAAAAGGAAGATAATAAAAGCTTTTAGTCCTGCAAAGAGCAATTTCAGTCAATGAATTTAATAGCATAAATTATTTTTACTATCGTCTTTGATGGTATATGGAAAAAACTTAATAGATCCTCTCTTTTCACATCTGGAACTTATAAATCAATCCTCGTTAGTAGCATGCCTTCTCCATGCTTGATGATAACTCATAGCAGCTGGGGGTTGGTATTAATCTCTTCCTTATTAGAGAAGCACATGCCACAAATTCATCATTCTGCATGAGAGCAAAGGTGTTAAATCCATTCCTCTGATTCTTCTCACCTTATTCTCCATGAAGCAATCCATAATGACTCTACTGTTTATCATACAAAGTACGGGTTGATAGAAGAATGAAAGTTTGAGGTGGAGAGCCTGGATTTGAATCCAGCCTCTAACTAGCTGTGTGATCCTAGCCATGTAACTTAATCTCTCTGAGCCTTAGATTATTAGTCTGCACATAGTCATTCTAGTTACCTCACAAGACAGTGGTGATGATTAAATGATGTAATGCATGGGAAAAGCATCACTCAAATGCCTTTTGAAAAAAAAAATTTTTTTTTTTTTTGAGACGGAGTCTCGCTCTGTCGCCCAGGCTGGAGTGTAGTGGCCGGATCTCAGCTCACTGCAAGCTCCGCCTCCCGGGTTCATGCCATTCTCCTGCCTCAGCCTCCCGAGTAGCTGGGACTACAGGCGCCCACCACCTCGCCCGGCTATTTTTTTGTATTTTTTACTAGAGACGGGGTTTCACCGTGTTAGCCAGGATGGACTCGATCTCCTGACCTCGTGATCCGCCCGTCTCGGCCTCCCAAAGTGCTGGGATTACAGGCTTGAGCCACCGCGCCCGGCCTGTATTTTTTAGTAGAGACGGGGTTTCACTGTGTTAGCCAGGATGGTCTTGATCTCCTGACCTCGTGATCCGCCCGTCTCGGCCTCCCAAAGTGCTGGGATTACAGGCTTGAGCCACCGCGTCCAGCCAGAAAAAAACTTTTAATTATTGAAAATTTTAGTTCTTAGGTCAAGAGAAAATTATTTTGTACCATCATGTGCCCATCACTCAGCCTCAACAATCATCCATTCATGGTCAATCCTGTTACATCTATACTCCACCCAGTTTCTCTTCCTTCCTCAAAAGGAATATAAAACAAATTCCAGACATCATGTCATTTCCCTGCTTAAATATTTTAGTATGTGTTTCTAAAAGGTAAAGTCTTTTTTTAGGCATAACTATGAAACCATTATCAGACTTTAAAAATTCAACAAATATCCACTAAGTATCTATTTCCCTAATTGTGTCATAAAAAAAGTTTTAATAATTATTTTACTTCCAGCCTGGGCAACATATGAGACCCAGTCTCCACAGATTTTGTTTTATTATTATTTTTTTTAATTCGCCACAGGTGAGGCACTGTGGCTCATGCCTGTAGTCCCAGCAACTTGGGAGGCCAAGGCAGAAAGATCGCTTGAGCTCAGGAGTTCGAAACCAGCCTGGGTAATACAGCGAGACCTCATCTCTACTAATAAACAATTTTAAAAAATTAGCCAAGGGTAGTGGCATGCACCTGTAGTCCCAGCTACTCAGGAGACTGAGGTGGGAGAATTGCTTGAGCCCAGGAGGTTGAGGCTGCAGTGAGCTGTGATTGCGCCACTGCACTGCAGCCTGGGTGAGACAGCAAGATCCTGTCTCAAAAAAATAAATAAATAAATAAAAATTATCTGGGCATGGTGGTGTGTTCCTGTAGTCCCAGCTACTCTGGAGGCTGAGGCAGGAGGATCACTTGAGCCTAGGAGTTGAGGCTGCAGTGAGCTATGATTACCCCACTGCATTCCAGCCTGGGCAACAGAGCCAGACCCTGCCTAAAAAAAAAAAAAAAAAAAGAAAAGAAATGAAAACCATTATTTTGTGTGACTCAGGATTTAAATAAGGTCTACATGGAGCTTTTGGCTAATCTGTCTTTTTAGTTTAATCTGTAATTGCACTGTCCAACATTGTAGCCACTAGCCACCTATAACTATTTACATTCAAACATTAATTAAAATTAAATCAAATTAAATATTCCATTTCTCGGTTGCAGTAGCCATGTTTCCAGTGCCAAATAGCCACATGGATAGTACAGATACAGAACATCTCTATCATTGTAGAAAGCACTGTAGGACAGTGCTAATCTACAAGTCTCTCCCTTCTTCTATTTTATTCCTTTCAATTCAATTGTTGAAAAAAACCAAGTCATTTGTCTTATAGAATTTCCAACATTCTGGATTTTACTGATTGATTCCTGTGGTGTCATTAAACATGTTCTTCTGCCCCATGCATTTTCTATAAACTGGTGGTTAGAGTTAGAGACTAAAAAGCTTTACCCTTTTTGTGATCTCAAGTTCAACCATGTGATCTTGAGCGTGTAACTTGGATTATCAGTTCTCTCATATGTAAAATGGGAATAATAGCATACCTATTTGTTGTAAAAACCAAATTATATAATTGATACAAGTGGTTAGCTTTGCACATAGATTCAGTATATATTAGTTTTCATTTGCATCATTATAATTGTTATTAGGCAGTGATTCTTAAATCCCAGTTCAATTATATTTTCTGGATACATAAAAAAATAAAGTTTTCTGGAGACTCTAATTCAGTAGGTTTGTGGCCCCCCCAAAATCTACCTACCAGGTGAGGTAGCATGAGTTGTAGCTACTCAGGAGCCTGAGGTGGGAGGATGGCTTGAACCTAGGAGTTGAAAGCCAGCTTGGGTAACACAGAGAGAATCTCTTAAAAAAAATAATTCTCAGATGATTCTAATGCATTTGTGGGTTTGGAAATTGATGGCTTTGTGATGTATAAACTTGACTAGGCTGAAATACAGTCCCCAGAAGTCCCTTTCTAGTATATTTCCTGTTTGAGTGAATGGCAACAGATCTCTTGCAAAAGTTGGAAGATGAAAGGGAGGCAGCAGATGTTTTGTCCTATTATAGTATACACATACTTTCTTTCAGTTATTCAATCAAACATAATCTGAGTGCTATCATGAAGGGATTTTGCAGTTGTAGTTAAAGTCCCTAATTAGTTGACTTTAAGTTGATAAAAGGGAGATTATCCAGGGTGGTTAATTCAATCAGTTAGAAGGCCTTTAAAATAGGGCTCTTCCCAGGCCAGGGCTTGCTAGTGAATTCTGTCAAATACTTAAAGAAGAACCAATTCTTCACGAATTCTTCCAAAATGTAAAAGAGGAGAAAACACTTCCCAAATTATTCTATAAGGCCCGATGCCAAAATCAAAGACAGCACAAGAAAAAAAACTAAACACTAATATCTGTTTTGAATATAGATGCAACAATTCTCAATAAAATATTAGCAAACTGGATCTAGCAGCATATAAAAAAGGATTATACACCATGACTGACTAAAATTTATCCCAGGAATGCAAGGCTGGTTTAACACCTGAAATCAATTAATGTAATAAACTGTATAGTAGAATAAGGGACAAAAACCACATGATCATTTCAATAGATGAAGAAAAAGTATTTGACAAAATTCAGCAACTCTTCATAATAAAATAAATCAACAAATAAGGAATAGAAGGAAACTTCCTCAACCTAATAAAAGGCATTTATGAAAAACCATGTCGGGTGCAGTGGCTCATGCCTATAATCCCAGCACTTTGGGAGGCTGAGGCGGGCAGATCACGAGGTCAAGAGATTGAGACCATCCTGGCCAACATGGTGAAACCCTATCTCTACTAAAAAAAAAAAAAATACAAAAATTAGCTGGGTGTGGTGGTGCACACTTGTAGTCCCAGCTACTTGGGGGTCTGAGGCAGGAGAATTGCTTGAATCTGGGATGCGGAGGTTGCAAGTGAGCCAAGATCGTGCCACTGAACTCTAGCCTGGTGACAGAGTGAGACTCAGTCTAAAAAAAAAAAAGAAAGAAAGGAAAGAAAAACCAACAGCTAACATCATACTTAGTGGTCAAAGGTTGAATGTTTTCTTCCTAAGATTAGGAACAAGACAAAAATGTCTTGTCTCACCACTTCTAATCAACATTTTACTGGAAGTTATATCCAGGGCAACTGGACAAGAACATTAAATAAAAGACATCCAGACTGAGTAGAAACAAGTAAAAATTGGCCAGGTGTGGCGGCTCACGCCTGTAATCCCAGCAATTTGGGAGATTCAGGCAGGCAGATCACCTGAGGTCAGGAGTTCAAGACCAGCCTGGCCAACATGGCGAAACCCTATCTCTACTAAAACTACAAAAATTAGCTGGGCATGGTGGTGTGCACCTGTAATCCCAGCTACTTGGGAGGCTGAAGCAGGAGAACTGCTTGAGCCTGGGAGGCAGAGGTTGCAGTGAACTGAGATCGTGCTATTGCATTCCAGCCTGGGCGACAAGAGCGAGACTCTGTCTAAAAAAAAAAAAAAAAAAATTCTAGCTGCCTTTGTTACAGAAATTAACAAGCTAGTCCTAAAACTTACATGAAAATGCAAGGGACCCAGAATAATCAAAACAATCTTTAAAAAGAACAAAGTTGGAGAACTTACACTTCCTGATTGCAATACTTACTACAAAGCTATAGTAATAAAGATATTGTGGTGCTGACAGAAGACAGAAATATACATCAATGGAATAGAATTGAGAGTCCAGAATAAACCCTCTTACATTTATGGTCAACTGATTTTCAATAAGGGTGCCGAGATAATTAACGAGGGAAAGAATACTCTTTCCAACACATGTGATTGAGACAACTGGATATTCACATATAAAAGAATGAAGTTAAACCTTCAATCTCACATTGTACACAAAAATTATTTCTAAGGGGATTATGGATCTAAATATAAAAGCTAAACCTATAAAACATGTAGAAGAAAACATAGGAGTAAATCTTCTTGATGTAGGATTAGGGAATGATTTGTTAAATATGACACTAACAACCAAAGTGACAAAAGAAAAATATATCTATATAAATTGGACTTCACCAAAATTTAAAATGTTTGTGCTTCAAAGAATATCATCCAGACAGTGAAAAGACAGCTTACTAAATGGGAGAAAATATTTGCAAATTATGTAGTTGATAAGGGACTTGTATTTAAAATATATAAATAACTCTTACAATTCAACAATAAAAAGACAACCCCATTTGCAAAATCAACACAGGATTTGAATAGACGTTTTCCAAAAAAGATATATGAATGGGCAGTTAGCACATGAAAAGGTGTTCAACATCATTAGTCATTAGGGAAATGCATATTAAAACCACAATGAGATACTGTTTCACATCCATTAGAACGGCTAAAAAAAGTTTTTTAAATATACAATAACAAGCCAGGCATGGTGGCTTATACCTGTAATCCTAGCACTTTGGGAGGCTGAGGCATGTGGATCACTTGAGGTCAAGAGTTCGAGACCAACGTGGCCAACATGGTGAAACCCCATCTCTACTAAAAATATTTGAAAAATTAGCCAGGTGTGGTGGCAAGCACCTGTAATCTCAGTTACTCGAGAGGCTGAGGCAGGAGAATTGCTTGAACCCAAGAGGCGGAGGTTGCAGTGAGCCAAGATTGAGCCACTACACTCCCGCCTGGGCGACAGGCGGAGACTCTGTCTCAAAAATAAAATAAAAATAAAATAAAATAAAATAAACAGTAACAAGTGTTGATGAAGATGTGAAGAAATTGGAATCCTTATTAGTTGCTGGTGGGAATGTAAAATAGCATTGCTATTTTGGAAAACAGGTTGGCACTTCCTCAAAAATTCAACATAGAGTTACCATATGACCCAGCAATTCCACTCCTAGGTATACACCCAAGAGACATGAAAATATATGTCCACATAAAAGCCTTTACACAAAAGTTCAGAGCAGCATTATTTATAATAGTTCAGGAGTGAAAACAACTCAAATGATGAATAAATACTATTTTAAATGTGATATATTTACACAATAGAATATTCAACAATGAAAAAGAATGAAGCACTGATACATGCTACATCATAGATGAATCTTGAAAACATTTTGCTAAGTAAAAGAAGTCAGATGCAAACATATTCTATGAGTTCATTTATATGAGTTGTCCAGAACAGGCAAATCTACAGAGACAGAAAGTAGTTGTCTATGGCTGGTGGTGTGGGGGTTGGATGGATACAGGACTTTTTCCTGGGGTGATGAAAATGTTCTAAAATTGATTGTCATGATGGTTGCACAACTTTTGTAATATACTGTCATCAACTGAATACTTTAAATAGGTGCATTATATGGTATGTGAATTTTATTCCAATAAAGCCGTTATTTAAAAAGCAGGGAGGGAAGGGTTACATCTCCCCTGAACTCAGAGACTCCAAACAGCAGCTGGACTTGCAATTGCACTCCATTCCTCCTGGATCTTCCTTCCTGACTGCCTGTGGACAACAGGCTTTAGCCTGTTCCCATAGGGTTCCAGGCTGCTCATGATCTTCCCTTGCTGACTGCCCACTCTGTGGATTTCAGGCTTGCTTAGCCAGCCCCACAACTGTGTAAGCCAATTCCTTGTAACAAACAAACTTGTTCTGCCTACTGGTTGAAACCTGTTATGGAAACCAGTGGTCAAGAGTTTCTCTAAATATGTATCTCAAGAACCTGGGGTAGTTATCTGGTTGAGGATTTAGGGGTCATGGATTCTGCCAAATGTCAAATCACCATTCACTTTTAGAATGATTGTTGACAAGGCTTTGGTCAGAGGGAATAGCAGTAGTTGGGACTGGAAAAGCAGCCTCCAGTGAAATCGTATTGATTCTTTCTTTGTCCAAGGCGAAGAGCTCTCTCATCTTGACCATGAGCTTAATTTTTAAGCTCAATGGGTAAAGCGAACAAAAAGCTGAGTATTTTGGGAGGCCAGAGAACATTTATTGCCTAACTTGATGTTTCCCCTGCTGTGGAGAATCACGCATTATTTTAACACCCTTGGTTCTATGCATGCTCTCACTCCTCTCACACACCGTAATTGATTAATGAGTTTGCAGAAGATAGTGGGCAGGCACAGCCTAGCTACATCCTCTTTCTTTCTCTGGGAACTGAGCTTTCTGCAGGGAGCCCACACTTCCCTTTGCTCTTCCATTCTATAAATTGTACTTATACAGTAAGTCCTCACATAACATTGTTGATAAGTTCTTGGAAACTGACTTTAAGCAAAATGATACATAATGAAACCAGTTTTACCATGGGCTAATTGATATAACAAGAGTTAAGTTTCTATGGCATATTGCTGTCACAAAACATCACCAAACTTCTAAATAAAGACCCAAAACACTACTAACATTAAACATTAAAATAAATGTGAGGTTACCATATATTAAAGAAAGATTAATAAAGATAAACAAGGTAATTATTTACCCAATTTTTGATGAATCAGTGAGTGATGGCAGTCATTGTGGTGGAGGTGAAATCTAGGAATAAATGTTTACAAAGTGAAAATTTTAAGGAGCACCTACTACCACCACAAAGTTCAAAAACAGTACGCCAGGCATGATGGCTCATGACAGTAACCCCAGCACTTTGGGAGGCTGAGGCGAGTGGATCACCTGAGGCCAGGAGTTCAACACCAGCCTGGCCAACATGGAGAAACCTCATCCCACTAAAAATACAAAAATCAGCCAGGTGCGGTGGCACGCTCCTGTAATCCCGTACTCGAGTGGCTGAGGCATGAGAATCGCTTGAACCCAGAAGGCAGAGGTTGCAGTGAACTGAGATCACTCCGCTGTACTCCAGCCTGCCTCGAAATAAATAAATAAATAAATAAATAAATAAATAAATAAATAAATAACAGATATGGTGGGCTTGCCAAGTGCTTTTATGTGGCATTATTGTCAGGCATTTGTATGATTGCATGACAATCATACAAATTTGCAGACTTTACAGATTTTTACTTGACAATGATTTGTATTATTCATTCATTCCTTTTCCAACCATCTTGTTCCAGTTCAGGGTAATGAGTGGCTGGAACCTCTCCCAGTAGCTCAGGGCACCAGGCAGAAACCCACCCTGGCCAGCATGCCATCCAATCACGGGGCACACTCACACACACCCACACTCACTGAGATTGGTACCATATAGCATGCCATTGAACTTCACTCACATCTTTGGGATGCAAGAGAAAACCCATGCAGATGTGGGGAGAACACACAAAGTCCACACAGACAGTGGCCCCACTAGGAACTGATTTTTTTTCATAATCAACCTTATAACAAAATGATACTGAATGAAAGGACATTATTCAAGGACCTGCTGTACTTGAAACCATGGGAAGAGGGCTAGGTTAGGCCAGAAATATCTGAACCTACACAGGCAAGACTGTCTTGTAAGTGTGAAGTTGTTTTAAGAAGTCGATCTGCCAACAGGTAAATGTCATATTATCTGTTCAAGTCTTTATTAATAATGAAGATGATATGTGGCCTCCACTCAATCCCTAATGTCTTAGACTTTTTTTTTTTTTGCAGGGGGTTGGCGGGGTGGGTGGCGGGACAGAGTCTTGCAGCTAGAGTGCAGTGGTGTGACCATAGCTAATGGCAACCTCAAACTCCTGGGCTCAAGTGATCCTCCTGCCTCAGCCTCCCAAGTAGCTGGGACTACACGTGCACACCACCATGTCTGGCTAATTTTTAAATTAGTAAATTTTTAGTAGTGATGGGGTCTCACTAGGTTGCCCAGGATGGTCTTGAGCTCCTGGTCTCAAGCGATCCTTCCACCTCAGCCTCCCCAAGTTTTGAGATTATAGGCATGAAACACTGCATCCAGGCTAAAAAGTATGATTTTATTTCATACTTTATCATTCGATTCAGAATTTGAAAGGGATGGTAGTTATTGGCCCCCACAAAGACTTCAGCATGAGACAGTAGAAGAAGCAATTTACAAAAAAGTTTTGGACATGTGCAACAGTTAATGCCCAAAGTAATAATTAAATTCTTAGACTTTTTTAAGAGTCAGAAGGTATCCTGGAGATAACCTAGCAGCTAGATTCCAACCCATAGAGGTTAAGTAATGTGTCTAAAGCTACCCAGCCTTCTAGTGACATACCAGAACTACAATCCAAATTTTCTTTTGGCCCACTGCACTTTCCACCATGCCCTGCTGCTTCCTTAATATGCTGAGATTTTAAAAATATCACATTATGCTATTTTGTTCTCATTTTATCTGTTTCCCTGAGTATCAGACTTTTGTCATTGTTATAAACAAAGGAATAAATGTGCTTCAGGTTAAATAATTTTCCCATGGCAATAGGGCTTATCAGAGGTAGCACTGGAAATGAAATATAGTACTCTAATTTTAGTCCAAGGTTGTATGCATGAGATTTATTTTTTCTGTCAAAATGCCAACCTGAAATAAATAGAAGAGTGGGACACCATGGAAGTGGAGTTGTTGTGGTGGAGGCTGTGGTTCATATAGTAATTCAGCCAACGATCTCTGGTTCCTTTTCTGCCATGATGTCACAGTATGTTGTGGGATTAAAATTTCCTCCAAAAGAATAGAAGGAAATAAGTAGAATGGGGTGTCACTACCTAACTCCCAAAGCCTGTGATCTTAATTAACTCTAACATTGACTGCCTCCCCAGATCTATAAGGTGCAAAGGTAAACTTTCAGACTGTACAATAAAAGTTTGAGCAAATTTCTAGAAGCAGCTTACTTATACATTATTCATCAGAGTAATGTAATTTAGCACTTGTATATTATAGGTTTCTTTAAATAACCATCCCTGCAGTTTTATTGCTGGAAATGCAGTGAAGATACACATTAGGCTGCAATTAGGACAGCATGGAGAATTACTTAACAGACTGGCAATCTGTTAATGAAGCCATTACTCCGAGTTTCTACAAAATCTACAACTGAATTTCATTTGATTTCTGACCAAAGGTCTTTAATCTTACCTGCTTTCCAGGCTGAGAATTAAATCATTCATTCTTTCACAAAATAGTTTTAAGCTTCTGTGAATCAGGCACTGTTTTAGGCATTGGGAATAGGGTAATAAGTAGAACAAAGTTTCTGACCTGATTGAACAGAATACGTTACAAAATAATAAGCATAATAGAACCCCTTATTTGCTGCTGTTACAGATAGGCATACATCTTGTTTAATAAAGATATTACACTTGTGTCCTTAAAAAAGGAAAAACTATGGTCAAATAAATTTGGGAAATAATGCAATTATAGTCCCTTTTTAATGCTTCAAAATACACATTAGCTTATTAAAGACTTTAAGATATTACACAATAAAGAAATCTGTTTGACTTATTTGACTACCTAAACTTCATTTTTCTCTTTTGGAATAGTCGTCGTCGTCGTCTTCTTCTTCTTCTTCTTCTTCTTCTTCTTCTTCTTCTTCTTCTTCTTCTTCTTCTTCTTCCTCTTCTTCCTCTTCCTCTTCCTCTTCCTCTTCTTCTGCGACAGAGTTTCACTCTGTCACCCAGGCTGGAGTGCAATGGCGCGATCTCGGCTCACCGCAACCTCTGCCTCCCAGGTTCAAGAAATTATCTGCCACAGCCTCCTGAGTAGCTGGGACTACAGACGCTCGCCACCACGCCTGGCTAATTTTTGTATTTTTAGTAGAGACAGGTTTCACCGTGTTGGCCAGGCTGTTCTTGAACTCCTGACCTTGTGATCCACCTGCCTCGGCCTCCTGAAGTGCTGGGATTACAGGCGTGAGCCATCATGCCCAGCCAGAATAGTGCTTCTTAACCTCCTGTGAATGAATGTTTCAAGAAGTCATTTTTAGAAATACTAAGCTGTAAGAACTCATTATTATACATGAGATAAGGAGTTAATATCCAAAATATACAAGGACCTGAGACTATTCAATAACAAGAAATCAAATAACCCTATTAAAAATGGGCAAAGGACTTGAATAGCTATTTCTCATAAGAAGACATACAAATGGCCAATAGCTATATGAAAAGATGTTTAACATCTCTAATTATTAGAGCAATGCAAATGAAAACCACAATGAGATGTCACCTCGCACCTGTTAGATTGTATATTATTGAAAAGATGAAAGATAGCAAGTGTTGGTGAGGATGTGCAGTAAAAGGAAACTTGTACACTGTTAGTGGGAATGTAAATTACTACAGCCATTTTGGAAAACAGTATAGAGGTTCCTCAAAAAACCAAAAATAGAATTACCATAAAATCCAGCAATCCCACTATGGGGCGTGTGCACAAAGGGAATGAAATGAGTATGCTGAAAGAATGTCTATACTCCCACGTCCATTGCAGGAGTATGCATGTTAGCCAAGATATAGAAACAATCTAAATGTTCATCAACAGATGAATGGGTTTTTAAAATTTGATGTATATCCACATTGGAGTACTATTCAGCCTTTAAAAAAATAGGGAATTCTATCATTTGTGACAACAAGGATGAACCTAGCGGATATTATGTTAAGTGAAATAAGTCAGGCATGGAGAGACAAATACAGTATGATCCACTTATATGTGGAATCTAAAAAAGCCAGACTTCTAGAAGTAGAGAGTAAAATGGTGGTTACCAGAGCCTTAGGGACAGGGTGGGGGGGTGAACCAGAATGGAGAGAGAATTTGTCAATGGGTGCGAAGTTACAGCTAGATAGGAGGAGTAAGTCCTGGTGTTCTACTGCACGGCAAGGTGACTATAGCTAATAATAATGTATGGTATATTTCAAACGAGCTAAAAAGAGAGGGTTTTTAATGTTGTCACCACAAAGAAACAATAAATATTTGAGATGGTGGATATGCTAATTACTCTGATGTGATCATGCCACAATTTATACACAAATTGAAATATCACTTTGGGACCAGGCACGGTGGCTCACGCCTGTAATCCCAGCACTTTGGGAGGCCGAGGCAGGCGGATCATGAGGCCAGCCTGATCAACATGGTGAAACCCCATCTCTACTAAAAATGCAAAGATTAGCCTGGTGTGGTGGTGCATGCCTGTAATCCCAGCTACTCAGGAGGCTGACGCAGTGAGCCGAGATTGGGCCACGGCACCATCTCAGCTCACTGCAACCTCTGCCTCCCAGGTTCAAGCGATTGCAGAGGTTGCAGTGAGCCAAGATCGGGCCACGGCACTCCAGCCTGGGCGACAGAGTGAACCTCCTGCTGAGGCATGAGAATCACTTGAACCCGGGAGATGGAGGCTGCAGTGAGCTGAGATGGTGCCACTGCACTCCAGCCTGGGTGACAAAGCGAGACTCAAAAAAAAAAAAAAAAAAAAAAGAGAATATCACTTTGTGTTCCATAAATATGTACAATTATTATTTGTCAATTAAAAATAAAATAAATTAAAACCAATGACCAAAAACCAAACCCTGGAATTTTGGAATCAGCCATTTCTCCAAGAAACCCTGGTTTCTTCTAATGGGAAATGATATTTCAAGACCACAGTGGAGTGACTGTTTCTAAGTCTTTTCAGTGGAAAGAACTACATATAGTAGGTATAATGTCTTATGAGTTGTGAACTTCAAAAATCTGAGACAGTTCACAGTTAATTTGGAAAGCGTATTTTGCCAAGGCTGAGGACCCGCACCTGTGACACAGCCTCAGGAGTCCTGACAACATGGGCCCAAGGTGGCAGGGGCACAGCTTGCTTTTGGAATTTTTTTTTTTTTTTTTTTTTTTTTGAGACTCACTCTGTCATCCAGGCTGGAGTGCAGTGGCGCCACCTCAGCTTCCTGAAACCTCCGCCTCCTGGGTTCAAATGATTCTCCTGTCTCAGCCTCCCAAGTAGCTGGGATTACAGGTGTGCACCACCACACCTGGCTAATTTTTGTACTTTATTAGTAGAGACAGGGTTTTGCCATGTTGGCCAGGCTGATCTTGAACTCTTGACCTCAAGTGGTCCTTCTGCCTCGGCCTCCCAAAGTGCTGGGATTACAGGCTTGAGCCACCGTGCCTGGCCTGGTTTTGTACGTTGTAGGGAGACATGAGACATCAACGTGTGTAAGATGTACATTGGTTCAGTCTGGAAAGGTGGGATGGACAACTTGAGGCAAAAGCAGGACAACTGGAAGCAGGGAGGAGCCTTCCAGGTCATAGGTAGATAAGATTTAAATGGCTGCATTCTTTTGAGCTTCTGATTAGCCTCTCCGAATGAGGCAATCAGATATGCATTTATCTCAGGGAGCAGAGGGGTGACTTTGAATAGAAGGGGAGGCAGATTTACCCTAAGCAGTTCCCAGCTTGAGTGATTTTTGGGGCCCAGAGATTTATTTCCTTTCTGGAGTTTATGCTAACATCTCCATTTTAAATTATAACTACAAGGTTTTTAGTTATCTTCTGTATTACATCTGTATCTCCTTTCCTCCACGCCAAGAACCCTAGTTCTCAAGGTAACAGGGGATGATAGAATTTGAAAATTTCATGACTTTCATTTACTTTTTCCCACATAAAACCAGCAGTCATAGAATAATAGTAGTAGTTATTTTAGAATAACAACATGTTACTACTGACAATTAATATTCATAATATAATCACCGCCAACTACTGAAAATGGTAAACAATTTTGCATGTTATCCCCATTCTTATCCCAGTTTTAAATTGTTGTATCATAGCTACCCTGTCAGATCATATAACCTTTATATTCTATCATCTGCCTCCCTTTTAAGTTTTATTTTGTCTTAGTTCTACAGGCAACTTCCTCCTTTCATCTACTACTTCTCTTAAGGCATTTTGTGTATGTATGTGAGTGTGTTTCCCTTTTTTCTTCTAGTTTATTTATGTATTTATTTATCTATTTTTTGAGACAGAGTCTCACTCTGTAGCCCAGGCTGGAGTGCAGTGGCGCGATCTTGGCTCACGGCAAGCTCCACCTCCCGGGTTCAGGTCATTCTCCTGCCTCAGCCTCCCGAGTAGCTGGGACTACAGATGCCCGCCACCATGCCCAGCTAATTTTTTTGTATTTTTAGTAGAGATGGGGTTTCACCATGTTAGCCAGGATGGTCTCAATCTCCTGATCTTGTGATCCACCCGCCTCGGCCTCCCAAAGTGCTGGGATTACAGGCATGATCCACTGCGCCTGGCCTTTTGTTCTAGTTTAGTGTTAATTATTACTATAATTTTTTTTTTCTTTCTCCTTTTTTTTAGAGATGGGGTTTCCCTATGTTGCCCAGGTTGGTCTCGAACTGCTGGACTCAAGCAATCCTTCTGGTTCAGCCCCACGAGAAACTGGAACCACAGGCGTGCACCACCACACCCAGCTAATTTTTTGTAGAGACAGGGTTTCGCCATGTTGCCCAGGCTGTCTGGAACTCCTGGGCTCAAGTGATCCACCCGCTTTGGCCTCCCAAAGTGCTGGGGTTACAGGCATGAGCCATATGAGTCATTCCGTCTGGCCACATTATAGTGGGTTTTATTTATTTGGGTTTTTTTTTTTTCCACGTTATAGTTTTGATCTGCTTCTTGAGTATGTCTTTATGCTGTACTTTTATTTTTTGTAGGAATGTTATTCTGCCCCTTATTTTCTCTTTTTTTCTTTTAGTAAATTTGGAATTTGACCTTAGTATTTTTCTATTGTTCGTTCTTAAGTAAAATTAGTTTTTCTGAACTTTTTTTTTTTTTTTTTTTTTGAGACGGAGTCTCGCACTGTCGCCCAGGCTGGAGTGCAGTGGCCAGATCTCAGCTCACTGCAAGCTCCGCCTCCCGGGTTTACGCCATTCTCCTGCCTCAGCCTCCCGAGTAGCTGGGACTACAGACGCCCGCCACCTTGCCCGGATAGTTTTTTGTATTTTTTAGTAGAGACGGGGTTTCACCATGTTAGCCAGGATGGTCTCAATCTCCTGATCTTGTGATCCACCCACCTCGGCCTCCCAAAGTGCTGGGATTACAGGCTTGAGCCACCGCTCCCAGCCTTTCTGAACTTTTAAATCGTGGCTAGGTTCAGATAGATTTTGCTAACATCACTGAGGTACTTCTTTGCTTTTGTGTAAAGTTTTAAATATATAGCTGTCTGCACTTTTGAGATTTCCTGGCTCTGCTCTCCTTATTTACTTTTTATCTGGATCTCCTTTTTTTTTTCGTTGTTGAGATGGAGTTTCACTCTTGTTGCCCAGGCTAGAGTGCAATGGCACGATCTCGGCTCACTGCAACCTCTGCCTCCCGGGTTCAAGCAATTCTCCTGCCTCAGCCTCCCGAGTAGCTGGGATTACAGCCATGCACCACCATATCTGGCTAATTTTGTATTTTTAGTAGAGACAGGGTTTCTCCATATTGGTCAGACTGGTCTCGAACTCCCGACCTCAGGTGATCCACCCGCCTCGGCCTCCCAAAGTGCTGGGATTACAGGTGTGAGCCACTGCGCCCAGCCTGGATCTCCTTTTTATGTGTTGTCCCTATCTTGATCGATTTTGATCACACACCCAGCAGTTTCTTTCCGAGCTGTGTCCTGGAAGTGAGATTTGGACAGACAGTATTGGAAATTCAGAGGGGCTAGAATGTCTAGAATGTCCCCACCCCTTTAGGTCTTACTGGGTTTCCTTGTGCTCATCTGCAATTAAAATGGGCAAAACCCCTTCTAGTTTCAGTTGCCACTCACGGATCGATCCATTGTGCTTTCCAGTGAATGCCTGTTGCTCTTTGGAATCTCCTGTTCTCAGTCTTATCAAATGTCCCATGGGCTCCCTTTCCTATCTCTTACATACACTCCGCCATCATGCAGGTCCTGTGCTTGATGGTGATGTGTCCCCATATGCTTGTATTCTGTGGTTTGGGGAAATGCCTTGCCATCTTCTTTTGCTGTAAATGTGATCCGTGAATTTTAATTTTGTTGTCTAGTTTCTCTGTTTATATGTAGGGATTTGAGAAGATCCAAAACCATGCTCTCACTGTCACGTTTCTAGAAGCCCTATAACTTTCAGGGAACTGAAATTTAATACATTTTATATGATACATTATGCTTTTAAAAAATAATTATTCTAAAGTAATTTCAATCTTACAGAAAATTGCAAGAGTAATTTGGAGACTTCTTTGTATCCTTTACTTAGGTTTCCTAATCAGTTGTTAACATTTTACCACATTATCTTTTTCTCTCTCATTTTGTATATAAAACATATAAAAGTCCAGTAAAATCATTATAATCAGTAAATTAAAATTGATACAATACTAACATCGAAGCTGCAGACTGCATTCAAATTTCGGTGATTGTCTCCATAATGTGCTTTATAATCACCCTTTCCTTTCTGACCCAGGAACCAATAGAAGATCATGTGTTGAATTTAATTGCTATGTCTCTTTAACCTCCTTCAACTTGGAGATTCCTCAGTTTTTCCATGTCTTTCATGTTGACAGTTTAAAAGAGAACAGGCAATTAATCTGTAGACTGTCCTTACACTTGAGTTTGCCTTAAGTTTCTCATGGTTAGATTCAGGTTATTTGTTGGTAGTGGGTTTTTGTGGAGACGTACCACAGAAGTGATGCTATGTTCTTCTCAATGCGGCATCAGAAGGCAACAATGTAATTTGTTCTATTTCTATCAGTGTTGACTTTTATCACTTGGTTAAGATGGTGTCTGCCGAATTTCTTCACTGTAAAATTAATTAATAAGTATTTTGTACTTACTAGGTTAAAAGTTATGAATAAGTATTTTGTGGAGAGCTACTTTTTTTTTTTTAAGTTCAAACTCATTTCCCTTTTATTAAAGTCCAAGTTACCATTACATGGCTTGGTACTTAATAAAGGAAAACTTTTTCAAATAAGGTGATATGTTACCATCAGTATTTCCAGGTAACTGTTTACACTCAAGTAGCAATATCAATAAATCCTTGGGAAGCCATGGAGTTTACATTTTGTCAAGGCCCAGTTCCTCCGGAGTGGAGATTCCGAGTTCATTTAAAGTTGATCTAAGTTCCTGGATGACATAGGGGTAGATTTCCTTATGAGGTCCTGCTTTGTCCTAAACGACCTCTAGGATGCGAACTGCACTAGCAAAATCGTTTAACCGTCTGCATGCCCACAAAGCAACATCAATGATTTTGGGCTCTGGAACCAGATCATAGCTAACAAGTGTGTTGTTCATCCCTTTATGCAATTCCCAGGCATCTATATCTGGCTTGTTGGTGTATGTTACCCAGCGAGCATCAAACACCTCATCTATCTCGTGTGACCCATGGGAATAGCAGTGAACTGACTGGATAGCCGCGGCGGGGCCGGGGGTTGGGGCAGAATGCAGGAGGCCTCGAGGGCCGGCCCAGGCGGTTGCGGTCACCGCGCAGCGGCGGAGAGTGGCGCCAGCATGACGGCGATGGTGGCGCGCAGGCTGAGGATGGAGAGAAACCGGTGTGAGTTCGCGGGTTGCTCCGCATTTGGTGGGGGCCGGCGAGAGCTACTTTTATGTTATATAAATATCGCGTTCTTCATCACATTCCCCAGTCCCCACTCCCCCACTGGCTTTAGCATCCATTATTGGTTTTTTCCTAAATCAATTATTACTGTAATGGTTGACAAATGATGCTATTCTAATCCCATTATTCTTTCTACGTTTATTAGTTGGCTTTCTATTATAAGGTAAAGTTTTCCTTGGCCTAGCACAGTGGCTCACGCCTGTAATTCCAGCACTTTGGGAGGCAAAGGCAGGTGCACTTGAGGCCAGGAGTTCGAAACTAGCCTGGTCAACATAGTGAGACCTCATCTCTACAAAAGAAAAAAAAAAAAAAAAATCAAAAGATTAGCCCGGCATGGTGGTCATACCTGTAGCATCACCTACAGGGGAGGCTGAGGAATGAGAATCACTTGAGCTCAGGAGTTCGAGGTTGCAGTGAGCCATGCTTGTGCCACTGCACTCCAGCCTGGGTGACAGGGTGAGACTGTCTCTTAAAAAAAAAAAAAAAAAAGGTTTTCCTTCTCCCTTGTTTATCTATTTTATTCAACGGATAATCTGTTGCTATCATTTATTTTGATATTCAAATTGTTCCAGATTTAGCTAATGGAAGCCCTTCAAACTAGGACTTCTTCTTCTAATACGTCCTCATCATTCTTTGATTTCTTTCCTACTTTCGTGACAAACAAGATGTTCCAGGAACATTTTGTACTGTCCTTGTTCCAGTCCTAAAACCAACCATTTCTTCAAGGATTCTGGATTCTGTTAGTGGAGAATGGTATTCAGAAGCCTCCATCTGGGTGCTGGGTATGATCATTGCTACTAGGAGATCACTGCTTCCAGGTTTAGTCTTCTCCCTTTCTGAACTGTTAATTCCCTTTTGTGACAGAGAAAAACCCAGCTCTCATCTCAGTACGCTCACTTAATTAATCTACCTGTATGTAACCAATCTCCTGACCTTATGGCTGCCTTGCAGACCAAGATATTACTTTGCAGTGAGGCCATTGTGTAGTAGAAATGAGGCTAGCCCCTTTGCTCTTCCCACTGTAACTTGTAAATGCACTACACAAAGCCAGTGAGATCCTTTTCTAAACTAATTCCTATTCTTTATGCAAAAGAGAGTACGTGTAAAATTTGGGACTCCATTTATTGAATTTATTATAATTTTGTGAAATTTATTTTACTATAAAAATGAATGTATAAATATTATAATATTAGAATCAAAATTTATTTTTAATCTGAAGTTTCTGGCTTTGCATTCATGAGTTTGTTATTATACAATGAGAATATTTGCTCAACTGCTTTTTGGATACACAATTTAACAAATGAGACCTGACCAGCAGGGGAAAAAATAGTGGGAATTTTAAAAAAATTAACTACAAGTTCAATATGTTTTTAAAAAGTGATTTTAAAAGATAAGTCTCATATCACTTTTAATCAATGTTTTCTAAAATATTTACTACATCATTGTAAGCTTTGTTATTACTAATAATAACTGTGATCTGTCTGAGCATTATTGCTTACAAAGCACCTAACAAATATTATCTCAATCTTTTCCCAGCTCTGTAGAGTAGATGATGTTATCTCCATTTTACAGACAGATCATATACTTATTGAGGCTATGCAACTTGTTAAAGATTGCCCAACTGTTAGGTGGCAGAAACGGTATATAAACAGAGTTATTTTAACTTACCATTTATTCTTCCCCTTTCTTTATTTCATTCCTCTGAATTGGGAATTGTCTTTTTTTCTTTTTCTTTTTTTTTTTTTTTTTTTGAGATGGAGTCTCGCTCTGCCAGGCTGGAGTGCAGTGGTGAGATCTTGGCTCACTGCAAGCTCCGCCTCCCAGGTTCATGCCATTCTTCTGCCTCAGCCTCCCGAGTAGCTGGGACTACAGGTGCCTGCCACCATGCCCGGCTAATTTTTTTGTATTTTTTTTAGTACAGACGGGGTTTCACTGTGTTAGCCAGGATGGTCTTTATCTCCTGACCTTGTGATCCGCCCGCCTCGGCCTCCCAAAGTGCTGGGATTACAGGTATGAGCCACCGCACCCGGCCTGAATTGGGAATTTTCTCTCATCTTGCCTGTCTTGTTTGACAGATTATAAATGAATAATTACTCTCCATGTAATTTACTAATTTTGTCACCTAGGCTTAGATCAATCAACTCTAATAGGTTCATTTATTTAAGTTCCTGAAAGTGCCTATTGTCCCCCAGTATTTATTTCCCCTGCGTTGCACAGTAATAGAATGTTTAGCCAGACAAATGGCCACCTCAGAAAAAAGTTCATTTCCGGCTGGGAGCAGTGGCTCACACCTGTAATCCCAGCACTTTGGGAGGCCGAGGTAGGCAAATCACTTGAAGTCAGGAGTTCAAGAACAGCCTGGCCAACATGGTGAAACCCTGTCTCTACTAAAAATACAAAAATTAGCCAGGTGGTAGTGGTGTACACCTGTAATCCCATCTACTTGGGAGGCTGAGGCAGGAGAATCACTTGAACCTAGGAGACAGAGGTTGCAGTAAGCTGAAATCACGCCACTGTACTCCAGCCTGGGTGACAGAATGAGACTCCGTCTCAAAAAAAAAAAAAAAAAAAAAAAAAAAGAAAGAAAGAAAGAAAAGAAAAGAAAAGAAAAAAGAAAAAAGTTCATTTCCTAGCCTACTTGTTAGGTGGGTATGGCCATGTGATAAGGGTAGTGATGCTAACAGCTCCTAGGAACCTTCCTTCAAATGTGCCCCTGTACTCCTTTTTTGTCACTTCTTCCATCCTATTTCCTGGAGCAGAAATCCTGCCTTGTATAATGAGAATTAGGGCTCTACCCCAAGAATGTCATCAGGGTGGTGAGCTAGAAGGAGACCCCTGGGTCCAAATAACTTTTTGGGGCAGAGCTACCATATCTATCGGGACTGCAAAATTCCAGACTTCAGAAAACTCAAAAGCCACTCGATGTTTTTGTTTAAGAGCATGTCGCTTTGTCACCCAGGCTGGAGAGCAGTGGCTATTCACAGGCACAATCTTAGAACTTTGCAGTCTCCACCTCCCAAGAGATCTCACCTAAGCCTCCCGAGTAGCTGGAACCACAAGTGCAGGCCACCATGCCCAGCTAAGTCACTGATATTTTGACTTGGCCAATCACAACCTAATGTATACATTCAGTATCTATTTGCAGATCCTACCTAACCAGTCCCAAAGTTGAGTGAGACTGACCATTCACCCCACATCCAGAGGCAGGCCCTGATTGCTTTAGGGTCCCTCAGGGTGATTTCAATGTAGGGCATAGGGCCATAGTGGTTGGTTCAGTAATGAGTGCATAAGTCAGTCAGCTTACAGCCTTCCCCTGGCCCCAGTGGCTGGTTCCCTAAGACACGAATCATGGGAGGTTTGGGAGAGGTGCCCTCTCTTAGGGAAGGATGTAGCCCAGGTGTAAACATGGAGGAACATAGCTTTAGAGAAATCAGGCTGAGGATGTGACTGGCTGGTGGAGGAAGGTAGAAATAAAAGAATTGTGGATGTTTTCCTTCAGATTCGACCAACCCTAAAACCTGCCTAACTTGTGGTCTTTTCAGAGAATGAGCCAACAATCATCCAGTTATATTGTTTAAGCTAATTTGAATTGAGTTTTCTGTTCATTGTATCCAAGGTCATATAACTGATATATCTTCCAGTGTCTTCAGGATTACATCAATGTTTAATAATGTAGATTGACATCATTTTTAGGGTAGTGTTTTTTGATATTTTTTTTGACCAGTTTGAACACAACTGTAATGGATTCCTATTTTATTCAGTATGTGATCACCTTTTGCTATTGTATGTGTGTGTGTATGTGTGTGTGGTCTCACTCTGTCACCCAGGCTGGAGTGCAGTGGTGCAATCATGGCTCACTGCAATCTTGACCTCCTAGACTCAAGGGCCCATCTAAGCCTCCCAAGTAGCTGGGACTACAGGCATGTGCCACTATATCTGGCTAATTTTTAAAATAATTTTTTGTAGAGATGGGGTCTCACTGTGTGGTCTAGGCTGGTCTTGAACTCCTGGGCTCAAGTGATCCCCCTGCCTTGGCCTCCCAAAGTGCTGAAATTTACAGGTGTGAGCCACCACACCCAGTCTTATTTTTTTCATGTTCAAATTTTCCCAATTTAACACAACTTTTTTCACACAGTTTGTCCCATTGCTTTATTCTCTGATTTTATTTTTCAAACCTTGAAGGATGGTTTTGTAAAGGCTGCAATGGATGTGTTAAAATTCGAATGTGAAGCTTACCCTTTCTGGAAAATCACTCCTGGGTTTTCTTATGCTGTCTCAGTTCTCTACTGCCTCATTTCTCTACCTCTTCCTTTGCCCATTTTTCAAATTGTTTCTGTACTGACTCCCTTCACAAATCTGTTTTCTTCTCCAGCTCCTGAAAAGTGCTAGTTTTTTGGTTTTGTTTTTTACATCTTATTTTTAAAATTCATTTAAAAAAATCTTGTATATTCTTCCAATGAAAAAATTATTTCTTTAATTGACAAATTAAAATTGTATATATTTATGGTGTACATTGTGATGTTTTGAAATATGTATACATTGTGGAATGGCTAAATTGGGCTAATTAATACATGCATTACCTCATGCACGTCATTCTCTTGCGGTAAGAACTCTGAAAATCTACTTTCTTAGCAATATTCAATTATGGAATAGAGTATGATTAATTATAGTCACTGTGCTGTACAGTAGATTCCCCAAACGTTTTCACCTTGCAATTGAAAGTTTGTGTCCTCTGACCAACATCTCCCCATTTCCCTCCCCAGCTCTGGCAATCATCAGTCTACACTCTTGCTTCTCAGTGTTCCAATTTTTTAGAATCCACATATGAATGAGATCATGTGGTATTCCTTTTTGTGCCTGGCTTATTTCACTTAATATAATGTCCTCCAGGTAAATCCATGCTGTTGCAAATGACAAAGCTTAGTTCTTGACCCACAGATTTAATGTGAAGTCTTTCTCAGAGGTGTCACTTACTCATAACTTCAAATAATCACCTTTGCAATTGTCTCCAATCCTCACTGTGTTTCAGGCCTCGATTTCCAGCTCCACTAGGAGGCACGGTAGCCATCTAAAGGCAGTATACCTCAAACTGAAATCTTTCATCCTAAACTATTAATAGCTGTCTGCAAGTTTTTCTATTCTTACCCAGCATGCCTTTCTTTCAGTCTCTCAATTTTAAAACTTTGAGGTCATTCTTATCTTCTACTTTTCCTTTTCTACCACATTTAGTCCATAAGCAAAGTGTTGTTTCTTCTATAAAGTTTTCAAGGACCACTACTAGGGCATAGCCCTTCACAATCTCACATCTGAATAAGTGTGTTTATTTTTTAACTTGTCATTTTCTCTACCCTTACAACTCAATTTATATGTGAATTATGAAAAACCGCCCTGCTTTAAAGACTCCTCAAAACTCTTATCCTAGCACTTAAGGCCCCCAAATTGGTTCTTTACTTGGCTCTCCAAACCCATCTCCCCCTACTTGTTTACATCAACTGGACAAAGTGGTGTACCAGTTTCTTCCCAAATGCTACATTTGCCTATCTTCTTCTTCTTCTTCTTCTTTTTTTTTTTTTTTTTTTTTTTTTTTTTTTTTTTTTGAGACGGAGTCTCATTCTGTTGCCCAGGCTGGAGTGCAGTGGCTGGATCTCAGCTCACTGCAAGCTCCGCCTCCCGGGTTTAGGCCATTCTCCTGCCTCAGCCTCCCGAGTAGCTGGGACTACAGGCGCCCGCCACCTCACCTGGCTAGTTTTTTGTATTTTTTAGTAGAGACGGGGTTTCACCATGTTAGCCAGGATGGTCTCGATCTCCTGACCTCGTGATCCGCCCATCTCGGCCTCCCAAAGTGCTGGGATTACAGGCTTGAGCCACCGCGCCTGGCCATTTGCCCATCTTCTTTGTTCCATCATTCTGAAATGCCCTCTGTCTTCTTACATGTTTAATCTTATCTCTTTTTCAGTTATTATTATTTTTTGAGACAAGGTCTCATGTCTTGCTCTGTCGCCCAGGCTGGGGTGCAGTGGTGTGATCTCAGCTCATTATAACCTCTGCCTCCCAGGCTCAAGCCGTCTTTCCACCTCAGCCTCTTGAGTAGGCTGGGACAACAGGACTGTGCCTTGCTAATTTTCATGCCTGGCTAATTTTTGTATTTTTTGTAGAAATGGAATTTCACCATGTTGCTCAGGCTAGTCTCAAACTCCTGAACTCAAGTGATCTGCCCATCCCAGCCTCCCAAAGTGCTGGAATTACAGGTGTGAACCACCACACCCAGACTAATTTTATCTCTTTTTCAAAGCTCAAGTCAGTTTCTTTATTTTCCCTTTGGCTTTTTGTTTTCTTTTTTGAGACAGAGTCTCACTGCCACGCCCAGGCTGGAGCACAATGGCGTCATCTGGCTCACTGCAACATCTGCTTCCCGGGTTCAAGCGATTCTCCTGCCTCAGCCTCCCAAATAGCTGGGATTACAGGTCCACACCACCATGCCCAGCTAATTTTTAAATTTTTAGTAGAGGCAGCGTTTCACCACATTGGCAAGGCTGATCTCAAACTCCTGACCTTGTGATCCGCCTGACTCAGCCTCCCAAAGTGCTGGGATTATAGGCATGAGCCACTGCACCCAGCCTCAAAGAAATAGTTCCTAAGGTGGTAAGATGGAGGTCCAATCTCCACTTTTTCGCTTTCTCTTCCTACAGTCAACCTAATCGAAGACACCCAGCCATCTAGCACACCTTCCAGCAAATGCAGAAAACACCTACAGGATGTTTAATCTTACCTGTTAAAATAGTCTGATTATTCTATAGACACCACAACCTGAGGGCAGACCACCAAGGCCTCTTTTTTCTCCTTCTACCTTGAGCTTCCACTATTGGAAACCCCAACCCCATCTGGAAAAACCAGACTGGATCCAAAGACTGACAGTCAGCCCCAGGAGCAGTGGGTCCCTGGAGTCAAAAGAAAGAGAGATTAAAGAGAGAGAGAGGAGGGAAGGGAAAGAGAGAGAGAGAGAGAGAGAGGGAGAGAGAGAGACTACAGGAGAGGAGGCTTCTCTGTGAAGGGGATGGGAAAAGGAGAGGCTGAGACCTGGCCCCAGTGAGAGAATCTGAGGGAGTAGAAACTGCTAGAAGAAACAGAGGAATCACTCCTGTATCTCCAGTGCTAGAAGCAAAAGGCTGTTTTGTACATTCTTTCAGACTGTGTGAACTTGCCCTCCTTGGTAAGGTCAGGTAGTAAGACTACTTGGGGACAAGTACAGAACTATTCCCTCCTTTTTGGAATATGAATGCAATGTACTAGTCAGGGTGCTGGCTAGAAATAGACGACACATTTACTGGGTTTCACTGAAGAATTTAATAAAGGGACTGTTTTCAGAGGGGTGGGCAGGATTGAGGGACCCATCAAAGGCTAGTAAAGCACCCAGGGATTAAATCTATTACCACCGCAGGCCTGAAAAGACAAGGGAAAGGTGCAGTATCACCATAGACTGGGCAGTCAGAACCGTGGAAAAGAGACAACCTGGCAGTAGCTGTGGCCACAGAGGGTGGTAGGAAACCAGTTCCTCTTTCCCTCTTCCCATTACCAGGAGTAGTGCTTCTCTTTGGCCATTCCCAACAAGAAGCCACAGAATAAGGGAGGGCATTGCATACAGTCCTTGGAAATCATCCTTGTAAGATACAGAGGAGGGCAGAGGAAAGGCAGATTATCGATCTGTGGTGAGAGGATAAACCCAGCATATGTAATGCACTACAGTTATAACAGTGATTGTTCTCTACTCTAAATCCCATAGCACTTATTGCTAAAACCCTCATTTCAATTTTCAATGACCATCTCCTGCATGCTTCCCAAAAGTACTAGATACTTGGGCATGATACACAAATTAACCACACATGGCCCCTTTAGGAACTCAAATCTGGTAGGCCACCTTTGGACACAGAATTTGCTGCTTTATATTGTGTTTTGTCTTTTCTATGGGTGCGGTGGGTTGGATTTTTATAGATGAAAAGAGCAGAGATGTTTTCAAGTCTGATGTGATGGGAGTTCTACATCAGGCTCCACACAAAATTAGAATCTCAGTCCAGATACTGTGGCAAATATAGTGATACCATAACAGGTTTTGTAACTATCGCATGTGACTCAGATGACGGTGTCGCTCTGCTTCCTACTTTTGTCTGACTCCCATTCTTGTAACCTGACTTTCTCTGCCTGCTCACTGCTGACCCCCTTTGTATGTCTCACTTTCAGATTCCCTGAAAGAGGATGAAATTGGGCCAGTTTATCCTTCTCTGTTCCTACTGGGCAGAGCGCTTCTACAAGCCATCTTAAGTGGCAATGCTTTGTGTCCAGTCTATAGATGAGCAGCTTTGTCCTGAGTAGCCAAGATCACGTGAGACAAATACGACAACTGTCATGAACATCTGTCATTCGCAGCTGCCTGAAATCTTCCAAATAGTCTCTCCTTGTTATCACAGTTCCTCAGTAGAAATCCTGCCTTCTCCATGTGGAACCCCAAACTCCCTTTCCAAGATTTCCTTCTTGTCAGGGTGCATACGAGTGACGTAGATTCTGCTAACTAGATTCAAGCGTTTGTTTCAAGACGGAGTTACATGGGGAAGGAGGGAGAGTACAGGGCCTGTATTTTGCAGGTGCAGATCCTGGCAAAGATGGTGTGGTTCTGGAGCTGGTGAAGTGAACCATAGAAACAAAAGAAGCAATGGACATTCACATCTGCACTTACTCTATATCCCAGTTCTTGATAACTTTTTGTTTCCCTGAGGATGAGGACTTCATGGAGAGAAAAGGCTGTCAAAATAGTTGCTGACATCCTGCAGCCAGAAAAAATGTTTCAAAATACAGATTGGATCATTACCCTCCAAAGGTTTTCTTGTGCCTCTGCTATAGCCAAGGGAAGACAAGAGTGAGCTCTCCTGTTGTTCTAGGAAGAGGATGAGAGACAGGTAAGGCAGGTCCCAGTGCATAGCTAGGGGCAGCCTACATCAGCTGACTCCCAGCTGACCCAGAGATACATTGAGCTTGGCCTGCCCAGCCCACATCAGCTGACCCCCTGCTGACCCCAAAACACATGAGCAAGTCCAGCTGAGATTAGAAGAGCTGCCCAGTTTAGCCCAGATCAGCTGACCCCCAGGTAACCCTGGGACATATGAGCAAGGCCAGCTGAGGTCAGCAAACCTACTCATCCCTACCCAGTTAAAATCAATCAATCCCCAGCTGATCCACAGTTTCATTGTTAAGATAGAGCTATTCATTGAACTGGACCAATCGTGGCTCCAGGACTGGAGACTGTGGCACTTTTCAGGTGCTACATTGAAAAGATACTCAGGTGGCCCAATACTCTTGCCTTTGTGAGAGAGAGGAGATCCCTCCAGCACTCAATACCCCCTCAGATTATTATTTTGAATAGTAGCAACCTGAAGGGCTTTTATGTCATCAAACGTTTCACTACCACATGCAGGAATCATACAAGAATAATTATTTCCTTGATCACAGTTGGACTCCACATTCTAGAAACGTGAAGACTTTGAAAGTACCACTTGCTTCCTCCTTGGCTTTTTTTCTTTTTTCTTTTTTTTTTTTTTTGAGATGGGGTCTTTCTCTGTCGCCCAGGTTGGAGTGCAGTGGTGAGATCTTGGCTCACTGCAACCTCTGCCTCCTGGGTTCAAGCAATTCTCCTGCCTCAGTCTCCTGAGTAGCTGGGATTATAGGCATGCACCACCACGCCTGGCTAATTTTGTTTTGTATTTTTAGTAGAGGTGGAGTCTTGCTCTGTCGCCCACGTAGGAGTGCAGTAATGAGATCTTGCCTCACTGCAACCTCTGCCTCCAGGGTTCAAGCAATTCTCCGGCCCAGTCTCCCGAGTAGCTGGGATTACAGGCATGCACCACCACGCCCAGCTAATTTTTTTTTTGTATTTTTAGTAGAGATGGGGTTTCACCATATTGGCTAGGCTGGTCTCGAACTCCTGACCTTGTGAGCCGCCCTCCTCGGCCTCTCAAAGTGCTGGGATTATAGGCATGAGCCACCGCGCCCGGCCTCATCCTTAGCTTTTTAATGTTAAAAGTAGTGAAGTAAATTGAAATCATTTGTATGACTCCTCCAGTAAATTGCCCCATTCACATTCAAAGGCTAGACAAAAATCAAGGAGGGAGCTGAGAATGGGGAGTTTTCTTTGACCTTTGTGCAGAATAAAGCCCTCATGGCCTTGGAATGAAATATGAACTCAGGGAAGGAAAAGCTTTTGGCCAGCATTTTATGGGCTTCCCTCCCCTGCTTCCACTGAGGTCTGTGCCTGTTGCCAGCTGCTGGTTTGGTTCTAGGTGCAATGCTCGCTGGTGCTCTCTGCATCTGATGTGGCTGGCAGTGTCCTGGCAACCTGAGGGATTCAGAGTGATAATGATGATGCTCTGTGTCACACCTGTCCTAGGGATACTGTGCCAGGTGGTGGCGGCATAACCAGGTACCTCATCCCAGGCCCACGTCCTCATGGATTGCTGTGGAAAATGGTGGTATTCATAGTCATATTTCTAATTATTAAAAGTCTACTTTATGCAAGTAGAGACAAATGACTGGCCACTTTTGCCCTTCTGGAGAAAGACATTAAATATTTTACAATTTTAACCTCATTCAGAAGAATTTTAAAAAGGCTACTATGGCTGGGCGTGTTAGCTCCCAGGTGGCTCACACCTGTAATCCCAGCACATTGGGAGGCTGAGGTGGCGGGTCACCTGAGGTCAGGAGTTCGAGACCAGCCTGGCCAGCATGGTGAAACCTCATCTCTACTAAAAATACAAAAATTAGCCAGGCATGGTGGTGGGTGCCTGTAATTTCACCTACTTGGGAGACTGAGACAGGAGAATTGCTTGAACCCGGGAGGTGGAGGTTGCAGTGAGCCAAGATTGTACCACTGCACTCCAGCCTGGGTGACAGAGACTGTCTTAAAAAAAAAAAAAAAAGGAAAGAAAAGGCTAAATACTGTATGATTTCAAGTATATGACATTCTAGAAAATGCAAAATTATGGAGATGGTAAAAAGATGAGTGGTTACCAGGGACGGGGGACGGGGTGTGAACAGTCAGGGCACAGAGGAATTTTAGGGCAGTGAGACTATTCTGTACAATACTGCAACAGTGCATACATTCCATTAAACATTTTTCAAAACCCAAAGAATATATAACACCAAGAGTGAGACCTAATGTAAACGATGGACCTTGGGTGGTAATGATGTATCAATGTAGGTTCATCAGTTGTAACAAATGTATCGCTGTAGTGTGGGATCTTGATAGTGATCGAGGTTGTGCATATGTGGGAATGGGGATATATGGGAACTCTCTGTGCTTTCTGCTTAATTTTGCTGTGAACCTAAAAACTGCACTAAAAAATAAGGTCATTATTTTCTTTTAACCTGAAACTTACACTAAAGTTGCAAGTGCAGTACAGAAGCTTTTTTTTTTTTTTTTTTTAGACAGTGTCTCTCTTTGTTGCCCAGGCTGGAGTGCAGTAGCCCCATCTCTGCTCACTGGAAGCTCCGCCTCCTGGGTTCAAGCGATTTTCCTGCCTCAGCCTCCTGAGTAGCTGGGACTACAGGCGCGTGCCGCCATACCCGGCTAATTTGTATTTTTAGTAGAGATGGAGTTTCACTGTGTTAGCCAGGATGGTCTTGATCTTCTGACCTTGTGATCCGCTTACCTCGGCCTCCCAAAGTGCTGGGATTATAGGCGTGAGCCACCGCGCCTGGCCAGAAACCTTTTTTAAAAAAATATTGGCTGGGTGCAGTAGCTCATGCCTGTAATCCCAGCACTTTGGGAGGCTGAGGCAGGCGGATCATAAGGTCAGAAGATCAAGACCATCCTGGCTAACACAGTGAAACTCCATCTCTACTAAAAATACAAAAATTAGCTGGGTATGGTGGCACACACCTGTAATCCCAGCTACTCGGGAGGCTGAGACAGGAGAATCCCTTGAGCCTGGGGGGCAGAAGTTTCAGTGAGCCGAGATTGCATCACTGCACTCCAGCCTGGGTGACAGAGCAAGACTCTGTCTCAAAAACAAATCAAACAAAAAAACAAAAAACATAATCTTAAACTGTTTGGGAGTAATCACTATTTGTGATGCCCTATCACCCACCCCCAGATATTTTCAGGAGTTTACGTAGAACACTCTCTTATTTAATCACACAAAAAAATCAGGGAATTAACATTGGTAATTAGTGGTATCTAATCCTGAAACCTCATTAAATTTCATCAGTGGTCCCAGTAATAAGGCAAAATAAAGAATCCACTTCAAGAAGAAAAAAAAAAATAAAGGAATTGAGAGACCTTGAATAATTTTAACGGAAGTCACATTTGAGAACAAATGATCAAAAACAGAAAAACTGGAGGCCATTAATAAAGAGCTGGAAATTTTCAACTCTTTTCTTGGGCTCAAAATAAAGAGTTTGAGAAAAGGACTGATAGAAGAGAAATCTGAACATTTAAAACAAGTTGAGGTATGATTGATTTAAAAGAAAGATTCAGTCTTTAGAAGATGCATCAAAACACATACAACTTTGAGTAGCTGCAACCAAAACAGCTTTCAAAATACATGACAAGAATGAAAACAAATTCAGAAGCACTAAAAGATGCTTTGGATGAAAATTCTGGTTTTCAAGAAAACATAAAGGGCTGGACGTGGTGGCTTCCATTGTTAAGAGTGTAATCCCATAATCCCAGCACTTTGGGAGGCTGAGGCGGGAGGATCACTTCAGCCCAGAAGTTCGAAACCAACCTGGCCAACATAGCAAAACCCCATCTCTACTAAAAAAAAAAAAAAAAAAAGTACAAAAAATTAGCCAGGCCTGGTGGCGCACGCCTATAATCCCAGCTACTTGGGAGGCTGAGGCAGAAGAATGACTTAAACTTGGGAGGCGGAGGTTGCAGTGAGCCAAGATTGCACCACTGCACTCCAGCCTGGGCGACAGAGCTGGACTCTGTCTCAAACAAAACGAAAAAAAGGAAACATAAAGTGAAAAGTGGAATGGGAGTATAAATTACCTTATCTAACAGAAAAAAAGTTAGAAACTCTAAATTGCACATGGGACAAGGCTTTTTGTTTGTGTTTGAGACACGGTCTTGCTCTGTTGCACAGGCTCGAGTGCAATGGCGCAATCTTAGCTCACTGCAGCCTCGACTTCCCCAGTTCAAGTGATCCTCCCACTTAAGCCTCCCAAGTAGCTGGGACTACAGCTGTGTACCAACACGCCCAACTCATTTTTTAATTTTTTGTAGAGACAGGGTCTCCCTATGTTGCCCAGGCTGGTGTACGAACTCCTGGGCTCAAGTGATCCTCCTGCCTCAGCCTCCCAAAGTGCTGGGATTACAGGCATGAGCCACTGCTCCCAGCCACAAGGGACAAGCTCTAAATGATAAAAGCAAGCCTCTGGGTGAACATGTGCTAAAAGTGGGAGATTAGGCTGCCATTCTTGAAGAAGCGAGCCTAGATGATGGGAACTTACATTTGGATATAACGAAGATAAACCAGAAGGAGCTTGAATAAATGGATTGGTACTGATAAGTTAATTATTTAAAACCTCTTGAAAAAAAGAAACAAATGTACACTAACTGACAGAAGGTAAATTAATTGACACACTTAAAGATCATCTTAAAAGTCTCCAAATGAGTACAGGTCATTGCAGGAAAAAAACAAACAAAAACCAACAACAACAACAAAACAGGAAGGGAGAGGCCAAAGCTTTGGCAGAAACTTTAAGTTCTTTCAGAATTGCTTCAAGGAAAAAAATGAATTTTCACTGAAAAAACAATTCAGAGAAAGTTTGCGCTATAAATACAGAGAAGAATCTTTTGAAAGCAGATGTAAAGATCAGTCATGCATGTAAAGAGCTGAACACCTATAAAATAGAAACCAAATTCTTTCAGAAAAATTTGAAAAAAAAGCTGGCTATTATCAAAGCTATCTTATTACCTATAAAAGAAAGGCTTATGATAATGAGCTGGGAGCTGTGTTGGTTGAGAGAAACCCTGATAATTTAAGAGGAGAAAATGCACGCATTCGGATGTCTGGAAAAGAATCCTTATATTCCAAATGGAATATTTGGCAGAGGCCCAGGAGGATCACTAGGGAATCCTCTGGATGACCAGATCCCCAGGGAAAAAGGAACATTCAACTGTACTGTCATGGAGATCCAGGGCTCCGCGTCTTGTATGAATCATATGCTGCCTTCGTTGGGTCAGGATCCCAGAGAAAGGCTCCCTTCATCAGGAGGCCAACTCCATCTCAACGTGGATCTTCCACAGGAGCAAGAGAGACCTTGTCTTGGTGTCCTTCACACTAACAGATACTTGGGATCTTCTTTCGGCTCACCTTCCTACCTGACCCAGGAGTCACTGGTTCCAGTTGATTCTTCTCTTATCTTCCTGTCAGGGGTGAGATGTTATAGAGGGGACAGAAAAGCCCCAGGACACACTATGTTGCCTTTCCATCCCTTACTGTAACTTCATCATCAAAAGCTCCTAACTGTGGTGTAGTGGAGCTAGCACTCAGGTGCTAGTGAGAGCAGATTATACGCATCTCTTCCCAGCTTCACATTAGTAGCTTGAAACTGGCCACGATGGGAATATTTACACCATGAAATAGGCAAACGTGATAGAAATCAAGCTTCCCTGCATAGCCCACCCCCCTCCCCAAGACCAGCACTTTGGCCAGCAGTCCCTGTCCCTTTGGCAGTAATTCTTCATTATTCATCAAAATCATGCATGCCTGGGCTCCTCCTCCCAGAGATTCTAATTCAGTTGCTCTGGGGCTGTCACTATGCATCGTACTTTTCCAAAGCTCCCTAGGTGATTCTAAAGTGCAACTAAGGTTGTAAACCACTGCCTGTAAATGCTTTCAATGAGCCTTTGATCTGTTTGTTGTGAGAGGCCTTTAGATGTTACCTTAACATTTCTTTAAGGAAAAACAAATCTACCTTGAGTTCTAAGTTGCCATCTACTCCCCTGAGGCAAGTAAAGACCAGCATGGGAAAAGGTTGTAGAATGCCTTGCACAGAACCCAAGGTGTTCTCAGCTAGCAAAAGCCCTCTGAGTGTACTTTGCTGTTACTAGCTCTCCTTCTCATCAGGTACCCAATATTATCCCAGAATGATTTCTTTATGTTGGGTGGAGCTTTTGACATAGGTCTCTGGCACTAGCTCCTTTAAAATAAGTACTGCCTTTTCTTTTTTTTAACAAGACTTTTATACTTTTTAGGCAAAAGTAAAAGGTTTTAATAATTATTCAGCTTTTTGTTTAGAGCCTGCTGAGGCTTCATTAGCCCTACCAATATATTTGCAACTTATTTTGCATGAAGCATATGGATCAAGAATTTGGGCATGTGATGCAGTGTGACCACAGACTTTGCCGTATCTCCATAAAGACAGGCTGGGATCCTGTGCGTTTCTCCTTATGTATTTCTTGGCTCCCTGGGCCCTCCACTGTGCTTGGTCATTGATTGGTACTGTTTTGTAACAGGTTAGCCATGAATCTCTTTGTTTTGTGTACACACTCTGAGAAGGATACGGGCAGGAGCCAGGGAAATAATGGGTAGAAGAGGGCAGTTCCCTGGCAAAGGCCCCACCCCCAAGCCTGGAAACCCATGGCCTTAGATGAAAACAGGCATTCCTGTTTTCGTGCCCAAATGTTGCCTTTTGGCCTGCCACAACCCCCATCCTGTACCCATATAAACCCCACACCCCAGGCTCCATGGGCAGATGAACAGAAGAGCAGAGGAATAAAAGAGTGACATGGCACAGAAGAAAAGGAGAGAAGAGAAGAAGCATTTAAACATCAAGAGAGTTTGGCTGGGGATGGTTGGATAGGAGATAAGCCGCGGGATGGCTGAACTCCAGGGGAAGATCATCTTCCCACTCCATACTCTTTCCAGCTCTCCATTCGTTCTGCTGAGAGCCACTTCCATCTGGCAATAAAATACCCTGCATTTACCATCCCTCGATTTGTCCATGTGACCTGATTACTCCTGGATGCCAGACAAGAACCCGGGTACCAAGAAGGCATTGAGCTGGTTAACACTTAAGCTGTCTGTGGATGGCAGAGTTAAAAGAGCACTGTAACATGCCCACTGGGGCTTCAGGAGTTGCAGGCACCCATCCCTAGATGCTACCATGGGGCTGGAGCCCAAAAGTGCTCACCCCAGCTCCTGCACCTGCCTGTCTGCGTGCTCCCCCTCCCATAAGGAGCCACACCCCTGTCGCACATCCCATGAGGGAGCTCACGGAACTCCCCTTTCAAGAGTATGGAACCAACTAGAAAAGAAACTGACAGAAGGATGATTTAGGGGTGAAAGGAGAACTTTGATATCTGTCTCATTGCCATTTCCGTGTGTGCTCTTCACAGCATTACAGAAGCATTTGCCTGCCCCTAGACTTCAAATTCCACGTGTCTTATAAATGCCTAGGATCTGTTATTGTCTTCTCAGTGGAAAAATAGAGCAGTCATACCCATAAATAGTGGTAGAAATAATAGCTTCACTTTTTCCACTTAACAAAGAATTATGTTTTATATAGTAAGGCTTTTAAACGTTTAGCTAATAGTGTCTATGTTTCATAAATGTTTTGGGATAAGAACAGAAAATAAGAATGAATCTAAGGGTTTTTTTTGTTTCATTTCAATATTACCTAGAGGTAATTAATAAGTTTATTGGTTTTCTTCTCAAAGGTATTCACATCACAACTTCTAAATTTTTCAAGTGAAAAATCTGCACTTAATTGTTACTTTTATGAAATATATCTAAGATGCAAAAAAGGTCAGAATAATTTTACAAACATCCACAGATTCACCATATTTTATTCACATATTTTCTTTCTTAAATATGATGTTATGGATAAAATTGAAGCTCTTTTGTGCTCCATTCCAATTCTTTCCCCCTTCCTTTCTCCCCAGGGGTAACTATTATTCTGAAGTTGTTTTGGATATTTTTTATGCATGTCTTTAAGCTTTTATTGCAATTGTGGCTGTCCGTAAGCAATACCAAGTATTGCTGTGTGTGTGTGTGTGTGTGTGATTTGTATGTTTTTAAGATTTGTATAAGTGGTAGCATACTGTGTATGTTGTTTTGCAATTTGCTTTTATCACATGAACAAAATGTTTTCTGGCCCTTTCTCTATTTTTTGCCCCAATGAATAGGGGAAAATAATATATAGGAAAAAAATAGTTTGCATTCTCTTAAGTATTTGAAAACAGCTTTTAAAAAAGAATTAGGTACTTGTGAGTCCGGCTCTGGATTTAGATTTTACCGACAGTTCCATAAGACTGACAGGGAATCAAATAAAAGGGTACTCGGACTGGACTAAAATGTTGTCAGGTTTTTTACTTTGATCTCTATTGCTAAAAAAAAAAAAAAAATTGTCAGATTCAATTGTCACTTAGATGAATATTAAATTGTGTTTTTTATTTATTTATTTATTTTGAAACAAGGTCTCACTCTGTCACCTAGGCTAAAGTGCAGTGGCATGAACATGGCTCACTGCAGCCTCAGCCTTCTGGGCTCAAGTGATCCTCCCACCTCAGCCTCCCAAGTGGCTGGGAACACAGGTGCATGACATCATGCCTGGCTAATTTTTTTTTTTTTTTTTTTTGAGACAGAATCTCGTTCTGTCACCCAGGCTGCAGTGCAGGGGTGTGATCACAGCTCACTGTAGCCTTGGCCTCCCGGGCTCAAGTGACCCACCCACTTCAGCCTCCCTAGTAGCTGAGACTACAAGCACGTGCCACTATGCCTGGCTAAGTTTTGAATTTTTTGTAGAGATGGGGTTTCACTATGTTGCCCAGGCTGGTCTGCAACTCCTGGACTCAGGAAGTCCTCTCCCTCAGCCTTCCAAGTAGCTCAGACTACTGAGTGTGCTAACATGCCCCACTACTTTAAAAAAATTTTTGTAGGCCAGGCGTGGTGGCTCATGCCTGTAATCCCAGGACTTTGGGAGGTCGAGGTGGGCAAATCATGAGGTCAGGAGATCAAGACCATCCTGGCTAACATGGTGAAACCCTGTCTCTACTAAAAATACAGAACATTAGCCAGGCGTGGTGACGGGTGCCTGTAGTCCCAGCTACTCGGGAGGCTGAGTCAGGAGAATGGTGTGAACTTGGGAGGCGGAGCTTGCAGTGAGCCGAGATCGCACCACTGCACTCCAGCCTGGGCGACAGAGTGAGACTCTGTCTCAAAAAAAAAAATTTTTTTTTTTAGAGATAGGATCTTGCTATGTTGCCCAGACTGGTCTCAAACTCCTGGCCTACAGTGATCTTCCTGCCTTGGCCTTCTAAAGCATTGGGATTACAGGCATGAGCCACTGTGCCTGGCCTCAGATTCATATAATTTATCTTTGACAACAATGTGCAAATTTTAGTCTCATCCATGATAATAAGGTTCAATCTGCCAACATTTGAAATCAAACTCCCTGAAAAGAACATGTAAGTCATCTTACCCTTGACAAGGCACCAAGAAAAATGTCAGCCTTTGGAAAGGCCAATAAGATTCACTCCAGCACATTCAGGTAATGAAGACTAGTTAACGATTCAGGAAAGGATCCCAAAGCTATGGCCTTTAGGGAGGGTCATACTCTTTAATTTTGTTCCATTTATATAAAATCGACAAATGTGGCAATTTAAATATCACTGCACTTAATGAAGAAGTATTTTTATCTCTGAATAGTGTGATGTAGTAAATGAAATTGTTCTCATTGATTATTCATCCACTCACTGATTCAATAAATCAGTAGTGTATGCCCTTAAAGAGCTCACGTAGGGAAAGGGGTAGCTCTATGCATAAATTACGTTAAAATGTTTTAAATGAAATAGCAAACATGGAAACAAAGTATACCACACGATCACAGATCTTGGGAATAACTAATTTGTTTAGAGAGGTAGGGAAGAAGTCACGGGGAATGACATTGCAGTAAGTGGATAGGAACATGTTGACGTGGATCACAGTGCTTGTGTCTTCTCTGGGCGGCTTGACAGCCACCCAGGAGAAGCACAAGGGTGGAATTAAAAGAGGTGATGAATACCAGCTTTACTCATTTTATACTTTGTATGGGCTCTTGAAAGAAGGATGGCTCAGCCGATAATTTTGGAACTTGAAAACTCCATGTTTCTTTTCTTTCTGTGATGTTCCAATAGGGCTTTTATTTATCAGAACACAATTTCCTCCTTAAAGTAGGAAATTAAGAATTAGATGTGCCGGCTGGCCGCAGTGGCTCATGCCTGTAATCCCAATACTTTGGGGGGCCAAGGCGGGCAGATCACAATGTCAAGGGGTTTGAGACCAGCCTGGTCAACATAGTGAAAGCCCGTCTCCACTAAAAATACAAAAATTAGCCAGTCATGGTGGTGTGTGCCTGTAGTCCCAGCTGCTCGGGAGGCTGAGGCAGGAGAATCGCTTGAACCCGGTGGGGTGAAGGTTGTGGTGAGCCGAGATTATGCCACTGCACTCCAGCCTGGGCAACAGAGTGAGACTCTGTCTCAAAAAACAAAAACAAAAACAACAACAACAACAAACAGATTTGGATGTGCCAACACACAAAATCACACAGATGTGAAAACGTATTTAGGGTATTTTTTTAGAAGGATTTAATGAACTTAAAAATGGAAGTAGTGACCATACTGTGTTTTTTTAGAAACAGGGTCTCAATCTGTCACTCAAGCTTGAGTGCAGTGGCACAATTGTAGCTCACTGCAGCTCCGAACTCCTGGGTACAAGCAATCCTCCAACCTCAGCCTCCCAAGTATCTGGGTCTATAGGCACACACCACCATGCCCAGCTAACTTTTTCTATTTTTTGTAGAGACGAGATCTCCTTATGTTGCCCAGGCTGGTCTTGAACTCCTGGGCTCAAGCAGTCCTTCCTCCTAGACCTCCCAAAGTGCTGGGATTATAGGCATAAGTGCCGGTGCTCAGCCATTACCACACATATTAGCATTTTTCAGGGTATATAACTCTAGAGTTTTGCCAGTCCTGAAAAATGTAAAAAAGAAAATGCATGCATCCATGCAAAAGCAGCCCCTGAGTAGCAAAGAATGGAGGAAAGAGTTGAGAAAGGGAGAGAATTCAGATCTACACTCGACACGCAGAGACCAGAGGGATATCATGTGCAGATCAACAGGAGTCTTCTTGGCTAGTGATGACTATAGATGTCAAGCCTATTGGAAAGAAAGTCAAAATATATGGGAGATATGGTAGGGACAGAGGCAGGAGAGAGAAAGAAATACAGAAAGCTAGAAAAGTGCAGCAATAGTAAAAGTAACAGATGGCAGAAACCACAGGAGCAATGGGGCATTAAGGAGCATAAAATCTGGGTGTGAAAACGTCAGCTCCAAGATAAGCAAACCAGAATAGATCTGAACCAGGAGGAGCAATGAGATGCTCACAACTTCAGTAATTTTATAAGGTCGTCCTTATGCTACTTTGAAGGTAGACTTTGGCTTTGCTGAGGGGAGGGACATCAAGAGAAAGGACAAAAAGGCTCAACTGACTTTAGTGATACATGTAGGCATTACTGTTCAGAGTGAGTCTTGCTGAAGGTACACAAAAATACATATAGCTCAGCAGTCTTAAGAAGGGCCAAGGCATGAGTTGCTGTGAAAGGTCAGTGGGATTCTCTGTCAGTGACAATGAACTGTAATACAGTGGCATGATCGAGCCTATATAATGGTACATTTTAAAAAAAGCCAAATTGGCTGGGCACGGTGGCTCACGCCTGTAATCCCAGCACTTTTGGGAGGCAGAGGCGGGTGGATCACGAGGTCAGGAGTTCAAGACCAACCTGGCCAAGATGGTGAAACCCCATCTTTATTAAAACTACAAAAATTAGCCAGGCGTGGTGGCAGGCACCTGTAATCCTAGCTACTTGGGAGGCTGAGGCAGGAGAACCGCTTGAACCTGGGCAGCAGAAGTTGCAGTGAGCCAAGATCATGCCGCTGTACTCCAACCTGGGTGACAGACAAAAAAAGAAAAAAAAAAAAGCCAAATCGCCATAAACTTTTCCAAGGAAAGTACCTGATGGCACCCCTATTCAGGTTCAATACTAATTAACAAAACAAAGGTTTTTTTTGGGGGGGGGGTAAGGAAACCTTGATATCCAAGCCCTGCGCTTTTTGAAAAGTTGTCTTTGGTATTTCAAAGTAAGACTTGGCAATAAAAGCATAGTTATGCCTGGTAAGAAAATGTCAGCAAACCCTAAAACTGCAGAATAAGTTGCTGGGTTTTTTTTGTTGTTGTTCAAAGAACTCGATGCCGAGCAAAATCTATCCCCAGGACCGTTTTTAGCAGGCTGATGTAACTAGGTTATTTTAACCAGGCAGCTCCTCCTTTGCTGTAGCAGGTGCCTGTGAATTAGGTGTGCTAGAAGAATAAGGACAGGCTGGCTGGTCTCACGCTAATGCTGCAGGCTCCCCCAAAGTAAATTTCAATGACTGGAAAATGTCATTTTCTTGAAGATTTCAAAATGTCACATGAGTGCCTACTCATTTACTTAAATAACACAGTCTTATGTATTAATAGATAGACTGTTTCCCCCACTGATTTTATCAACTTCTGGTATCATTAGTTTAAGATCATTCTGGAAGCACAGCAAAGCAAAATTATTTTATCGCTGGACAACTGTAGAGCTTACCTCCAAAGGAGGTTAGTGTCTTTCGTCCCATATTTTGTTTTCTCTCCCACATATCAAATAAAAATATAAAATGTATATCAGGATGTTTTCAGCTATAATATTTTTAAAAGCCCTATACATGACTTAAATAGCAATAGAATTTATTATCTCATATAACAAGAAGTCTCAAGGATTGGTTAAATCAGAGGTGCACTGATGTTCTCAGCCTCAGGAAACTTCCATCCTTCCTCTTTGCCATCCTCCTGTTTCTTCAGCTAACTCCTCTCATGGTTCCAGGATGACAGCCATAGTTCTAGACACCACATTGCAGACACAATGGCATCTAGCAGCAGATAAGAGACGGTTTATTGCATGTTTCTCTTTTTCTCATTGTGGGTAAATATGATTTTATTTAGGAAAGTAATGCATTTCAACAGAAAATGAATGTCTCTTTTTAGGAATGAGAGAGGATTTTTTTCAGAAGTATCTCAGCCAACTTCCCATTGCATTTTATTGGCTAGAATTACCTCACACTCCCATAAGACTATTATGTGAGTTGAATCAGTCACTGACAGGGAGATTAGGACCACACTGATTACCCTAGAGCAGGTTCTCTCAACCTTGGCACTGCTGACATTTTTGGTGGGATAACTCTTTGTCATAGAAGCTGTTCTGTGCATTATAGGATATTGAGCAGTAGCAGCCCTGGTCTCTCCCTTCTAGATGCAGATCGTGCTTCCTCTCAAGTAGTGACAACTGGAAATGTCTCCAGACATTGCTGATGTCCTCTGGGAGGCAAAATCAATCACTCCATGAGAACCATTAGCTGAGGTAAATCATTATTCACACAATGGTTTTGGGCCCACCTCCCCAGAAGCACAGATAGGGTAGCAGATCAGGATTCTGTTAACAAGCAAGAAAAGGGGAAATTGCTGTTCAGTCGGCAGCCAGAGGGCAGTGACTCCCACACCCCCACCATTTTCTTTCTTGCTATTTTCAACAAACAGACCAGGGGCTTATTAAAAATATAAAATATTTTAACATTAAGTTATTTGGCATTACCTAATGAATACTAGTCATTATCTAAATGCCAACTGGCTAATGTAAATATCCTGTAATCAATGGGTGATCTTGGTAATTAAATCACAGGTAATTTGTGTTGAAGCATCAAAATCATGACTGGCTGGTTGGCTAGGTTCTGTAGGGTTCAGAGGTTTCGACTTTTGGTCACATATTTGCAGCAATGACTTAGATTTTGCCTTTATTCAGGTCCTATTTTTAATGTACAAGTCTCTCTACTCATGTTACTTTTATTAGTCATCCACTGTAACATTTGTGGCCTGGATTAAATATTTTAGGAAAAGAAAGTATAAATATTTTTATTAATTCAACAGATACTCATTGGGTGCCTATTATGTGCCAGGTAGGAGGCACTGTAAAGGAAAACAAGGCTGAAATACTACACAGGATGGTCAGGGAAGGCTTTCCGAGGGGATGACATTTTAGCTGAGACAAGTTGGGAGAATAAAGAGAGTTGATAAAAAGAACATGTCTGATTATGCTGGGCCACAGTAAAGGGTTCTGATTTTATTCTAAGGGTGGGGAGAAGAATCAAAGGGCTTGAAGATTGTGTGTGTGTGTGTGTGTATGTGTGTGTGTGTGATGAGCTACTTCCCTTTGCCTGTTATATTTTTGTAGTTGGAATGCAGCTGGGTTTAATTCCTTCTGTGCTATAATAATTAGTGGGAAATGCAAACCTGCGTTCTCCTTTTGTGATTTTTTTTTTGCCTTCTATTTCTTAAGGCAATGTTACTCTTTTGGCTTCTAGTCTCCTATGCACAGCTCTTTCATCTTCTGGTTCTTTAAAAGGTCCAAACCTCCAGGTTCAAGCTCCAGAGTCTATGGTCTTATCTGGATCATGTCTTTTAAAAAAATTTTATTTATTTATTTATTTTTTGAGACAGGGTCTTGCTCTGTCACCCAGGCTGGAGTGCAATGGCGCGATCTTGGCTCACTGCAACCTCCGCTTCCCGGGTTCAAGCAATTCTCCTGCCTCAGCCTCCCAAGTAGCTGGGATTATAGGCAACCACCACTACGCCCAGCTAATTTTTGTATTTTTAGTAGGGATGGGGGGCGTTTCACCATGTTGGCGAGGCTGATCTCGAACTACTGACCTCAAGTGATCCACCCACCTTGACCTCCCAAAGTGCTGGGATTACAAGAGTGAGCCACCGTGCCTGGCCTGGATCATGTCTTTTAATCTGACTCTATTGGCTGTGGAGAGAACCCTGCCTGGGGAACATCCCACTTTCCTAAGGAGCAAGGTTCCCTCATTTTCTTCCCTCTCCCTTTCAAAAACTTCTTCCATCTTTCATTAACTGCAAGGGTTAAATGATTCTAAATATAGATCACTGTTGTCCTTGCAGAAAATCGTTCTAGCATTTAAACATAAATTATTCTACTGTCGTAGAATCCCAAAAGCCAGATTCAAGTACCTGGTGTGCAGTCAGCCGAATACAGATACGTCAGCCTTAGGAGCAGAGAAAGCTTATTCAATTTGACCAAAGTGTGAGGGTAGAAGAGGCAAACTCTCAAATCCAACCTGCCTTTGAACATAACTGAGTGTTTTTATGAGAAAGGTAGCTATGTGGAAGGTGAGATCCTTAGGCCGATCAAACTTCTGAATGCCATCAAGGAGGTCTGAATGACCCGGGAATAATTTTTCTTTGAAAGAAAAACAAGTTCATTAATCTCGAGGGCAGCCCCTGAGGGTTAGGATATGAAGTTAATCAATTATTAGTGACTACCCTCTACCGAAATGACTATGCGAGCAATCACGCATGGGGGAAGAAAAGAACAAAGAAAAAAGGAAAACAAATTTTAAATCAAGTTTAGTCTAAAGTTGCCTCCTTACATATTTTAAGTTCAGCCTAAAAATTTATCCATGTGTAGTAAAGTGAAACCTAACTGAATGTGCAAACAGACTAATCTACCTCTTAGTACTAAACCCCCTGGCTGGTACCAGCCTCCGGGATTTTGGCCAGTAGGTGGCCAACTATTCAAACTGTGTTCAAATAAGGCAAATGCTGAGTTGTATCCAATCTGGCTGTTTCTGTACCTCACTTCCGTTTCCTGTATGTCACTTTCCATTTTCTGTCCATAAATCTTATTCCACCACGTGGCTGTGCTGGAGTCTCTCTGAGCCTACTCTGACTCAGGAGGCTCCTTGACTCGTGAATCTTTCTTTGGTCAGTTAAACTCTGTTAAATTTAACTTGTCTAAAGTTTTTCTTTTATGGCAAGTAAGACAAACACCTTATGATGTGGTTGTTTTTAAAAAAAAATAATATAGGCTTGGCCAGGCATGGTGGCTCACGCCTGTAATTCCAGAACTTTGGGAGGCCGATGGCGGCGAATCAGCTGAGGTCAGGAGTTTGAGACCAGCCTGGTCAACATGGTGAAACACTATCTCTACTAAAAACACAAAAATTTGCTGGGCGTGGTGGTGTATCCTTATAATCCCAGCTACTCGGAAGGTTGAGGCACGAGAATCACTTGAACCTGGAGGCAGAGGTTGCAGCAAGCTGAGATTGTGCCACTGTACTCCAGCCTGGGCGACAAGAGCAAGACTCCATCTAAAATATATATATATATATATATATAATATATATATATATATATATATTTTAAATGTAGGGACATCAGGAATGCAGATTGTTTCTTGTGCCTAGAATTCTAGTAAAAATTCAAACATTAAGGTGGGACTTGGAGACCATTGTGGCCTGTTATCTAATCTGCCCAAGTGTTAATTTTGATGAAAAGAATGTGAAGATTTCAGTCTAAGCCTTGCTTATAACTTTAGCAAGAGAAAGACTTTCTCCTTTTTTTTTCTTTTGAGACAGACTCTCGCTCTGTTGCCAGGCTGGTATGTAGTGGCGTGATCTTGGCTCACTGCAACATCCGACTCCCGGGTTCAATATTCTCCTGCCTCAGCCTCCCGAGCAGCTGGGACTACAGGTGTGTGCCATCACATCTAGCTAATTTTTTTTTTTTTTTGTATTTTTAGTAGAGGTGGGGGGTCTCACCATGTTGGCCAGGATGGTCTTGATCTCTTGACCTTGTGATTCGCCTGCCTCAGCCTCCCAATTTACTAGGATTACAGTTGTGAGCCACAGAGCCTGGCTGGAATTTGTCCTTTTTTTTTTTTTTTCTTTGAGATGGAGTCTCACTCTGTTGCCCAGGCTAGAATGCACTGGTGCAATCTCGGTTCACTGCAAACTCCACCTCCCGGGTTCACGCCATTCTCCTGCCTCAGCCTCCCAAGTAGCTGGGACTACAGGCACCCACAACCACCCATGGCTCATTTTTTGTGTTTTTGGCAGAGACAGGGTTTCACCATGTTAGCCAGGATAGTCTCGATCTCCTGACTTCGTGGTCTGCCTGCCTCGGCCTCCCAAAGTGCTGTGATTACAGGCGTGAGCCACCACGTCCGGCCGGAATTTCTCCTTTTATATGCTATCAGAAGTGAGATGTGGGCACAGTGACTCACACCTGTAATCCTGGCATGTTGGGAGACTGAGTTGGGAGGATCATGTAAGCCTGGGAGTTTGAGACCAGCCTGGGCAACACAGGGAGACCCCATCTCAACAACAACAAAAAATTAGCCAGGCACAGTGACGGGCATCTGTGGTCCAAGCTACTTATAAGGATGATGTGGGAGGATCACTTGAACCTGGGAGGTCAAGGCTACAGTGAGCCAAGCTGGTGCCACTGCTAGCCTTAGCGACAGAGCAAAATCCTGTCTCAAAAAAAAAAAAAAAAAAAAAAAGATACCTATGGAAATTGTGTGGCTCGCTGTATTGATAGTGTAGAAACCATCTTCTGAATGTTCTCAGGGCAATACCGTGGGGATAGGGGGATCTGGGACCTTGATTTGTTTCCCATCCATTTTACTAGAAGGGCTGTCCTTGCTCTACATGTCTCTTACACTCCCCATGGGAGTGCAGATCACTATAAGGCAAGTTGATCTAAGGGACTTTTTAAGACAATTAAAATTATCTTCGAAACTGTGTGTGTATATCAGGGTGTGCTTTTTTTACTTCCGCCAAAAGTCTCCAAAGAGACTCTTGGTTTTTAGCTCTTATCAGATTTTCACAGGGGCACAAGATCCAAAAAGAAGGATTATAACTATGATTTCCTAGTTTTAATACTTATTCAACTTTATGTCACCATCCACATCTTAATTATAAGATATACCCATATCTGTTAGACAGTCTGCTGCCTTGGTCTTCTAATTTTTCCTGAGTTGTTCTATTCATTGTGGATAATATTTATATTATCACGGCTGAGTAGCTCCTGCCCATCCCCCCATCATCACCAATGAGCTTCACACATGCATAAACCTGGGCATAAGCTCAGGGCTTGAAACATGCTCCAACAGCCACATTCCAGGCATATTTTTAAGTGCATGCTTTACCTTTGCAAAGTTGAAACTTTTAAAAGCACTTTTGCTTCTCTTTTCTTATTAGGTCTTTATAATAACACCGTCAAGTAGGTAGGGAAAGGCATTATCATGCCCAGTGGCCTAGGTTCTGCAGCAAAGATGGGTCTAGATGCAAAGTCTAATGGAGACTGCGTCTTGGTTTCCTTTCTCCAGCAGTGGGGGAAGTAAGTTTGATAAGGAGGGGCTGGGGGTGAGAGGGAGAAGATGAAATGGTGGGTGTCCTAGTCGGTTTTGTGCTACTATAACAGAGCACTTGAGACTGGGTCATGTATAAAGAACAGAGATCTATTTCTTACAGTTCTGGAGGCTGGGAAGTCCAACGTCAAGGGGTTCATATCTCCTGAGGGGCTTCTTGCTACGTCATCCCACGGTATAAGGTGGAAGAGCAAGAGAACACCTGACAGAGCAAGAGATAGAGACGACCAAGCTTGCTTTTATAGTAACTCACTCTCTTGATAAGTAATCCACTCCCTTGATAATAGCATTAATCCATTCATGAGGCCGGAGCCCTCATGACCTAATTGCTTCTTAAAGGCCCCGCCTCTTAACACTGTTGCATTGAGGATTAAGTTTCTAACACATAAACTTTGGGGGACACGTTCAAACCATAGCAGTGGGTGCTTTTCTTTGGAGGTTGGAGTAAGCTCATTGAGGAATAAACAGTAAGTTCTTAGTTTTTGTTTTTTGTTTTTTTCTGAGCAGAGAACAGAAATGAAACCAAGTCTATACAAGACAAGCCCCTTGCACTGAGTTTTAATTTAATATGATGTTTGCTGGCTTGAGACAACTAAGTTTTAATTACTAATGGAATAACCTAATTTATATATACTATATACATTTAGAACTTTTCTGCTGCTGTGCCACCTCAGTCTTGTTCTTCTTTCTGCTCTTACCAGTCCCATGGCCTCAGTGTGCCATCCCATGCCCACCTGGGGAGCACCTTCCTGAGGACCTACCACAGGGCCTGTGGGTTGATAAACTATACTGGCTCTTCTGACTTTGCTTCTAGGAGACCACTGCTATTATACAAATGGAGAAACAGAATCAAGGGAAGGTCTTGCCTAACATGGGTACACTCTCTCCTAGTTCTTTCTCCTAGACTGGGGCTATTCAAAGTGTGGTCCACTGGCCAATCTGAGACAAGAAGCGAAATTGAGATTAAGATTTTAGAAACTTTACTAGCAATTTGATGGAATAATTTTATGTCTGTGGACTTCAGTAATCAATAATTCATAGGCTAGGCATGGTGGCTCACTCCTGTAATCCCAGCTACTTGGGAGGTTGGCAAAGGAGGATTGCTTAAGGCCATGAGTTTGAGACCACCCTAGGCAACATAGTGAGATCCCATCTCAAGAAAAAGATGAAAAAATATAATAATTAATAGTTTGGGCTTTCATTATGTTTTTGAAAATTAATTTCATTTTTATAGTGGTTTTCAGTTTTATGACATTTTACAAAACAATCAGTTCACAGTGTACTAAATATTTAGAAACAAAGCAAAATGACAACAAAACTAATCTAACTACAAATTGTTTGAGAAGCACTGCTCTAGAACACATGAACTCTGATGGAACTTTTGACAATGATGTGCTATTCATATGGAAACCACTGTCATTTCAGTTCAATCATATCTGCATTATGCTTTGCAGTTTCAATGTCTTTGACCCATTTGAAACTCCTAATAACAATATAGTGACATGGTCAGGGCTCTGGAATCTTTGCTAAGTTTCACTCTATACCCTGGGCCAAACAGCTTAATGCTTTAAGCCCCACTCTCCTCTTCTGAAATAACAATAGTCCTTACCTCACAGAGGTGTTTTTCTGATTAAATGAAACAAAGTATGCAAAGTACTTAAAACAATGTCCGGATGATACATCATAAATGTAATAACATCATAAATGTAATGTTGGATACTAACACACTGCAGTAAAGACATATATATATATATGCATATATATGTGCATTATATATATATTTTGAGACAGGGTCTCTTTCTGTTGCCCAGGCTGGAGTGCAGTGGTGTGATCTCTGCTAACTGTAGCCTCAAGCCCCTGGGCCTGGCCAATACCATTATAAAACAGACATCATACTCATCTACTGTCATGAGAAGAGTGTACATCACTAATATGGTTGTAATTATTCATTAAACATTTAAGCAATGTTAAGTGCAATACTCTTTAGTGAATACTAGGATATAATCTTTCCCCTAGCAATTTAGAATCTAGCGGGGCTATTAAATACACATATGGAAGATGTGTGTGGAGTAATATAAGGGCCATAAAGGAAGAGAAAAAATTAGAGGAATCAACTTTTTGATTCCTCTAATCAACAGGAATCAAGTTTGTTTGTTTGTTTTTTAGATGGAGTCTCACCCTTGTTGCCCAGGTGGGAGTACAGTGGTGTGGTCTCAGCTCACTGCAACCTCCGCCTCCCAGGTTCAAGCAATTCTGCCTCAGCCTCCCAAGTAGCTGGGACTACAGGCGTGCACTACCACGCTGGGCTAATTTTTGTATTTTTAGTAGAGATAGGGTTTCACCATGTTGGCAAGGCTGGTCTTGATCTTCTGACCTCAAGTGTCTCAGCCTCCCAAGTAGCTGGGACTATAGGCGTGCACTACCACACTGGGTTAACTTTTGTATTTTTAGTAGAGATAGGGTTTCACCATGTTGGCAAGGCTGGTCTTGATCTCCTCACCTCAAGTGATCTGCCTGCCTCGGCCTCCCAAAGTGCTGGGATTACAGGCGTGAGCCAGCATGCCCAGACGGAATCAAGAGGTTTTAAGAAAGACAGTGTTTAAGATGAATCTGAAAGGATAGATTGAAGTTTTACAATTTTGAGCCAACTATGACATAAAGAAGCTTCAAATGATCATGATATATTGAGCTAATATTGATCATATATTAAATCAGACATACAGTTTGATGCCAAGGTATACCACATAACACCCCTCCTTAATTTTTTTTTTCTTTTTGCGATGTGAGCCACCGTGCCTGGCCTTCCCCTCTCCAATTTTTATTAAAAATATGTGTATAGATAAAGGTCTAGATGGAGATATTAAGTGGTTATTTCTTGGTGATGAGATTATGGGAAATATTTATATTTATTTTGTTTTTATGTTTTAATATTTAAGATTTTACACATACATTTTACAAGAGTAGTTTTATAATTGGACAAAAGCACTTTTGTTAAGGACTGGCTAAAATCAAAGTTGCTGGTTTAAGTGTAACTTGGTACAACTTTTAAAAAATAATTTGGCAGTTTGTGTTAGTAACTGTGAAAGTGTTGATAGTCTTTTTCACCTAGTAATTTCACTTTTGGGTGTCTTTAAAAATCTACATTCATGAAGATGTTCTATGATTTCTTTATAATGGCAAAAAGTGAAGGAAACAATTTATGTCCAAAACTAGAGAATTAATGCAGTAAATTTTATGTCCACTTAATGTATTTTTATGCAGCTGTTAAACTGGTTATGAAGCTTATGTAGAAATATGAGAAATGCTTATAAAAGTGAAAAGAGGATGCAATATCGCATACAACTACTATTACACAGTGTAGTAAAATATATGTGGTGGGGCAAAAGGTCTAAAAGAAAATACATTGTCCTCATGTTTTTCAATGTGGTTAATATTACTTTCACAATGAAAACAATAAGTTTAAAGGTTGGGGATCAAAAGTTCCTCACTGACCCTCTGATTTGAATGTAAAGTATTAAAAATTTATGTCCATCATTAACCAGTCCTTAAGCTTCTACAGACTTTAACAGTTTGGTGTCAACCTCGACGTTTATCTACTTTCTGACAGGTATCCCTGCCATGATTTGCATGGGAAAGAGAGTCAGAAGGGACCCTTCCAATTTCGTCATTTCACAAATTGAAACTTGAACCCCAGCCTTCCAAGCTAGCAGCAGAACCAAGATGGGGATCCAGGTCTACTAGGTTATCTAATAGTATCTGAGACCATTTATAGCTTCAAGTCTACCCACGAATATTCATAAACTTGACATGTCTGCTGACTGAACCCTGGCATCACTACCCTTCTGGCTGGCCTAGGGGGTTTGATTCCCCACAGTAGTGCTCAAACTTTTATTTTCTACCACTTGGGGGCTGCAGACGCGTCATGCAGGTCTCCCTTTTCACTTTCCCCCTTCCCGCCCCCAGTGGCCGGCAGGGGGCGCCGTGACACCCTGGTTCCGTGGCCCCTCCCCCGGTCAACCGTCGATTGGGCCGGCGCGTGACGTCACTCCGTTTTAGCCAAACAAATGGGTTTCGGGGCGAGCGTTGGGCGCCGCCGCGCCGTGCTGGGTGCTCGGTCAGCCTCAGCGGTGGGGAGCGAGCCAGGCCTCCCGCCACCGCTGCCGCCGCCACCGCTGCATCGGGCTGGTGCAGCCCCGGTCCAGGCCGTGGCCGGGGCAGGAGCGCAGGTGAGTCCGGGCCGGGGTGGGGCGTGGCGCAAGGGCCGCGCGGCTGGGGTCCGGCGGCGGCCACCGTGGCCGCTCCCCGCCCCCTCCCGCCGCCTGCTTGCGCTCCCGGGGCGCCGGGCGGGCGGGGGTGGGGGTGGGGGTGGGGGCGGAGGCGCCGCCCGCGGGTCCGGGGCAGGGACCCGGCTGCCTGCGCCTCCTCTGGGGCTGCCCTCCCCGCGCGCACGGCCCGGGCTCTGAGCGCCCCCGCGGGCCACGGAGGGTCGGGCGGGTAGGGAGTAGGGTCCCTGGTCCCGGCTGAAGCCGAGGAGATCACAGGCCGTGAGCGGGCACCGGACCGGCGCTCCCACCTACGGGACCTCGGGCGGTGAGGAAGTCAGCCTTTGGACTTGGGTCGCCTCGCCCCTGTCGCGCTCGGCCACTCTGCCCTTCCCTGCCCCAGCGCAGGTGAGCTGGCGCTTGTCCTTAACCTTCCTTGGCGACGAGGCGGGACGGAGGCTCGGACGCTTCCCCAGCCTCTGGGCTGGCGCAAGCCGACTGCGGTTCGTCCCCAGTCCGCGATGAAGTCATAGAGCTGTGGGTCCGCGTGTCTGTGACGTCAGTAGATGGGTCCTGGGATGTCACCGCAGGCCCGGGCGGGGACCTGGGCTCGCGGAAGGGCCGGGGGGACCCGCAGGGGAGAAAAAGGAAGTTGTCTTCCACAAACGCCTGGAATCGCAGTGAATTTGAATCGAAAGTTGTTCGATATCAGCATTTTGCAATTTTAATGTAATAGTTGTCAATTTCTTTAACTTCTTGTCCAGCAAGCGTTGCGAGTACAGCTTAGTATAAGACATCTGATTTAGAAAAATTTAAGTCAAGGTAGGAGGTTTTTTGGAGGGTGTAATGTAAAAAGCCTTTTGGGAAGCTAAATTCATAGTTTGATGGTTTGCGATCAGAATTACTGAAAAAAAGAGAACCACTTCTAGTGCTGATAAATCAGTTTGCTTTACTTTTTTTTTTTTTTTTTTTTTAACTGGACATCTATCTGCTTGTTAGCATTTTTTGTTAGAAAATGACTAGGAGGAGGGAGAGTGGATCTTACATGATTTTTTTTTTTCTGTTGTAAGGGGAGGGAGGAGTTTGAATTAATCCAACATTTGTCTTAAATAATAATTACCTGAGGAATTAATTTATCCAGGTTGTCCCTATCCTACCCTGTGCTACCATGCTACCACCCCGTGCTACCATGGTTTAGAAGTCAGCAGCAAATCTTTTTCTTGCTTTCTTACTAAGACCCGGCTGTAACTTAATATAATAACATATTCCAGGACCGCTTGTCTGGATAGGTAACTAAAATTTTGTCTTTAGTGCTTTTAAATATGAAATTACAGAATTAAAAAAAAAATGATTTGTCAATGAATGCTGTTTTCTTCCAAAGCTTTCAAAAGAGATCTAAACTGGAAGAGAAGCTAGTCACTTGTCATAGTAACTGACCCTCTTCAGGTATTCCAGCATATCAGTACTTTTCATTTCCTCCTCTTTGTAGAATAATGTAAATGGAATCTAGTTCAAAAGGTAGATGGCTTAAAATTGAAGCATAGTTACAATTGGTGTCTTTAGCAGGAAGCTTGAGTAGAAGTCCTTAATCCTTCCTCACTGACCTTGACTTGTAATGGTAGGGTTTTTTTTTTTTTTTCTCTCTCTCTCTCAATACTTCCTGCTCCCCGTTTGTCTTTTAAAGGTGATTGATAACATATTGTCTCTCTGGGTTTTACATCAACATGCAGGTGGAAGTTATGCCCATTTTCAGGCAGGAAATAAAAGCAAAAATTTACCCCTGTTAGGTATTATTGGATTTGACTGGAAGTTCACAAAACAAGGCTTTTTTGTACATCTTATTTTGATCCTCACCACAACCTTGGGAATTTGACAGCATTTTGTGCACTACTGAAAGTTGTTTTTTTCTTCCTTCTTTTAAGAAATTAGGAATTTTATGCTGACAGTGTTGAGTGAAGTCTCTAAAGATACAATTCTGTGTACAAATTATTTTTTGTATATACAAACTTTGTATACAAAATTTTGTATAAAAGACACAAATTTGAGCCTTTGGATAACCAGAGACTTGAGAGGCACCTGAATTAGTATGAAACTGCTGATATTGAGAGTTAGTCAACCTTCTCTTGAAGATGAAAGAATCTTGGCAAGATACTATGTAATGCAACTGAAGGGGGTCCAAAATGGACACTTGCATGTGTTTTTCCCAAGTGGTAGCCATTCTGGGGCCGGCTACATGGCTCTGTGTAAGTTAGGTGTACTCGTTTGTTTGTTTGTTTGTTTTGAAACGGAGTCTCGCTCTGTCGCCCAGGCTGGAGTGCAGTGGCGCGATCTCGGCTCACTGCAACCTCTGCCTCCCGGGTTCTGGCGATTCTCCTGGCTCAGCCTCCCAAGTAGCTGGGACTATAGGCGCATGCCACCATTTCCAGCTAATTTTTGTATTTTGGTTTACTGTGTTGGCCAGGCTGGTTGTGAACTCCTGACCTCGTGATCCGCACACCTCAGCCTCCCAAAGTGCTGGGATTACAGGTGTGAGCCACTGTTCCCGGCCAGGTGTACTAGTATTAACGGGAAAGGATGAAAGTCAGACTAAACCAGAAAGACCTACAGCTGATAAGGAGACACCTGCTCTTTGGCAGTGCTTTTTTCCCCTCTGTTTTGCTTAGCAATTGCGAAGTTTTACTTTTTCCTCATGGAAAATGAGTTAATAGGTGAAGAATACATGTCGTAGGGCATACTGATGTGACTGAGGAACAATGACAGATATTTAAAAAGTCAGCTAGTGAGTGTTGTTGTGCAGTTATCTAACAAGCCATAACTCGTGTGAAACATTTTTACAGTCTGTTTCTATTTTTGGCAGGATATTTTTCACCCATGCTTTCCAGTTTTGGGTCTGGGAAGCAGCTTTTACTTCATATAGATGGTTTTATGGAAATTAATTTTGAGATTGGTTTATTATTTTAAGTCATTCACTTATGTAATTTGAAGGCACTAAATTAAACAGTCATTTGTTATGTGGCATCTTTCTGATGGATAAAAGCAAGTGTCAAGAATGAGAGTGCTGTATTGTAGAAATTCCTCAGGATATGTTTATTGGATCAATTTATTAACATTTAGGATTTAAATTCTTATAAAATTTTTACTTTATTTTTTAAACTTAATTGATGTTCAGCTAGCTTAATTTGACAGTTTTTATATTCCAGTAAATTTTAATCTTGTTTTAGTATTTGTTTGGGAGAGAACATACTTATCTTTAGAGACATCATTTAGTTTTATCTTCCAAAATTTGCAGCTGTTTAGAACCAGATACTTGAGGGAAGCTACTATGGTATGATGAATGCCTTCCTTGTTAGGTCATGTGTGACAAAGGCAAAATTCAGCAAGTGCATAATCTGCAGTCCTTTGGAGGCAACAAAAACAAAAAAGAGCAGATTAACTTGAAATGCATTTAGGTCATCTGGAAATTGAATTCCTGTCAGTTCTTATCTTTGCATAATTTATCTTCTCCCCTTTAGTTAATGCATATGGTATTTTGAAGCTGATGACATACTGTATTTTCCAGGAGAGCATTAATACAGTGTAGTTGTTTCTTAGTGTTGGTTAAAAGAACTTATCAACCTTTCATTCCAACCTCCATCTTCTAGTTAATGCTCCACAGAAGAGGCTCTCATTAGTCCCTTTAAAAATATTCAGCTTCAGAAACCTAACATGTACATTTCCTACCCTCTGTATAGTATAGTTGTAAATATGAAACTAAGTGCTATGTAAGTGTAGTTATTGCATTTTTAGGTATGAATTTCATTCATCCAGCAAACATTTTTTTGAGGATTTCTGTGCCGCGTACTCAGGATCTGTGACACAGGGATGAAATGTCCTTGCTGCAAGGACCCTTAAAACAAATTAACATTGCCTTGCTATGGTGGGTCTTGGGTGTGAGAGGCTAGTGTTGGGTCAAGAGGATAAACTATTGGCTGGGCGCGGTGCCTGACACCTGTAATCCCAGCACTTTGGGAGGCGGCGGCGGGCGGATCACGAGGTCAGGAGATCGAGAGCATCCTGGCTAACATGGTGAAACCCCATCTCTACTGAAAAAAAAAAATACAAAAAATTAGTCAGGCATGGTGGCGGGTGCCTGTAGTCCTAGCTACTTGGGAGGCTGAGGCAGGAGAATGGTGTGAACCTGGGAGTTGGAGCTTTCAGTGAGCCGAGATCGCGCCACTGCATTCCAGCCTGGGTGGCTGAGTGAGACTCTGTCTCAGGAGAAAAAAAAAAAGGATAAACTATTTATGTTATGCTAGATTGGCCAGAGGTGTTAGTTAAAGGTCAATTTAAGGAGGTATTATAAACTTAGTTAAAAAGAATAGGGAATAGCTTATTATAGCCCAAGACAAAGGATCTAGATACCACAGATTGAGATTGTGCTAGAATGAATGGAACTTAGTGAGTTCGGGCTTCCTTAGAGGCAAGAACAAGTGCTCAAGGCCAGAACTAGTCTGTATAGGCAATCTAAAATTAGAAGCAGAGAAAAGAGGCACAACCCGAATACCTGTTCTCCTTTCGCATTTACCTTCTTTTCCTTTAAAGTCAATCCTTTTCTTTAATTGATGAACTTGGGAAGTACGCAAGCCTCTCACAGCCTTCATTTCTAGTGTTTGCTTTCTTTCTGGAGGATTTTATAGTGAAACATTTCATTCATTACAGAAAAGTGGAAAGAACTGTTTGTACATTGCATACCTAAATACTTACCATCCCTATATCGTTAGTCATATTTTGCTATATTTGCTTTATTGCCTATCTATCGGTCTATCCATTCATCAATCCTTTTGTTTTTGTTGTATTTCAAAGTATACTTTACACCTAGACATTTCCCGATGCCTATTAATAAATTTGTTTACTTGTTTTTAGTCAAAACTTGTATATAGTAAAATGTACAAATCTTATACCATTCTGTTAGTTTGAACAAGTTCATACATCTGTGTAATCCATATATCCCTGTCAAAATATAGAACATTCCATCACCACAAAAAGTTCCTTCCGGCACCTTGTAGGTTAATTTCATTAGCTGTTTAATCTCCTGCAGTCTTATTTCTACAACTTTCTTCTGAAACTACTTGTTCAAATGATCTGCTTTGTTAGAAGTACATTAGGGTAGCATTGTGATTGGTGTTCAGAGTATAAAGAAATGAAGAATATAGCCCTTGCTCTCTCTGTGCTTCAATTTTTTGTTTTGTTTTGTTTTTTTGAGACAGTCTCGCTTCGTTGCCCAGGCTGAAGTACAGTGGTGCAGTCGTAGCTTACTGTAACATTGAGCTCCTGAGCTCAAGCCATCCTCCTTCCTCAGTCTCTTGAGTAGTTGGGTCTACCTACAGGTGTGTGCCACCATGCCTGGCTGCCTTTTTTTTTTTTTTTTTAAAAGAGACTAGATGTTGCCCAGTCTGGAGTGTAGTGGCTGTTCAGAGGCCTGATTATAGTGTACTGCAGCCTTAAACTTTTGGACTCAAACGATCCTCAGCCTTCTGAGTAACTGGCATGTACCATGGGCTTAGTTTGGGTTTTAATTAGGTATCTGAAGAGAGGTAAGTAAATGTTACATGAATTCAGAGGAGGAAAGTTTCTTAGGAGTGGGTCTTGCTAAGGTCTGAGTGTTGGTGTCCCTCCAAAATTTAAATGTTGGAACTTAATCTCCAGTGTGATAGTGTTAAGAGCTGGGGCCTTTAGGAGGTGATTAAGTCATGAGTGGGATTAATGCCCTTGTAAAAGAGGCTTGAGGAGCTCTTTGTCCCTTCCATCCTGTAAGGTGCCATCTCTGAGTAACAGGGCCTCACCAGACACTGAATCTGCCAGTGCACTCATCTTGGACTTCTCAGTCTCCAGAACTGTCAGCAATAAATTTCTGTTGTATAAAAGTTACACAACGTAAGGTATTTTATAGCAGCCTGACTGAACAAGGACAGGCCTTTATTTAAGGATCCAGAGAAGAATTTTTTATTTTTATTTTTTTAAAGACTGACTAGAAGCTTTTGTATAAAGGAACAGTAGCAGGCAGGGTGGTTGGGTCCAGGCTTTGGAAGGAGTTTGAGTATTATTTTGTACCCAGTGATAGTTTTTGAGGAAGGAAGTAATGTTTTTCACAGATCTTTCTGTTAAATCTTTATCCTGTTTGTCATCTTTGGTACTTAGTTGTATAGAAGACTTCGTGTTTTGAGTTCTCTCTTCTCTTAGTTCTTTGCTTATCTCTAATTTCTCAGCTTTTCTGACGATTCTTTCTCTTCCAGATCCAGACTATCTAATGCTCTGTTCTTGAACCTTTATTCCTTCTTATAATCCAGCCCTTACCTTTTGGGTAATTATAACTTCTCAGTTATTCTATCCAAGTCATGCCTACATTTTTATTCATAAACTGTTAACTCTTGTTGGGTTTTTGACTACTAAGAAGATGCTTCTTTTGTATATCCCTTTTTACTTTGGCTTATTCAGGATCATGTAGCAAGAGCATTTGCTTTAAGTAGTTGTAGCAAACAGGATTTATTGAGAGAAAGAGATTGTAAACTTTGAGTGGGCTGCATGAACAGATTAGTCTGAACTTCTAGAAACAAACCCCTGAATGACACTGCAGAGCTTGCCTGCCAAGGGGGCTACTGCCACCACACCACTGAGAACCATGTTGTTGAATCAGAAAGCTGCCATCAGAACTTTAACTTCCTTGGGTAGGACTGTACTTTCTGTTCTCTGTATCTTATGCGGTATGTCTGCTCGCCCATACTTAGGTCGTATGTGAAACCTTAGCATTGCCTATATATAAAACAGGAAGTGCATGTGAGAGCTTGATTGGAGTATTGAGTCTGAAGTACATTCAGTTTGTGAGGAACTGAACTCATTTTCCCCAGATTCCCTCATTGTGACAAAGTTAAGCCTTTTCTAAGTTTTCTTTTTCAGTCCAAAGGCATGGGTATTGTTCTAGTTTTCGGAGGTAGAAACTATTGAAAACTGTATCATTTAGATTTTTTATTGCTGATATAACAGAAAACCAACTCAAATTCACTGGCTCACAATATTAAAAATTCCAAAGGTGAAGCTTGATTCGGTTATACTTGTGATCAGACTTCATCTTTCTCTTCCTTTTATTTAATGAGCTCAGCTTCCGTGGTTTTGTCCCTTTGTGTTCACGTTTGTTGCAGCTCAAGCACTACATCCTCATGCTGTCAAGTCCAGAGGAAAATATATAGGACTACTGTACAAAGAAAACTAGTTACATTAAAATATAGTTATAAAAGTATTTTAAAAAATTGTTGGTAATATCTGTTTCTTTTTTTGAGACAGGTTCTTGATCTGTTGCCTAAGCTGGAGTACAGTGGTGCTAACACGGCTCACTGCAGCCTCAACCTTGTAGGCTCAAGTAATCTTCTCAGCCTTCTAAGTAGCTGGGACCACGGGTGCACACCACAACACCCAGCTAACTTTTAAGTTTTTTATAGAGATGAGGTCTCGCCATGTTGCCCAGGCTGGTCTCAAGTTCTTGGGCTCAAGCCATCCTCCTGCCTTGGCCTCCCAAAATGCCAGGATTATAGGCATGAGCCACCATGTTCACACTGTTTCTTTATAAAAAGATTCAGTGAAGGCCAGGCATGGTGGCTCACGCCTGTAATCCCAGCACTTTAGGAGGCCGAGGCGGGTGGATCATGAGGTCAGGAGACCAGTGTGGCCAAGGTGGTGAAACCTCATCTACTAAAAATACAAAAATTAGCTGGGCATGGTGGTGAGCGCCTGTAATCCCAGCTACTTGGGAGTCTGAGGCAGAGAATTGCTTGAACCCGGGAGATGGAGGTTGCAGTGAGCCGAGGTCGTGCCATTGCACTCCAGCCTGGGTGACCATCAAAAAAAAAAACAAAACAAAACATATATATGTGTGTATATATAAAAATATATATAAATATATGTATATTTGTATATACATATATATATATATATAATATGTATATATTTAGTGGGGTCTAATAATTTCCAAGTGGTGATGAGTATTATCACTATTTGGAGGTATCTGCAACCAAAGATCATGTGATAGGAAAATAAATATCTGTGATTTCTACTGGTGACAAAATGAACAGATATTGCTAATATAATACTATTGTGGTGTGTTGGCTGAATTCACAGTAAAAGGAAATGCTAAATTTCAGTTGGAGGTTAAAGATGTAGTTTGTTTTTCTCATCTGAGTTTAAAGACACCCTGAATTCTGTATATAAACCCTTGGAGTGTCTGTGAGCCTCAGCTTAAGAACCACTGCTAGAAGAGAGTTTCTCTTTCTGGAAGCTCAAGAAATGTATTCTTGTGTCTCATTGACTTTGGGTTATGTTGTGATTTCTGAATCAATGATTAAAGCAAGAGAAATAGGTTTTGCTAATTAGTTGAGCGAGCCTGGGCCTACCTCTGGAGCTGGGGGTCATTCCCTCCTAAGTAGCATCATGGGAGAGGAAGTGGATTTCCAAGGGAAAATCGAGAAGCAGTGGATGGCAGGATCTGGAAGATTTGCTAAGTGCCCCTCCCCTTCAAAAAAAATAAAGAGCCAGTAAATACTGAGTAGCAAATAGCATTATGTCCATCCTCTCCCTTTACTTCCATGGTCAACCAGTCATTAAGTTTTAGTGAAACTTTCATTTGCGTTTGCCTTTTTTTGTTTAGTCTCTTTGATAATATCTGAAACCTCCAGTGTGGTAGTGTGTGGATTAGTCCATTGGATTGTGGAAAGAAAAATATTGAAACTTCTGTTTGTTCTTCTCATCCTACTAGTATTTATGTGCATTTTATATGTATGTAAAATATATTAGTACATGATATATATACATGTACTACTGTATATATATCATGTACAGTGGTATGTAGATATATACACACACACAGTGGTACATATGTATATATCATGTATATATATATATCATGTACAGTGATACATGTATATATATCACATTTCATATTTGTGGGTACATGTTAAAAATGTTTTAAAAAATGGAGATGGGAGAATTAGAAAAGTTGAGATAACTATGTAGAGCAGTGCTGTTGAGTAGAAATAGCCCTCTATCTGTGAGTTTAGCATCCATGGATCCAAACAACCTCAGATGGAAAATACTTGAGGAAAAGAAATTATATCTGTATTGAACGTGTACAGATATTTTTTCTTGTCATGGCAGTACAGCGTAACTCTTTACCTAGCATTTACATTGTATTAGGTATTTTAAGTAATCTAGAGTTTATTTAAAGTATGCGGTAGAATGTGCATAGGTTATATGCAAATACTACACTATTTTATATCAGGAACTTGAGCATCCACGGAGTTTGGTGTCCATGGGAGGTCCTGGAACCAATCCCGCATGGATACTGAGGGATGAGTATAATATGAACCTTGTATGTTGTAATTTAACATTTTCTAGTTAGCCACATTAAAAAAGAAAAAAAGAAACAGATGAAAAATATTTTAAAAATATGTTAACCCAATATATCCAAAACATGATTTCACATTGTAATCAATATAAAAATTACTGAAATAGTTTAGTCTTTTTTTTCATATAACATCTTTGAAATCTGGTGTGCATTTTACACTTAAAGCATATCCCTCTGGGCATGATAGCCCATGCCTGTAGTCCTAGCTGCTTGGGAGGCTGAGGCAGGAGAATCTTTGAACACAGGAGTTTGAGGTGATGGTGAGCAATGGTTTTGCCACTGAACTGCAGCCTGGATGACAGAGCGAGACCCACCTCCTTAAAAAAAAAAACAAAAAAACACATCTCAGTTCAGACTACTACTATTTCAGCTGCCAAAGGCAACATGTGGCTAGTGGCTGCTGTATTGGATAGCACAGATCTAGACCAATGATCATTGTGAATTTAGATTTCTGTAATTGTGTCTGTGATGGTTTTTTATAGTTCTATGTTTGCCCCCCTTCAGTCTTATACACAGTTGGCAGGTTAGTTGGACAAAAATTCCAGTGGGATGATGATATTACTCTCCAAATGAAAACCTGCCTAGGTTTAGACATCATAAGATAGGCCCACCCTTCCTCTCCATTTTCTGGGACTCCCTGCCATAAACCTGGTATTCAGGCAGTTTCCTCAGCCTTGCTTTCTCCTTTCATTTCTCCAAATATAACATCTGTTTTGGGAAGTCTGTTCCCGTAAAACCTTGTTGGACTCACCAATCCCTCTGTAACATCCTTACCATTTCCCACATTCCTATGGTGTGTGTATTGAGTACTTAGCCACTCAGCATGTTGGCATTTCATTGTATGCTGTTGCCTGTTGCTCTTTGTTTCACACGCAATGAGCCTTATCTCCCCTAATAAATTCTAAGCTTCATATATTATCCCTGAATTATAGGCACATATCGAAGACTTGGCTTTTCCTTATCTTTAGAAAGGACATAGCTGGGCTATGTAAATTTGTAGCTTTATGTTTTTTTGAAATTAATTGTTTACTCCAAAAAGTTTCATTTTTAAATTTAACTTTTTTTGAATTTAAATTTTTATTTTATTTTATTTATTTTAGTTGAGTTGAGTTGAGTTTAGTTTAGTTTAGTTTAGTTTAGGTTTTTGAAACAGAGTCTTATTCTGTTACCAGGCCAGAGTGCAGTGGTTCGATCTCGGCTCACTGCAGTCTCTGCCTCCTGGGTTCAAGAGATTCCACTGGCTCAGCCTCCCGAGTAGCTGGGACTACAGGCGTGTGCCACCATGCCCGGCTAATTTTTTGTACTTTAATAGAGAGAGGGTTTCTCCATGTTGGCCAGGATGGTCTTGATCTCCTCGGCCTCCCAAAGTGCTGGGATTACAGGCGTGAGCCACTGCACCTGGCCAAATTTAGCTTTTTGACTGTGTACTTTCAACAGTTTCACAATGATTTTCTGCTTCTTGATAAGGAAGGCACCCTTGATCCTGTCATGGACTCATTTAGCACACATCGGACCACGATAGGCCCTGCTGACATGTTTTTTTCCTTGTAGACAACCTTATAAGAACTTTAAATCTCAGAGCACAAACGCTTCGAAGTCTGGCTGGGCACATGCCATATGCCGATTTTGTGTCTTTCTCAACCTTCTTGGTGGGTAGACAGTTCTATTGCCAGGGCCTTGGGTCGCCCTATTTCTGTTGAAGGCTGTATTGTAGGAAAGCTGATGATTGTATGTCATACACTGGACCATGTCTCTAGACAATGAGTGACTCTAGACAATGTCCCCGGAAAAAAAAGCAGTTGCTGTGTTTTGTACTCTGCTTGTTTACTTAGACGCTTTTTAGCAGATTCATTTGTAGGAGTTGGTGTTCATTTGCTTTATGACAATTAAAAAGATTTTGTTTATAGAATAGTTTATTTGAAACTGTAGAATCATTCTTGGAACTACAGAATAGGGAATTATTGATTAGCTGGAGTTTCTGAAGATGAAATTTGAGTTTCATACGGTAGTCTCCGAGGACACTTTTTCTTTATTGTCCAGAAACCAGAGGCAAACTTGCTTCCAAAGTAGGGCAAGAGGTTTTATTTCAAGTTCAGTCATCAGGATTATTCTCTGGAGGTTGTCAGTACTTTTTACAAACTCCAGTCACTTTAACCCTAGGGAATAGGTTTCTCTTGTTCAGACTGTCTTCTTTCTTGGATGAAGAGCTCTACCATCATCACTATATTTTAGCTCATTTGTGGAACAAAGGACTATCGAAATATTTCCTGAAAATAAGTCCAGAGAGGGCCTTAGAGCTTTATGCTTTAAGGAATCGTCTTTCATTTAACATTTTCTTTGCTGTATTTTGCTTAACATAGGCTGTGATTAGATTGATAAAAAGCTAAAAAAATACACCAACATTTTTAACTTGTGGAATTTCACAGCCGATTTATTACAGCATATTTTATATGCCAGGTATTAAGCACATTAGTTAATTTCTGTCACTTTTTCTTTTAGCATAATTTTACAGATATATTATTTATATTCTTTGGCAAATAGTCTTTAAGAATTTATTTATTTATTTATTTATTTATTTATTTATTTTTGAGGCAGAGTCTCGCTCTGTCGCCCAGGTTGGAGTGCAGTGGTGCGATCTTGGCTCACTATAACCTCTACCCCCTGGGTTCAAGCGATTCTCCTGCCTCGGTCTCTTGAGTAGCTGGGATTACAGGCGCCTGCCACCACGCCTGACTAATGTATTTTTAGTAGAGATGGGGTTTCACCATGTTGGTTAGGCTGGTCTTGAATTCCTAACCTCGTGATCTGCCTGCCTTGGCCTCCCAAAGTGCTGGGATTACAGGTGCGTGAGCCACTGCGCCCGGCGAAGAATTTGTTCTTTTTATTTAACACTTTGTGTTTTCCCCCCTTTAGGTAAATATAATAAAATTGGTTATTAAAGTCCAAAAAAATTAACTTTACTAGAGAGTTCACATTTTTGTTTTATTAGCTGGTAGGAAGTTACAACTTTTCCTAAAATTAAAATGTAACTTTACATTCTAAGTGTGTGTGGTTTTTTTTTTTAGAGATAGGGTCTCATTCTTTTGCCCAGACTGGAGTGCAGTGGCACAGTCATAGCTTACTGCAGCCTCAGACTCCTGGGCTCAAGCAGTCCTCTTGCTTTAGCCTCTCGAGTAGCTAGGACTTACAAGCGTGCACCACCATGCCTAGTGCTAATTGCATATATTTTTAAGACTGTAGGGTATACAATTTTTTTACACTTAAAAATTACAGTATATGGGTTGGGCGTGGTGGCTCACGCTTGCAATCCCAGCACTTTGGGAGGTCGACAGGGGTAGATCACCTGAGGTCAGGAGTTTGAGACCAGCCTGACCAACATGGTGAAACCCCGTCTCTACTAAAAATACAAAATTAGCCGGGTGTGGTGGTGCATGCCGGTAATCCCAGCTACTCGGGATGCTAAGGCAGGAGAATCTCTTGAACTCGGGGTGGAGGTTGCAGTGAGCTGAGATTGTGCCATTGCACTCCAGCCTGGGCAACAAGAGTGAAACTCCATCTCAAAAAAAAAAAAAAAAGCAAATGATTTATTTTCTTCTCTTTTTATTTGATTCAGGGACCTAGCCTCTGGATTTCGAGTGGTTGTGGTTACCTAAAATGTTGTTTATGTTACTTTTTGTTTGTTTGTTTGAGACAGGTTCTCTGTCACCCAGGCTAGAGTGTAGTGGTGCATTCTCAGCTCACTGCACTTCAACCACCCAGGCTCAAGCAGTCTTTCCACCTCATCCTCCTGAGTAGCTGGGACTACAGGCATGTGCCACCATGTCCAGCTAATTTTTGTATCTTTTGTAGAGATAGGGTTTCACGCCGTTGCCCAGACTGGTCTTGAACTCCTGGGCTCAAGTGATCCTCCCGTCTCAGCCTCCCAAAGTGCTGAGATTACGGGCTTGAGCACCATATCTGGCCTCACCTTGGTTCTTATTGCAGTTGTCTTGTTTTATTTTGTTAATCTTTACCATGTTTACCTTGCTTTTAATGGTCCTATTTCAAAATGCAGAGAACATTCTTTCTGGCCAAATGAGGTTAAAAAAAAAAAAATTGCAAAGATGAGAGTTGTAAAGCTTCTTTTAAGAATTGTTCCGGCTGGGTGCAGTGGCTCACACCTGTAATCCCAGCACTTTGGGAGGTCAAGGTGGGCGGATCATGTGAGTTTGGGAGTTTGAGACCAGCCTGACCAACATGGAGAAACCCCGACTCTACTAAAAATACAAAATTAGCCAGGCGTGGTGGCGCATGCCTGGAATCCCAGCTACTTGGGCTGATTCAGGAGAATTGCTTGAACCCAGGAGGCAGAGGTTGCGGTGAGCTGTGATTGTGCCATTGCACGCCACCCTGGGCAACAAGAGTGAAACTCCATCTCAAAAGAAAAAAAAATAATTGTTCCTTCTCCCAGGAGTTTAGGTACAGCAGGTTACCTAAGGAGGGGTGAAGGGAGGTCTCTAGGTAGGAAACGGAGCGGGTCAAAACTCCCATGCTGATCAGTAGTGGGATTGTGCCTGTGAATAACCACTGCTGTCCAGCATTGGCAACATAGTGAGACCTTATCTCTTAAAAAAAAAAAAAAATTCCTTTATGAACATTTCATGGGATTTATGCCATCCCCTTTTAAGGGACATAACAAGAAGGAGTACATGCCTCTTTAAAAGATAACAGTTTTAGCAATTAAAATCTTCCTGCCAGCTCATTTGTTGGTCTACTTAAACATTCCAGTTTTATTTCATTAAAGGTCTTTTCAGGTGTTTCAAGTTTTCCTTTAAGCGAACACTTGTTGAACTGAACACTTGTTCATGTTTCTCATGTTTAATGGCTGTGATTTAAATACATGTTGGTGTTACCGAAGTCATAATCCAGTGAGAATTCCTGTTAAAAGTGTTAAGATTTTGGACTCTTGCATAAGTTCAGTCTTGCATAAGTCAGATGTTCAGTCAAAATTGGTTAGAATTGAATTTGAGTAACGCCTGTGCTTGTATTTATATTGCTTATTTAGTATTCATGGATAATACTGTATGAAAATTTGATTAGTTCATTTTTTTCCCTTCCAAATCGATAACTTAGAAAATTAATCTCTACCTCTTTCCCTTCCCAATTTGTAAAAAATGAGTGTAATTTCCCATCTTTCTACTTTTAAAGGATGTTAGACTTCTTGGTTTGTTAAAGTAACAGTGATATTCTTGAAGATTCAACGTGAATTCAATTTAGTGTTCTTGGCAGACACAAACTTAGTTTTTTTCCCTTTGGAAGAAAACCGTATCAAGCCTTCATTAATGAACCTCGGTGTAATTTTTGGCCTTCTTCAAGACATTTGTCATTTGCATTGTATGGCTGTAGTGTAGATATCTTGAAATAATGCTTAATTTTATTTCCTTTCGCGTTGTATTTGTTTTTAAACTCTTGTTCAGTTTACTTACCAAATATTAATAGTGTGCCTACTTTGAGTCTTCTACATTTGAATATTCCTTTAGTCTATGTTGCTGAAATTCTGCTTTATAGAATAATACACATAACTGTATTGGAAAGTGTAGTCTTTGCCGTCAGGAGCATTTACTCTGATAGGGTTAATGATTGTAAGCCCCTCATGAAATTTCCACACTAGTTACTAAGGATTTTTAAAGGATAAGTGATTTTGTTTGTTCCAACCCTGTTCAAAACAATTTGATGTTTGTACTACATGTTGAATATCTCTTATCTTACATGCTTGGGACCAGAAGTGGTTTGGATTTTGGATTTTTTTTTTGGAATTTGGAATATTCACATATACACAATGAGATATCTTGGAGATGGGAACCATGTTGAAACAATTCATTTATGTTTCATTTACCTTTTTTTTTTTTTTTTTTTTGAGATAGTGTCTCGCTCTGTCGCCCAGGCTGAAGTGCAGTGGCTTGATCTTGGCTCACTGCAACCTCCGCCTCCGGGGTTCAAGCGGTTCTCCTGTCTCAGCCTCCCAAGTAGCTGAGATTACAGGTGTGTCATCACACCTGGCTAGTTTTTGTATTTTTAGTAGAGATGGGGTTTCACCATGTTGGCCAGGCTGGTCTCGAACTCCTGACCTCAGGTGATCCACCTCTTTCCCAAAGTCCTGGGCTTACAGGCATGAGCCACTGTACCCAGCATCATTTACATCTTATACACATAGCCTGAAGGTAGTTTTATACAACATTTTAAATAATTTTGTTCAGGAAACAAAGTTTGTGTACATTGAACTTTTAGCAAAGGTGTCACAATCTTAGTCACTTATGTGCGTAGTCTGTAGTTATTTGGCATCACCATCACACTCAACTGAATTTATATGCTACTGATAAGCAGTCATTTTCTTTTACTTATTCACATGTAAGTATAAGAAAAAAGTAAAAAATAACAGTAAAAAGTATGACATACCATTAATATAGTGGAATAATAATGTGTTCAGGGTAAGCACAATAGCATCACCAGAATATCTGTAGCTGCTGTTAAGCAACAGCATCAGCAAATAAGGTTAGGCTTTCAGTCTCCACCTATGATGTTATTTTTTGATTAAAAGGTTTCTGGACATTTTTTGTTTGTTTGTTTGTTTTATTAAGGCCGGAAGAAACATCAGAATCAATTGAGGGACCAGGAAATGGGGCCTCTAGGGAAGACAAGGCATTCTGCTAGATGGCTTTTAAAAATATTTCCTCCGGAGTCACTTGTCTCATTAACAACAGTTTTTGTCTTACAAGTCTCTCTTTGATTTTATAAACCAGCATGATTTGTTTTGTTATGAATGCATGCTGCTCTAGTTCTCTAATAAGCCCATCATGCTTTTGCATCATGTCGGCAATAAGCACTTTTTTTGCTGTGTTAACATTGTCATCTTCATTGTTGTGTGCCTGTGTTTTGACTGTGACCTGTCACATGAGGTTGGGTGTGGAATTTTCCACTTGTGGCATCATGTTGGAGCTCAAAAAGTTTGGATTTTGAACCAGTTTGGATTTCAGATTTTTGGATTAGGGATTCTCAACCTGTACTATCAGCCAGGAGGTATAAATGATGTCTCCTTTGTGGGTTTAAATATAATTTATTGCTTAAGAAGTTACTTGTAATTGGTATGGATCAATAATTTATGCTTCATGACCTCTACCTTATGATGTGGTTAGTCATCTTTTGGCATTGGTGTGAGAAACAAGGTTTTCCAAAAGGAAAATCAAAATATTTTTTGGTGGAAATTTCTAAAGTAAAGGATTTTTTTTTTAATTTTGTGCATTTAAATTATAATCATTACATAGAAATAAGTACAAAAAAATGGAATATAAAATTACATACACTAATCATAGCTGGGGAAAAAAATAGTCCAAGACTTGGGCTACTGCAAAATTAAATGGTTTAATTAAGAGTAGTTAGATTTTGAATAACTCTTGTTATTTATGCCATGAAAAAGGCAAGAATTTATATTCACATATTTTAAAATAGTGTTGAAAAGAAAACCATGTATGGCCTGTTTGATACATTTCTCAGAAATCCTCATTTTATTTCAATCTGATTCATAGACTTTCAAATGATCCTACTTGTAACGGTTGAGAAACTGTATTCCTCTAGCAAGAAAGAACCTTTTGTAATGATTTCTTCAGTTAATCAGAGAAAAGGCTTGTTGGACGATTTGATTTAGCTAGCTGCTTTGTTTGTTTTACCCTAAGAGCAAATGATGAGAAATTAAAAAAATATATAGGGCTGGGCATGGTGGCTCACGCCTGTAATCCCAGCACTTTGGGAGGCTGAGGCGGGCGCATCACTTGAGGTCAGGAGTTTGAGACCAGCTTGGCCAACGTGGTGAAACTCCATCTCTACTAAAAATACAAAAATTAGCCAGACATGGTGGCGCATGCCTATAATCCCAGCTACTCGAGAGGCTGAGGCAGGAGAATCGCTTGAACCTGGGAGGTGAAGGTTGCAGTGAACTGAGCTCGAGCCACTGCACTCCAGCCTGGGCCACAGAGCGAGACTCTGTCTCAAAAAACAAAACAGAAAAAGGATATATAATATATATTTCAAGCAGCAAAATGACCCCAAAGCTTCTCTTTTTGGTTAAAATGTTTTCTTGCCCTTTTCTCTCAAACGATTCAGAGTTCTTGCCCTCTCTTTCCCCCCCCACCAACATTTTTAAATTTTGTTACTTTTGTATCTAGTTTTCTTGGGTAATTACTTTAGTGTGAAAGTATTTCAAAACCAAAATCTAATACAGACCTTCAAATCGTTGAAATCTCCATATATCAAAATTTCAAGAAAGTTTATATTTTAGTAGGATGGAAGAACATTTACTTTTTGAATAATATGTTCTCGTGATTCAAACACAAAAGGTGCAAAAAATGATGAGTTTTCTTCCTTCCCGTCTCTTGGGCACACTTTACCCCTCTCTGGAAGCAACCAATGTTACCAGTTTCTTATCTGTTCTTCCAGTATACGATTCTTTCTTTCGACGTATGTACATGTGTATGTATATATGACAGAAAGAAAGAGGTCTCACTCTGTGCCCCAGGCTAGAGTGCAGTGGCATAATCACAGCTCAGTGTAGTCACAACATCCTGGGCTCAAGAAATCCTCCCACCTCCGCCTCTCAAGTAGTTGGGAATACAGGCGTGCACCACTATGTCCAGCTAGTTTTTTTTTTTTTTTTTGTAGAGACAGAATTTCACTTTGTTGCCCAGGTTGGTCTTGAACTCCTGGACTCAAGGATTATTCTGCCTTGGACTCCCAAAGTGCTGGGATTACAGGAGTGAGTCCCCAGGCCCAGCCACTGTCTACCTTTTTAAAATAAACAAGTTTGGTGGCATACTCTATATACTCTTAGCTTGGTTTTTTTCACCTAACAGTAGTTTTAAAATTCTTTACATATTGGTATATGAAGAGTGTATTTGTGATAGAAAACTTAACAGCGACTCAAACAACAAAGTGTTTTTCTCTTGAAAGTTCAGGTAGGTGATTTAGGGCTCATCTGGCACTCATGGTGTGCTCTTTTTGTCTTACTCTCGTTTTTTTAAATTGAGGCATAATTTGGCCAGACACGGTGGCTCATGCCTGTAATCCCAGCACTTTGGGAGGTGGAGGCGGGCAGATCACCGGAGGTCAGGAGTTTGAGACCAGCCTGGCCAACATGGTGAAACCCCCTCTCTACTAAAAAATACAAAATTAACTGGGTGTGGTAGCAGGCACCTTAATCCCAGCTACTTGGGAGGCAGAGGCAGGAGAATCGTTTGAACCCGGGAGGCAGAGGTTGCAGTGAGCCGAGATTGAGCCATTGCACTCAAGCCTGGGGAACGAGAGTGAGACTGCTTTCAAAAAAAATAAAACAAACAAACCAAAAAAAAATAAATAAATAAATAAAATAAATGGAGGCATAATGGATACAGTAACATGCACAGATACTAAGTGCATGGTTCAGTGAGGTCATCACCCCCTACCATCACTTTTCTGATTGGCCTTTTTCTATACTAATACTGCTCTGTATATGCTGCCTGTGTCCTCATTGACTTAGCAAGATCTCCAGCTATTGCAGCCCATTCTGAGCAGCAGGATGCATGAAAGGGCAGAGGTTCTGTGTTACCCTTTTAAAGGAAGGTTTGTAGAAGTTGTCACTTCATAGCAGTTTGAATTATGTTTCATTAGTTAGAACGTAGTGTCATAGCCACATCTGAATGCAAAGGAGGTTGAGAAATGCAGTCTTTATTATCTTTTTTTTCCCATTATAAACAATGCTGCAATGAATAACCTTGTTCAGATTTATTTTTATTTATTTATTTATTTTGAGACAGAATCTCTGTTGCCCAGGTTGGAGTGCATCTGTTGCCCAGGCTGGAGTACAGTGGCACTATCTCAGCTCACTGCAACCTCCACCTCCGGAGTTCATGATTCTCCTGCCTCTGCCTCCTGAGTAGCTGGGATTACAGGTACCTGCCACCACGCCCGGCTAGTTTTTTTTGTATCTTTAGTAGAGACAGGAGGTTTCACCATGTTGGCCATGCTGGTCTTGAACTCCTGACCTTAAGTGATCCTTCTCCCTTGGCCTCCCAAAGTGCTATGATTATAGGCATGAGCCACCATACCTGGCCTCAGATGGTGTTTTGTGGGATAAATTTTTAGAAGGGGAACTACTGGATCAAAGAGTATTTGCAGTTGGACAATACACTTATTTTCTCATATCCTTGCTGACACAATTTTTGTATTTGCTAATTTCACAGGTAAAAAAGTGACAGAGGGTAGCTCTAATTTGCCTGATAGGACATGTAGGTAGAAAAAACACTTCTACCCTTACATACTGATGATACCTAGAAAGCATGGATTGCACAGCTAGTTAATGTAATGCTAGTTGGGTGAAGCATATGCAGCGTGTTTTCATTTTATGTAGGCCAATTGTAACAGAAGACTGATGGTTAAAGGTAGATGAGAAACCCTTCTACTCATAAACATGTCACAGTAAACTGACAGGAAAATGGGAATAATGTATTTTTTAGGAGTTTTTTAATTAAAAAGTAAATTAGGGCTGGGCATAGTGGCTCATGCCTCCTCACTTCAGGAGGCGAGGTGGGGAGGATTGCTTGAGGCCAAGAATTGGATATCAGCCTGGACAACATAGCAAGAACCCATCTCTAATAAAAACCCCAACAAATTAGGTGTAGTGACATGCACCTGTAATCCCAGTGCTTTGGGAGGCCAAGGCAGGAGAATTGCTTGGGCCCAGAAGTTTGAGATCACCCTAGGCAACATAGGGAGACCCCATCTTTAGAAAAAATATTAGCTGGGCATAGTGGTGTGCACCTGTATTCCCAGCTGTATGGGGGTGGCTGAGATGGGAGGATCGCTTGAGCACAGGAGTTGAAGGTTACAGTGTGCTGTCATTGCACCACCGCTCTCCAGCCTGCATAACAAAGTAATACCTCATTTCTTTAAAAAAGAAAAAAAAAATCAATTCATGTGTAAGGTTAATTTAGCATTAATTTTCTTTGGTCCTGTTTTCTATCACATACATTTCTTAACATTCAGAAACATATTTTTAACTGATCTTAAAGCACCCTTTAACCTAATGGTGAAAAAGAGAGTAATATATATTTTTGGTTCTTTTCATGTAATATTTTTTATTGTGTTTTCTTTTTATTCTCCGATTGCTAAATGGGTTCAGATACATTGCATAATATGTATTCTGCTTAAACTGTAATTTTTAAAACTAGAATGTTAGGTGTCCTTAATTATATTTTCAACTCTATGAGCTTTTGGGTGGGACTTAAGGAAAAACTTCATAGTAATTTTCTGTGCCACTGGGTAGTATTATAAGCTGTATTTACTTTTTTTTTTTTTTTTTTTTTGAGACAGCGTCTTGCTCTGTCATTCAGGCTGGAGTGTGGTGGTGCCAACATGGCTCATTACAGCCTCCATCTCCTAGGCTCAAGTGATCCTTACACCTCAGCCTCCAGAGTATCTGGGACTACAGGCGTACGCCACCATGCCTGGCTAATTTTTGTATTTTTCTTGGTAGAGATGTGGGTTTGCCATTTTGCACAGGCTGGTCTTGAACTGTTGGGACTCAAGACCCTTCTGCCTCCCAAAGTGTTGGTGTTACAGGCGTGAGCCACTGTGCTTGGCCCGTACTTACTTTTAAAGTAGGAAATGGGAACATTAAAAGAAAGGATATATGTGCATGTTTTCCCCATACCACCTGATGAAGTCTTAGATAGCAGAGACCTCTTAGTTAGCTACCATGGGTACTATGGCATAGTAGATTAGACTCCCAATAGCAATGTTTTGGCTCTTCTGCTCTTCTGGGTGAGAGGGAGGGTAGATGTTAGTACTTTTAAAATGTCAGTTTTTTTTGTTTTTTTTTTTTTTTTGAGACGGAGTACTTTTAAAATGTCAGTTCTTTTTTTTTTTTTTTTTTTTTTTTTTTTTTGAGACGGAGTCTCGCTGTGTCTCCCAGACTGGAGTGTAGTGGCGCAATCTCGGCTCACTGCAAGCTCCACCTCCCGGGTTCATGCCATTCTCATTCCTTAGCCTCCCGAGTAGCTGGGACTACAGGCGCCCGCCACCACCCCCAGCTAATTTTTTGTATTTTTAGTAGAGACAGGGTTTCACCATGTTAGCCAGGATGGTCTCGATCTCCTGACCTCGTGATCCACCTGCCTCGGCCTCCCAAAGTGCTGGGATTACAGGCATGAGCCACCACGCCTGGCTAAAATGTCAGTTCTTTAGGTAAAGAAACTTTTCTTTTTTTTTTTTTTGAAACGGAGTCTCACTCTGTCACCGAGGCTGAAGTGCAGTGGCACAATCTTACCTTACTGCAGCCTCTGTCTCCCAGGTTCAAGCAATTCTCCTGCCTCAGCCTCCCAAGTAGCTGGGATTACAGGCGTGTGCCACCACACCTGGCTAATTTTTGTATTGGTAGTAGAGATGGGGTTTCATCATGTTGGCCAGCCTGGTATTGAACTTCTGACTTCAGGTGATCCACCCGCCTTGACCTCCCAAAGTGCTAGGATTACAGATGTGAGCCACCCTGCACCCAGCCTTTTTTTTTTTTTTTTTTTTTTTTGAGACAGGGTCTCATTCTGCCACCCAGGCTGGGGTGCATTGGCATGATCTCGGCTCACTGAAACCTCTGCTCCTGGGTTCAGATGATTCTTGTGCCTCAGCCACTCTAGGAGTTGGGATTACAGGCGTGCGCCACCACACCCAGCTAATTTTTGTGTTTTTAGTAGAGATGGGGTTAACCCTTGCCATGTTGGTCTTGAACTTTGACCTCAAGGGATCTTCCCACCTTGGACTTCCAAAGCACTAGGATTACAGGCGTGAGCCGCTGTGCTTGGCACTAGGTAAATAAACTTTATAAGGGCCCAATATCTATAATCTGAAGGTAGACTTTGAGATACTTTGAGTACAGTATCGTCTCACTTATCTGGAGATCAGATTTCTGTAAATCTCCGCTTTTTCTTTTTTTTTTAAATCAATGAAGGCTTAATAAGGAGTAAGAAAAAAGTATTCCTTAGTAAGTGACCCTTTGCTAAGGTTCCTATGACCGAATAGAAAGTATTGCCTGTCATGTTCTTTTCTGTATCCTTAGCACGGAAAGTGGGACCTAGCACATGGGTGTTACTCAGTAAACATTTGTCGAATGAATGAATTTTTATGAATTGAGATATTTTTTGTTTGTTTGTTTTTTCCTAGCACAGGTTTGTGTGTGTATGGAGGGAGGGATATAGAAACTTAACAGCAATGACTGATATTTTTGCTTATTTGTTAGGTCTTGTAGGTGGTGGTAATCAGGTACGCATATGCTTTCCTTAGGATTTGCATTTGCTGTTCCCTGTGTCTAGAATGCTATTCCTTAGCTAAATCTTCATTCCTTACCTCCTTAAAAGGTTTTCTCATCTATCACCTTCTTAAGGAAGTCTGTACTGATCACCCTACTTAAAATTATAACTGCCCCTCTTTGATTGCACTTCTAAGCTTCCTTATCCTAGTCTGTTTAGCAGTTAGCTCCTTTCGAGGAGGTAACTGTAGAATTTACTTATTTCTACAGAGCTCTGTAGAATTTACTTATTATGACTGTTGTCTCTCTTACTACCAGAATGTTAGTTCCTTGAGGGCTTTGTCTATTAGTTCACTGTATTCCAGGTACCTAATAGATGCTAAAAAAAAAAAAAAATTATTATTTTTTGAGACAGGATCTGACTCTGTCTCCCAGGCTGGAGTGCAGTGGTGTGAACACTGCAGTCTTGACCTCCCAGGTTCAAGTGATCCTCTGACCTCAACCTCCCAAGTAGCTGGGAGTACACACACACACCACAGGGTTTTGCCACATTGCCCAGGCTGATCTTGAACTCCTGGGCTCAAGTGAGCCACCTGCCTCGGCCTCCCAGAGTGTTGGGATTATGGACATGAGCCACCATGCCTGGCCTTAAAAAAACATTTGCTATATGTGTGAAGAGAGGAAAGGGTATAACGTAAGAAAGTTAGCTGTAAAATAGTTTACATTTTAAATACTTATATTTAAAAGTATTATTTCCATTATTTAAAAAGTAATTTTAAAATTTTGCTTTTGGAGACTACTGTGTTCCATAATTATACCAGGGCAAACACAGCTGTGCTAAGTTTAAGGCCTGTATATTCTGTTGGTGGAAAAGGACTGAGTATTGGTTTGCCCAGTACATCACCTGCCTCAGTCTTCTAGTGGTTTTGTGGTAAAGTTGCTTTCAGTGGTGGTTTAGTTAATGCTCTTTGACTTATGTCCCGATAAATCAGTTGAAAACAAACGCATTTAATATATTTAACCTCCCAAATATCATAGCTTAGCCTAGCCTACCTTAAACATTCTTAGAAATATGTACATTAGTCAACAGTTGGATAAAATCATCTAACACAGAGCCTACTTTGTAATAAAGTGCTGAATATCTCATTTACTTTATTGAATACTGAAAGTGAAAAACAGATCAAAATTTGAAGTGCAGTTTCTACTGAATGTATATCACTTTTGCACCATCGTAAAGTCAAAAAGTCATAAGTTGAACCATCCTAAATTGGGAACCTTCTGTAATAGAAAAAACCTCTAGGTTTGAATGTGTTCCCTAGTGTCCAGATGGAACATCCCTTTCCTACTGGAGGTAGCTTTCTGCACAGTGAGGTATGACAATGTTAATATTAATAGTTAGCCTTATTTCTTAATGTGGACTAGGCCTTATGCTAAGCATTTTATGAATATTATCTATTCTATATAATAGATCTATGAGGTAAATATTCTTTTTTTTTTTTTTTTGGAGACAGAGTCTCTTCTCTGTTGCCCAGGCTGGAGTGGAGTGGCCTGATCTTGACTCACTGCATCTTCTACCTTCTGGGCTCAAGCGATTCTCCAGCCTCAGCCCCCCGAGTAGCTGGGATTACAGGCATGCGCCACCATGCCCAGCTAGTTTTTTGTAGTTTTAGTAGAGATGGGGTTTTGCAATGTTGGCCAGGCTGGTCTCGAATTCCTGGCCTTGAGTGATCTGCCTACTTCGGCCTCCCAAAGTGCCACTGCGCCCGGCTGAGGTAAATATTCTTGGCCATTTTTTCTTGCAGAAAATTGATTCTTCGTTAAACACCTTGTCTAGCTAGTAGTGTTGAAACTGGAATTCAAATCCAGCCAGTCTTACAGAGGAACTTCACTGCACAAAACACTTTCCTATTATAGTAAAGAATATTTTGCTGAGGCAGGAGAATGGCGTGAACCCGGGAGGCGGAGCTTGCAGTGAGCTGAGATCTAGCCACTGCACTCCAGCCTGGGCGACAGAGCGAGACTCCGTCTCAAAAAAAAAAAAAATTTTTTTTGAAGTAAAAAAGAAATTAGGAACAGCTTAGTGGAATACTAATGTCACAAAGAGACGATTATCTTTTATTTGCTTTACCTTCCAATGATTTACTAGATTGATTGAGACTGCTGTGACTGAAGCAGTAATGTTACGTTAAAGTTAACCAATGCTGCCAGGCACAGTGGCTTGCACCTGTAATCCCAGCTACTTGTGAGGCTAAGGTGGGAGGATCTTTTAATGCCAATAGTTCAAGATCAGCCTTAGCAAGTCCCCCCTCCTTTTTTTTTTTTTAAAGTTAACCAATGCTAATTTAAATAAAGTAAGAATATTTTAAATAAAGCCATAGTTGGCTCCTAATTATCTCTTCTACTACTTAGACTTAGTTCAGGAAGAGTTTAGCTTCTTTTTGGAGCAGAATTTGTATGATCTGCCTTTATCCCTAAAAATTAGATTCAGCAGGAAGGCAAAAGTTATAACTGTATAGCTGGACAGCAAGTATAATTTAGTGAAAGAGTAGAGGGGTAGACGGTGGGTAGGTTTTGCTGTTCTTTTTTTTTTTTTTTGAGACGGAGTCTAGCTGTGTCGCCCAGGCTGGAGTACAGTGGCTTGATCTCGGTTCACTGCAACCTCTGCCTCCCAGGTTCAAGCAATTATCCTGCCTTAGCCTCCCAAGTAGCTGGAATTACAGGCGCCCGCTACCACACCTGGCTAAGTTTTTTTTTTTTTTTTTTTTGTAGTTTTAGGGGAGATGGGGTTTCACCATATTGCCCAGGCTGATCTTGAACTCCTGACCTTTCCTGACCTTGTGATCTGCCTGCCTGGGGCTCCCAAAGTGCTGGGATTACAGGCATGAGCCACGGCATCCAGCCACTGTTCTTGATTTTTAAAAGAAAAACTTGCCCATAATTTATACAAAATTATAGTAATGGAAACAGTCTTCCTCTGTCTACCATAGAAAACAATTTTTAATTTAAAATTTTGACTAGAATATTCTGATTCTTCAATGTGAATTACTTTTGAACCTTAATTAGCCATTTGTCTTCTACAAAATATGTATTTTATTCCCCACCATGCATATATTTCTGTTCTAAGGAGCTTCAGACTATACCTGGTTATCTCCAGTACATAAATCGGTTTTAATTTGTTTTAAAACAGTAGTTTAGGAGTTTAGGGGAGTAAATTAGAATCTACAGTTGTAGGGAGACCCACCCTAATCTTATTATGCAAATGTTCTTTCCCCTTGACCGGTGCCATTTTGGCTGCTCTTTACAGTACACGTGGCTGTCAGAGAGAAGGGAAGATGGAGCCGCCATTTTGAACCTGATTGGCACAACTGCCAGCTTCCATGTCTGCAGCTCTATTTTACAGGCTGCTCTTTGTTAGGAAAATGATTAGGGGCTGCTTTTCATTAAAAGGAAAACCTTACTGAGGACTCGCGTACCCTATCTGCCTAAGTAATTTCTGTTTTTTTTTCTTTTGTTTTTGTTTTTGAGATGGAGTCTCGCTCTGTCACCCAGGCTGGAGTGCAGTGGCGCGATCTCCACTCACTCCAAGCTCTGCCTCTCGGGTTCACGCCATTCTCCTGCCTCAGCCCCCTGAGTAGCTGGGCCTACAGGCGCCCGCCACCACGCCCGGCTAATTTTTTGTATTTTTAGTAGAGACGGGGTTTCACCGTGTTAGCCAGGATGGTCTCATCTCTTGACCTCGTGATCTGCCTGCCTCGGCCTCCCAAAGTGCTGGGATTACGGGCATGAGCCACCGCGCCCGGCCAGTAATTTCTTTTTAACTCCTATGTCAGTATTAACATAGAGTAGTTCAAATGTTGCAGTCAGACTGCTAGGGTTCAGTCCTGGTTCTGCCATTTACTGTTTGGTGCCCTAAGTTACTTAACACCTTACTAGCCTCTTGGTGCCCCAGTTTTCTCATCTGTAATATTTGGACAATAATAGTACCCACCTATTAGGGTTGTTAGGAAGATTTGGTTTAAAATATATATTAAATGCCTAACATATAGTAAGTGCTGAGAGCATGTTAATTTTCCTTTCTCTTTACTAGCAAAAACGATTATGTGATTTACATATGGTAGTGATAGCCTCTGTTGGAAATTTTGACAGGATTAGGTAATTTTAGATTGTTTTTCTTTTTAGAACCTCATAGAACACTTGGTATCATTACATGAAATGCTAAAATGTATATGTGCAAATATTTTCATAAAAGTCTTTGAAAAACCCTCTACTTCTTCCCAAGAAAGGATCTCACTGAAGATTACTTGATTAAAAAAAAACAAAAACAAAAAAAAAACACCTTGGAGCACAGCCAAAAAACCGGGAATGAAAAAATAACTGTTTTCACGCCCAGAAACTGTGTATGTATAATCAGAATTGTACGTCTTAGGATGTTAGGGAAGCTTTCTTTGTTCCATAGAAAACAAACACTGGCTGTCCACTTCTTGGACTTGAGAAATGTTGAAAGTTTCTTTGTAAATGGATGTCTAGGGCAGGACTGGCAGGAGGAAATAATTCTTTTCCCAAAACACTTTTTTTGCTTCCAGTAAGTGAAGGAACATTGTTGAAACTTCCCTCACCACACCCTCTGCTGATTATTTGTGAAACTCAGGTGAGTTAAATGTGTAGTGCAAGCTTGTCCAACCCGCAGCTTGTGGTGGCTTTGAATGAGGCCCAACACAAATTTGTAAACTTTCTTAAAACACTATGAGTTTTTTTTTTGAGATTGTTTTTTTAAGCTCACCAAATATCGTTAGTGTATTTTCCGTGTGGCCCAACACAGTTCTGCCATTGTGGCCCAGGGAAGCCAAAAGATTGGACACCCCTGGTGTAGTGGTTCCTCCCCCTTCTCCCATACTTGACCCTTATTTGAACTAGGATTATTTGTCTTTTTTTACCCTCCTGGATGAGTGGAGGAAGTCCTTGAAATCTATATTACTGCTACTGTTATTACTACTTTTTAAAATGGAAACATACACAGAAGTAGAGTCAGTGAGCCCTTATGTTTGTAGCAGTTAGTTTTATCCCACCCCTACATTTGACCTACTTGTTCTTGTCCTGAGCTTTTAAAAAAAGCAAATTGGGAAGGGCAGAGGCGGAGGAGAGGCCTGCGGCAGCAGGCAGCGGCGGGACTGGGAGCAAGCTGAGCTGGAGGGGGCGGCGAAGGCTGGCGCGGCGAGCGGCAACCGTGTAGGTGTTTCGGACGCTGTTCGGGACTGGAGGCGGGTAAGGCTGGCAAGGGCGGCCCGACCCCCCAGGAGGCCATCCAGCGGCTGCAGGACACGGAGGAGATGTTAAGCAAGAAACAGGAGTTCCTGGAGAAGAAAATCGAGCAGGAGCTGACTGCCGCCAAGAAGCAGGGCACCAAAAACAAGCGCGCGGCCCTCCAGGCACTGAAGCGTAAGAAGAGGTATGAGAAGCAGCTGGCGCAGATCGACGGCACATTATCGAGTTCCAGCGGCAGGCCCTGGAGAATGCCAACACCAACAACGAGGTGCTCAAGAACATGGGCTGTGCCGCCAAGGCCATGAAGGCGGCACATGACAACATGGACATCGATAAAGTTGATGAGTTAATGCAGGACATTGCTGACCAGCAAGAACTTGCGGAGGAGATTTCAACAGCAATTTCGAAACCTGTAGGGTTTGGAGAGAAGTTTGACGAGGATGAGCTCATGGTGGAATTAAGAACTAGAACAGGAGGAACTAGACAAAAATTTGCTGGAAATCAGTGGACCCGAAACAGTCCCTCTACCAAGTGTTCCCTCTATAGCCCTACCATCAAAACCCCCCAAGAAGAAAGAAGAGGAAGACGACGACATGAAGGATTTGGAGAAGTGGGCTGGGTCCAGCGCGGGCTGGGCCAGGTTTCTGGTGGCCTGCGCAGCGAGCAGGCGTGTGCATGTGCGCGGCAGGCAGGATGGATGTGGTGCAGGCAGGTTCCATCGCTCTCGACTCTCACTCCAAAGCAGTGGGACCGCATTGCTGCTCGCTCTCTGCATAGCATGATCTGCACCTGGTGGGACGGGTGGGGGCGGATGGAGGAGAGGGGCAGTGGGGGGGAAGTGCCTGCTGTTTATAATGTTGAATTTCTGTAAAATAAACTGTTTGCAAATCCAAAAAAAGCAAATTCTAGAGATGTCATGTTGGTTCTAATTACGTTGGTATGTGTCTTTTAAAAAGATATTTTCCCCCCATAACCACAGTGCCATTATCCCCACCTAACAAAACTGATCTGTTGCCTTAGATTGATCTGAGTCTTAGTGTCCTCAGATTCCTTTTTGTTATCTAAAATATTAAAATATATTAGATAAATATTGAAAATATTAAAATAGATATATTAAATATTGAAAATATTAAAATATGTTCAAGTTTGTGGTTATCACTTTTAAATGACCCATTTTTCATTTACATATATTTTGTAAATGTTTGACTTTCTTTTTTTTTTTTTTTTTTTTTTTTTTGAGACGGAGTCTGGCTCTGTCACCCAGGCTGGAGTGCAGTGGCCGGATCTCTGCTCACCGCAAGCTCCTTCTCCCGGGTTTACGCCATTCTCCTGCCTCAGCCTCCGGAGTAGCTGGGACTACAAAATGTTTGACTTTCTAACTTGCTATGGAAATTTTCAAACAAAAGTAGGTGGAATCCATATAAGAAACCCTCATGTACTTATCACTCAGCTTCAACAGTTATCAACCACTCTACTCATGTAGGAGGGGAAATTATCAAATGCCCAAGTTTGTTTGATCTATTTCCCTCCAACTTCCTCCTCCTGAATTATTCTCAGGCAAATTCCAGAGTGGATATTATTTTATTGGCAGTCTAGTCTGTATCTTTGAAAGAGGGAAAGGATTATTTAAAATGAGTGTGTGTGTGTATTTACATATGGATAAGGATTCTTTAACATGAGTTACATATACATATATAACATATATATAACTGATGTTAAAGAATCCTTGTCTTTTAAAGGTACAGACTATATCTGCATATGTATATATCCACAATACTGTTATCACCCTTCATTCTTTAATATCTTCAAGTATCTAGTATTCAAATATCCATTTGTCTCAGATGTCATAGTTATTTTGGTAATGGTTTGAATCAGGATCCATATAAAGTCTCTACCTTGCAGTTGGTTGATAATGACCTTTAAGTCTAACCTTTTAGTCTATAGTCCATTTTACTACCTCTCTTTGGTAATTTTTTTTTTTGTTCAAGAAACCACGTTGTGGCCGGGCACGGTGGCTCGTGCCTGTAATCCCAGCACTTTGGGAGGCCGAGGCGGGTGGATCACGAGGTCAGGAATTTGAGACCAGCCTGGCCAATATGGTGAAACCCCGTCTCTATTGAAAAAAAAACCCCAAAAATTAGCAGGACCTTGGTGGCACGTGTCTGTAGTCCCAGCTGCTCGGGAGGCTGAGGCGGAAGAATCACTTGAATCTGGGAGGCGGAGGTTGCAGTGAGCTGAGATTGTGCCACTGCACTCCAGCCTGGGTGACAGAGCAAGACTCCATCTCAAAAAAGAAGAAACTATGTTGTTCCAGTGTTTCTCAGGGTCTGGATTTTAATGATTACATCTGTGGCTCAGTTCAACACTTTCTTTCGTATGTCCTGTATTTCCTGTAAATTGGTAATTGAATCTATAGGTATACTTAGTTTTAGAATATATAATATATGCACATAGTAAAATTTAAAACAGTTCAAAAGTCTTTGTAATGAAATGTCGGTCATTTTCCCACACAGTATTTTAGGTATCTTCCCCAGAAGGAATCATTTTGTCTAGAATGAATGATGTGTTTTTATTAAGCTTTATATCCCATTGAGCACACTAAATATTCTTGTAATTTTGAATATACTAAAGTTATTTTGTAAATTTTAGGATTTGATTTAAATGCTACAAAAGCACATGGTGCCAGTCACTAAGGTGTAGCCTTTAATTTTTGGTAAAGGAGAATTTGTAAGGTGAAATGATAGTGAATTAGAAGTTGTAAACCAGATTCCTTGTTACTACACTGGACTGCTTTTCGTATAATGAACAAGGAAAATCAGCTCTGTAGGGCAATGTTAAAAAGAGTCATCTTGGCTGGGCACGGTGGCTCATGCTTGTACTTTGGGAGGCCGAGATGAGAGGATTGGTTGTCTCCAGAAGTTTGAGACCAGCCTGGGCAGTATAGTGAGACCCCCATCTCAACAGAAATTCAGAAATTAGCCAGGTGTGGTGGCATGTGCCTGTAGTCCTAGCTACTCGGGAGGCTGAGGTGGGAGGATCACCTGAGCCCAGGAGGTCCAGGCTCCCATGAACTGTGATTGTGCCACTGCACTCTAGCCTGGGTGACAGAGTGAGACACTGTCTCAAAAAAAAATAAATAAATAAAAAACAAGAAAAACTTCTTTGTTAACATTATACAGTATCTAGTATTGTTAGTTTTACTTTCTTAAATGCGAAGATAGTGAAGTACCATAGTTTTCTCGTCTGTAAAATAAGGGCATTGCTGTGTTTACATCAGTGGCCTTTGGTAGGTCTTGAGTGAGAAAGTATCTAGGGAGGAGACTTGAATGTTAATTTCCTTTTCTGTAAGTATGGCCATAATTAATTGTGAAACTCTGCTATTTTCAGTAGAAAGTTTTGGGGACAAGGCACATGGCCAGGAATGTCATGCCCAGTGCAATGGGTTAGGTTGGGATCAAGAACAAGTCTTTCACAGTGAGCCAGGCAGTATTATCTGAGCCACTTGGTCAGGACAGGTTATGGAACAGTTAGAACAGGTGAGTCATGTCACATGTACCATACCACAGTCTGCTTTTCCTTGGCTCCCCTCCCCATGCCTACTCTGGTCCCTGTCTGGCAAATAGTACAGTTCAGAAGATAGGCATTAGATCAGTTTTAAGCATATAGGAAGAATGATAATTGGATTACCAGCAAGGCAGAGCAGCAGATCAGAGGCCATAGGGAACTGGGACCAAATAAGGAGACTCTCCAAAAGATGCAGATGCAGCTCTAGCAGCAAGGAAACACAAACTGGTTGCAAAATTACATGTGTAAAGTCGATTGAGAACAAAAATAAAGCAGCAGTCCTGGCTCCTTAAGTGATAGTTTCTTTTATGAGACCTCAAGACAGTTTACTGATAGGAGTATTCCAACTAAACTTCTAGGTTTGAATAGCAGGACATTACATGGAGGTAATTTTTTGGAATATATTTCTCCTCAGCTGTATAGAGATAAGCAGATAGGTAGATTTGGACCTGGGATAATTGTCATCTGTTAGTTTGCGTCGCCTGGTTGTGTAGAAAGTTTGTATGATGTTAGGCAGTTAACAGGATAGAAATTTTTAAATAGCCTTGCTCTCATCAAGTGACTGTGTAGTCTTTTTTTTTTTTTTTTAATTGAGGCAAGGTCTCACCATGTTGCCCAGGTTGGTCTGGAATGCCTGGCCTCAAGCAGTCCTCCTGCCTTGGTTTCCCAAAGTGCTAGGATTACTGGTGTGAGCCACTACACTTGGCCTGTATTATCTTGTTTGGGGGCAGGGAAGTATGGAGATACAGGAGTCATTTCAAGCCTTTTAAACTCCTTTAGTAGCTATTTTACTCATAGACTCTGTGGCTAGAGTAGGCTTTATAATTAGAAAGTAGTGCTAAGTGCTTACTTACTAGATACAGAAACAAGTTTTATGATGTTTCCTGGGTTTAGAGAAGAATTGGTTAAAGACGAAGAAATTTTGTTTTCTTTGGAAAATCTTTTAAAATCTAATGTAAGTAGTTTTGGGGCAAATGCAGGAAAGAATTAGGGACTTGCTTTTGGTTTACACTAGATGTGTTTCCTTTTTTTGGTGAATAGTGGAAGTAGTAAAGAGGCTAATAGTTGTCAGGGCTTGTCAGCCGATACGGGATTGAATACTGCTGAGGTGAGCAAGTCTTGCCACCAGTGTTTTGCCCCCTAAAGATCTTTAATTTAGGCAAAGATAGTTTCTCTTCTGGAATAAATTCTGAAAACAGAATAGTATGTTTTAATGTGCATTAATTTATCTTTACAGGCTTTTTTTTTTTAAGCATGGGCTATTTAAATTTTGAGTACTTCACTGTGTTAGCATCATTATAAGAACTGTCAGCTGTGAAAAAAGATGATGCAAGAGTGAGCACTAATTTTGATTTGCTTTGAACAAAGTACACAGGGTGAACCTGCGTAATTATAGTATCAGCTGGATACTGTGCTAAGTAATCTAACCCTCATCACAGCTCTATGAAATGTCAGACTCATAAATAGTGACATGCCCAAGGCCATAGAACTAAGAGGTAGCTTCTCTTAGGGCAGAATCCAGGCTTTATAGGAGGAATTAAGATGCTATTTTGCCTTAAAAATTTGGGGAGGAGAGAGAGTCTTATATTTGTAAATGGGTATATCTAAGGTCATGATATCATAATTTACTAAGTAGACCAGCTTTTATCAGGTATCACAAAGTAGAATTTGGTAGCTAGGACAACTCCCCCCTCCCATTCTTATCTTTTTTTTTTTTTTCTTTAAATAGTTGTAAAGTTTCTGGGAATTTATGGGAACATGCTTTTCTTTCTTTATATTCTTTCTTGAAAAAACCCCTCAATTTTCGTCCTCATTTTGCTTCCCACTCCCTCTTAATGAAAAGAATAACTTTTGTGAAAGGGAGAATGATGTGAATTCAGCGGGTTCAGACAAGTGTTGTGAGTGTGGAGGCCAGGAAGCCATGTGTACCAGGACCATGTTACTGCCTAAGAAGAAATGAGAGAGTTCAGATGCAAGGGAGGTGAATAGAGAGTCAGTTTCAGTTCCCGTTGGTTACTGTGATTTATATGGATCTTCTGGGACTGATGTAAAGAAGAGTTGTTTCACCAGACTTACTGGGAAGCCCTCTGTTTTGTGTCCCTTGTGATAGTGATTTTAAATCAGAAATAAACCATCTGATACGGGGAAAGAATAGTGTTTGGATTTATTGCTTAGTTACAGTGACATGTATGCTGTTAAAGTGATGAAATTGTTTAGTGTGAGTTAGCGTATATCTTAATTCTAATGAAACTAGCTCTAAGTCTATGTTTATGCTTGTGATTTTAGCTTTTACTATGGTAACCTCATTTCTATCATTAAAAACAGTAAAAACTCTACCATGTATTGAGTGCTGTACTTTTTATGTTAGGAATAGCAGATTATTTTCAGTACTTGAAACACCAGCTCTTCAACTCATTAACATCATCATGGTTATTCTCATCTTTGAAAATCTTTCTCTTTTACTTTTTTTTTAATTTTTAAAATTTTTTGTAGAGACAGGATCTCACTGTGTTGCCCAGGCTGGTATCAAACTCCTGGCTTCAAACAGTCCTCTTCCGCCTCAGAATGCTGGGATTATAGGCATGAGCTGTAGCACCCAGCCAGTCCCCCACCCCGCTTTTCCTTTTTTGAGACAAAGTCTTGCTCTGTCACTCAGGCTGGAGTGCAGTGGCATGATCTTGGCTCATTGCAAGGTCAAACTCCTGGGCTCAGGTGATCCTCTGCCTCAGCCTCTGGAGTAACTGGGACCGCAAGTGCATACCACCGTGTCCTGCTAATTTTTACATTTTTAGTAGAGATGAGGTCTTGCTGTGTTTTCCAGGCTGGTCTTGAACTCCTGGCCTCAAGTGATCCTCCCGCCTGTCTCCCAAAGTGTTGATTATAGGCTTGAGCCATTGTGCCCAACCCAACCTAGCCCATTTTTATTGTAATAATCTTTCTAGGTTTGGAGCTGTATAAGACAGGTTTGGTTTTTCAAAATCTTTTAAAAAAAGATTTATTTAAAATATGTTTTTAACCTATTTTGTTTTTGTACCTTTTGGTGAAAATTATCATAGTCTGTTCCTATTCTTGAGTACATTAGGGCAGGAGTTGCCGAACTCCGCTTTCAATCAACTTCCCTTTCAGTTTAGTTTGAGCAATAGATTTCTCTCACACCAGCATTTTACCTCAAATAAACATCCTAATTAGTGCATTAGAATTGCAACTGAAAAAGACTATTTCAAAAACGAGTCTTGGCTGGGCCTGGTGGCTCATGCCTATAATCCCAACACTTTGGGAGGTCAAGGGGGGGTGGATCACGAGGTCAGGAGATCGAGACCATCCTGGCCAACATGGTGAAACCCTGTCTACTAAAATACAAAAAATTAACCTGGCATGGTGGTGCGCGCCTGTAGTCCCAGCTACTCAGGAGGCTGAGGCAGGGGGAAGTAATGGCTTGAACCCAGGAGGTGGAGGTGGCAGTGAGCCGAGATCGCCCCACTACACTCCAGCCTGGTGACAGAGCAAGACGCCATCTCAAAAAAAAAAAAAAAAAAAAAAAAAGGAGTCTTAGTTCGGGCATGGTGAGTGGTGCCTGAGGTGAGTGGATCACTTGAGGTCAGGAGTTAGAGACCAGCCTGGGCAATATAGTGAAACTCCATTTCCACCAAAAAACACACCAATTAGCCAGGTGTGATAGTGCATGTCTGTAGTCCCCAGCTACTTGGGAGGCTGAGGCAGAATAGCTTGAACCCAGGAGGCAGAGGTTGTGAGCCGAGATAGTGCCACTGCATTCCTTAAAAAAAAAAGAAGCCTTAAAAGAAGCCTCTACAATAGGAGTCGTACAGGGGAGGGGGAAAGTCAGCAATAAAATTACATTACAAAAATTTTTACTGAATCAGCTTCAATAGCAGGATTTTTCCTAATCTGCATTTTATCCCCTATATTTATCCCTGTTACTGCAAGTACTGTATCTATGTATAAGGCTACATTGATTTGGCTGTAAAGTCGTAATTTATCAATTTTGAGGCTGGTTTTTCATCTCCTTTCTGATTTTTGCCCTGAAGCCTGTCAGCAGAGCCACAATGACAAAGTATCACATTTTAAACCTGTGTGGTCTAGTAGTAAAGTAGTTCAATGTTTGATCAACTGAACTTTACATTCTAGCTTAAAGGCCTACTTAAGTATGTGTACATGTATATAATACATAGTCCTCCTCTTTTCCCAATCATTAAAAAAAAAAAAACAATTTGAGTTTATGCGCAGCTCGTAGTAAGCCATGGAGTTGAGTTATGTGAACACTAAACTTCCAAAAAGTTGCTTAATTGCTTAATGTTTTGGACTTCATTATGATTAGGGAAAATGGAGTCAGGGAAACCATATGGGAGAATAATTTGTTTCCTAAGGAATAAAAGCAGTAGAAACCCACAACAAACCACACATTAGACTTTATGTTGTTACTTGTTGGCTTCATTCAGTTTGCACTTTGTGAACAAGTGGTTTTCTTTAGAGTCACAATGCTTACATGTTTTTAAAGGTTTCCACTAAAGTCATTTCTACACAGCATCATTTTGAAATTACATGATGTCAAATCCAGCATCCAGTGCATATATTTTAACAGATTATACAAGGAAATGGTACGTGGTCTTTCAAACCTTTGTTTTAAAACAGGCTGGCTGGGTGTGGTGGCTCACTCGTGTAATCCCAACACTTTGGGAGGCTGAGGGGGCAGATCACTTGAGGTCAGGAGATGAGACCAGCCTGGCCAACATGGTGAAACCCCGTCTCTACTAAAAATACAAAAATTAGCCAGACGTGGTGGCACATGCCTGTAATCCCAGCTGCTTGGGAGGCTGAGGCAGGAGAATTAGTTGAACCTGGGAGGTGGAGGTTGCAGTGAGCTGAGATTGCACCACTGCAGTTCAGCCTGGGCGACAAAGTGAGACTCCATCTCAAAAACAAAAACAAAAACAGGCCGTATTTAGGTCTTAGTAAATGGAAACCTTTCTCAAGTAGTGCTTTTCAAATAGTAAAAAATTTTATTGTGTAAATGAGGAAGGGAACTTAGCATCTGCATTGGAATAATTTTTTCCTATATCCTATTAGTTAATTCTGAGATTGTTTAATATGGTATCCACCCATTTCATTTGGCTGCACCCTTTGCTCTCATGAAAGCAAGACTGATTGTTCTGAATTGCTGTGTATGTGTACTTTGGCACAGCATGAAGGTACCCTTCATCCATTGCCATTGTCTTTAAAACAGCTTGCAGTTATGGCTACAAATAAAAGGGTGTGACAGGAGGGCATGACAGATAATGGTTCTTTTTTCCGTCCCTCTGTTTAGCAGATCTGCTTTGTACTACTAGCCTTTTGTGTTCTCTGGACTACCTACTATATTTTCTGTATGTTTTTTCTGGTCAACTAAAATGTGTTTGCATATTTGTCACTGTAACTTGCCTAGAGTGGACCTCTTTGAATTCTTTTTGTGGAGGCAGGCAAAACGTGTGGGAAGAAGGTGAGTGGCCTTGCTGCTGTTGGCATTTTTTCCCCCCACTTCTGTGATTAAACACATAAGCTGTTAAATTATTTTGTGTGACTCTTGTCCTCCAAATGTTTATTTACTTCTGTCTGGTTTAGAAATTTGGTTATAATCCCTTTTCCTTCACTGCACATCTTTACTGTGTAATTTCTTTATAAACCAGGTAGAAAGAATGACCGGCGGCTTGAGTGTTTAAGTTGCTGAGAGATAACGTACTGACATGAGCAAAGGTTTTTTTGTGTCCTACTTTATTCTGATTTAAAATAACTTTATCAAGTGATGGAGGAAAAAGTAAATATAATGCAGAAATTAGAAGAGTTTCCTTGTTGCTTTAGGAGATTACCTCTAAATTATATTATTTCTCATGGATACCTTTAAGAGAAGGGGACTGGCATTTAATGACCTTCATGGCAATCTCATATGACTGTTAGCATTTATTCCCATTTTACTGATTCAGAAATGGAGGATGAGATGGTTTGGCTGTGCCCCTACCCAAATCTTACCTTGAATTGTAATAATCCCCATGTGTCAAGGGTAGGGCCAGGTGGAGATAATTGAATCATGAGGGCAGGTTTCTCCCATACTGTTCTCCTCGTGGTAGTGAGTAAGTCTCACGAGATCTGATGGTTTTATAAATGGGATTCCCCTGCACAAGCTCTCTTGCCTGCTGCCGTGTAAGATGTGACTTTGCACCTCATTCACCTTCTGCCATGATTGTGATTAGTAGTGCGAGAACAGGCTAATATAGAGGGTCAGAGAAAACAAGCATTTTGCATAGAATTGCAGGCATATATCTTATTACAGGCACATATCTGACTCCAAAGCTAGTTTTTTGTTCTAAACATATTTTTCATTTGAAGAAGCTTATTACTAAAGTCAGTTTGTTTTTCAGGAGATCTACTGGATAGTTTTAAAGATATTTAATGTATGAAATAGTATTTGATGATACTTAAAGTACACTAAGGAAAAAGAATAACTTGTGCAATTTCTCATGTAATTCATGTAATTCATTGCCTCACTGTAGTACTTAACATGGATTTTAAAATTTGGTTTTCATGTTAAGGTTCTTCCATAGTCAATTATCTTTATTTTACAGATGATGAAACTGAGTTGCACATAGAAACTATAATAGATTTTCTTACCTTGAAGTATATTGTTCTTTACTCTCTATTGTAACTGCCAAGTATTGCTAGATTTGAGGTTCAGGTTTTCAGAAGAAAACAGTGGTTTACTGTAAACAATAACCAGTGATTCCTGATTTGGAATCAAGATACTCTAGGCAAGCAATATCATCAGATTCCTCCTTAATTCCCTCATCTTTAAAATGAAGAGTTTGAACCAAGAGATCTCAGTACCTCTTTAAATGCTTGAGAATGATTATGGTTTAAAAGCTTCAGAGGTCTGTGAATTTGAGAAAAAAGTTACTTATTTTTGCTAGTCTCTGACTGAAATGTAGCATTTCTAACCACTGCAGTACTACCAGTACCTGTGATTTTGTCATCAACAGAAATCACAGCTATTTTCTTACTACATTGTAGTTCTTGCAGACATCATGAAAATACCATTTGTGTTGATTACCATTTGGAAATTATGGTAACTAGTAGACCTGTTATTAGAGCTTGTTATTTAATATGTTAAAAAAACAAACATGTATTTACTTAATATCATTAGTTTTTGAAACTATTTTAACTGTATTTTAATATAATTGGTATTCTGTGTGTGTGTGTGGGTATACACACTTTTTGCTTCAAAAAAGTATTATGGGAGTTTATAGTCTTTACACACTTCCAGAAGAGTTTATGGAACAAAATTAAATATTCCTGTGAATACAAAATGGCCAAGGTTGATGTGAAAAAAACTTTCTGGACACTGCTGTTTTTTTTGCAGGAGTGTGGCAGTGTGTGGATGGGGGAGATGTCTCTACAGCAGTATCTCAGGTTTCCAGAACGATGGACTATGATTGTGTCACATTCCTCTAGTACAGAGCAAGCTAGATAGAGCAAAATGATGATAAAAATAAATTTATGATTATTTGGATATCCTTTTTGCAAGAATTAAGCTTCTAAACAGTTGTTCCATTTGAGGGGTTAGGAGAAGACCTCTTATTTAAACTTAGATCTGATTTTTTAAGCAGGAGGACTAGCTTGCCAAGAACAAAAGTTACCCACACAACACATGTACCGCATAAAATTATTTCTGAAACAGAAAATCAGTTGGAAGGCTGCATTACTTTAAAAATATTAGCACATTCACTGCTGAGTTTTTGTGTTTCTGTTTTTTATTTTTTTGCTTGCTTGGCTGTTAGTAATTTACATACTAACTGGTTATGAGGGAGGAAATGGTAACAAATTCTTCATATATGTAATAATTAGAAATCCATACAAAACTCAGTAGCTTCATTGTGACACAAAGACTGCTGGAGTTCTGTCCTTTGTTGAGCCTGTTATTCCATTCGTAATGCATTTATCTTTAGATTGGGTAGGGTGAGATTTGCATTGAGTTGCAATGAGTTTTCTGATCCTTATCAGTCAGTATTAGGAGTGACTGTTTTTAATAGTGATAATGAAGCAGCTATTCCCGGGAGAAGACTTAGTCACTGGCAGAATTGTCAGAACCCTGAAATAGTTTGGGAAAACTCAGGATGGAAAAAGTAAGCTGTTTCAAAAACAGAACAAAAAACTTGAGTTGCTTTTTTGGGAAGGTTGAGATGGGGATGGTTGGAGGTAACAAGAAACCAGATGAACTTCCTTGAAGCCTGTGAGCTATCTGGAATGGACAAGAGATTAATACTGTTTACCTAAAGTACTGGAGTGTGAACATAAAGGTTTGAGTAAGACCAAGTTGGTAATAGCTATTAATGTGGAAGTATGTTTGTTCTCTGTATAAATTGGCAAAATCTAATTTGGCTTTGAGAAAAAGAGAAATGCTAGTAATAGGTTACTTTTGTTGCCAGTTGAGAGAAAAATTCAGGTAGCATTTCATGCCAATAGAGTATTTTACTGTTGTTAGAGTGGAAGTGGGGAGTGCTCGTGGACCTGCAGGTCACACCACCAAACCAGGGTTTACGATTAATAATGGAGACAGGATAATTTTTGGCCTCATTAGGAAGAATGAAGATGAGAAATGTAGACTATGCCTTCAGGTATGTCTATCCTACCTCAATTTTAAGTGTAAAAGGAATCTTTTAGATTAGGGTTTCTTCATGGCTGCCTGCCTGCCAACATAACAAACTGTAAAACCTTGTTTAGTTTTCTTTAAATCCAGAAATGATTTTATACCAAATCCATACAAACCAAATCACTCTTAAGGGAATAAGTGAAAACATGTTTATCTGCCTTGGCTGGACTATATCTATCTGCAGATTGCTTCTATTCTCTTTGCTAAGCAAATTTCTTAAACATCCTGTGATAACCATCATCAAGTTTGGAGGTAAATACAAGATGTGTTAGTGTTTTCTTATCTGAACTGTTTTATAAACTCTGACCACACTAACTTTTCTAGCTAGATAAGAGTCAACCTATCACTGCAAGGAAAAAAAAAAAAATCCAACCTGACATATATAAAGACAAAATAAGAACAAATGCAGTTTGATTGCATTAAAACAATATACTGCATGTTGCAATTTACATATTGTATTAGTCCATTCTCACTGCTGTAAAAAACTGCCTGAGACTGTAATTTATAAAGGAAAGAGGTTTAATTGACTCACAGTTCCACGTGACTTGGAAGGACTCAGAAAACTTAATGATGGAGGGTGAAGCAGTACCTTCTTCACAATGTGGCAGGAGGGAGAGGGAACACAGGAGGAACTAGCAGACACTTGCAAAACCATCAGATCTTGTGAGAATTCATTCACTATCACGAGAACAGCATGGGGGAAACTGCCCCATGTTTGTTACCTGCACCTGCTCTCTCCCTTGACATGTGGGGATTATGCGGATTATAATTTAAGATGAGAGTTGGGTGGGAACACAAAGCCCAACCATATCATTGTGTTCTGGCCCCTCCTAATCTCATGTCCCTTTCACATTTCAAAGCCATTAACTCTGAAGTCCAACTCCAAAGTGTCATGTGAGACGAGGCAAGTCCCTTCTGCCTAGCAGCCTGTAAAATCAAAAGCAAGTTAGTTACTTCCAAGATACAGTGGATCAGATACAGGCATTGGGTAAATGTTCCTGTTTCAAATGAGAGAAATTAGCCAAAACAAAGGGCCTGCAGGTCCCATGTAAGTCTAAAATTTGGCTGGGCAGTCATTAGATCTTTTTTTTATTTTGTTGTTTGTTTTTTTGAGAGGGAGTTTTGGTCTTGTTGTCCAGGCTGGAGTGCAGTGGCGTAATCTCAGCTCACTGCAACCTCTGCCTCCTGAGTTCAAGTGATTTCTCCTGCCTTAGCCTCCCAAGTAGCTGAGATTACAGGTGCCCACCACCACACCCAGCTAATTGTTCATTAAATCTTAAAGTTTTGGCCAGGTATGGTGGCTAACGCCTGTAATCCCAGCACTTTGGGAGGCTGAGGCAGGCAGATCACGAGGTCAGGAGTTTGAGACCAGCCTGACCAACATGGTGAAACTCCGTCTCTACTAAAAATACAAAAATTAGCTGGGCATGGTGGCCTGTGCTTGTAATCCCAGCTACTCGGGAGACTGAGTCAGGAGAATCACTTGAACCTGGGAGGCGGAGGTTGCAGTGAGCTGAGATCACGTCTCTGCACTCCAGCCTGGGAGATAGAGTGAGACTCTTGACTTTTGTCTCAAAAAAAGAAAAAAAAAAACTTAAAGTTCCAAAATGATCTCCATGTCTCACCTCTATGTCACACTGATGCAAGATTTAGGCTCCCATGGCCTTGGGCAGCTCCACCCCTGTGGCTCTGCAGGGTACAGTCCCCTTCCCAGAGGCTTTCACGGGCTGGCGTTGAGTATCTGTGGCTTTTCTAGAAGCACGCTGCAAGCTGTCAGTGGCCCTACCATTCTGGGGTCTGGAGGATGGTGGCCCTCTTCTCACAACTCCACTAGGCAGTACCCCAGTGGGGACTCTGTGTGGGGGCTTTGACCCCACATTTCCCTTCCACACTGCCCTAGCAGAGGTTCTCCATGAGGGCTCCACCCTGCAGCAGACTTCTGCCTGATTATCCAGATGTTTCCATACATCCTCTGAAATCTAGACAGAGGTTCTCAAACCTCAGTTTTTGACTTTTATGTACCCACAGGCCCAATACCATGTGTAAGCTGCCAAGGCTTGGGGCTTGCACCCTCTGAAGCAATGGCCTGAGCTGTACGTTGCCCCATTTTCACCCCAGTGGGGATGCAGGGCACCAGGTCTTGAGACTGCACAAAGCAACAAGGCTGTGGGCCTGGCCCAGGAAACCATTTTTTCTCCTGGGCCTCCAGGCCTGTGATGGGATGGGGCTGCTGTGAAGACCTCTGGCATGACCTGGAAACATTTTCCCCATCATCTTGGCAATTAACATTTGGCTTCTTGTTACTTATGCAAATTTTTGTAGCTGGCTTGAATTTCTCCTCAGAAAATGGATTTTTCTTTTCTGTCACATCACCAGGCTGCAAATTTTCCAAACTTTTATGCTCTACTTCCTTTTAAAACATGTTCCAATTCCAAACCATCTCTTTGTGAATGCATAGAACTGAATGCTTTTAAGAGCATCCAAGTCACCTCTTAAGCTTTGCTGCTTAAACATTTTTTCCATGAGATACTCTTAAATCATCTGTCTCAAGTTCAAAGTTCCACAGATCTCTAAGGTAGGGGCAAAATGTTACCAGTTTCTTTGCTAAAATATAGCAAGAGTCACCTTTATTCCAGTTCCTAATAAGTCCTCCTCTTCATCTGAGACCACCTCATCCTGGACTTCATTGTCCATATTACTATCAGCATTTTGGTCAGAGAAAGTTTCTAGGAAGTTCCAAACTTTCCCACATCTTCCTGTCTTCTTCTGAGTCCTCCAAACTGTTCCAACCTTTGCCTGTTACCCAGTTCCAAAGTTGCTTCCACATTGTCAGGTATTTTTGTAGCGGTGCCCCACTCTTGATATCAATGTACTATATTAGTCTGTTCTCACACTGCTATAAAAAAAGCTCCCTGAGACTGGGTAATTTATAAAGGAAAGAGGTTTAGTTGACTCACAGTTCCACTTGGCTGGGAGACCACAGGAAACTTACAATCATGGCACAAGGTGAAGTTGCAGACACCTTCTTCACAATGTAGCAGGAGGGAGAATGAATGCAGGAGGAACTACCAAACACTTGTAAAACCATCAGATCTCGTGAGAACTGACCTCACTGTCTTGAGAACAGCATGGGGGAAACCACCCCCATCATGATTCATTTACTTCCATCTGCTCTCTCCCTTGACATGCAGGGATTATGGGGGTTATAATTCAAGATGAGATTTGGGTGGGGACACAAAGCCTAACCATATCACATATACTGGAAACTGTGTGTGTGTGTGAGACAGGGTCTTGCTCTGCCACGCAGGCTGGAGTGCAATGGCATGATCACAACTTACTGCAGGCTTGACCTTCCAGGCTCAAAGTGATCCTCCCAACTCAGCCTCACAGGCAGCTAAGACCACAGGCATGCCACCATCCCTGGCAATTTTTTTTATTTTAATTTTTTTGAGAGCTGAGGTCTCCCTTTTTTGCTCAGGCTGCTCTGGAACTCCTAGGCTCAAGTGATCCTTCCAGTTAGGCGTCCCAAAGTGTTGGGATTATAGTCATGAGCCACCATGCCCAGCCCTGAAAACCTGTAATTTAGTGTTGGGAATAATAAAGATACGAAAAAAAAAAAAGGATTTTGTTGCCACCTTAGGGCACATTCTAGAGTTTATCGTGTTTATCAGTTTCTCACAACTTAAGTGGAAACAGATGATCTTACAATGCTTGACAGACTGTAGCCTTGTGGAGGGAAACCTAATGTGAAATAGAGTTACCCAAGTACACACCTTGGTATAAACTACCGAGCTACCTCCTGGAAGGGAAGCTGCTATCTTCCTGAGGTGTGCCAGATTGGGTATCACATAAATGTTTGTCTTCCCTTGAGTCTATTCCCTGGGAATGGATTGGGTATCATATGACATAGGAACAGCTGAAAATGGAGTTACAGATGATTGCGAATATCAGACAGTAGTAACAGGTATGTATAAAATGATAGTAAGATGATAATACTAAGTTTTGATTAAGCATTAAATTTTTGTTGTAGAAAAATTGGAGAATACAACAAATGAAAGAAAATCTTGTTGGAAAAATTTAATCTGAAAAAAAAAAACTAAAACGTTTTGAACTTTTATCACTATTCTTATGCTTTTATATTGTGTTTTTGATTGAAATATTAAATGTGCATAGTTTAGTTGATAGCTGTTTAAGACTTGTTTTGAAAAGCATCAGTCTTTCTCCCACTTCATCGCCCGCGCTTCTCCCTCCTGGAGGCTTTCTTTTAGCTTACTATTTTTGCATTTACCTCCATGTTCTTAACAGCATTCTTGTATTCTGATTTCTTGATTTCTCAGCTTCAGATATTGTCTTTTGATTTTCCATTGTGGCACATGAGGATTTAGTTCTTTTTTCTCATCCCTAGGAATATTTTTGTCCACCCATTTCCCTGATATATAGGTATTTATTTATTTATTTTTTTTTATTATTTTTTTTTTTGAGACGGAGTCTCGCTCTGTCGCCCAGACTGGAGTGCGGTGGCTGGATCTCAGCTCACTGCAAGCTCAGCCTCCCAGGTTTACGCCATTCTCCTGCCTCAGCCTCCCGAGTAGCTGGAACTACAGGCGCCCGCCACCTCGCCCGGCTAGTTTTTTGTATTTTTTAGTAGAGACGGGGTTTCACTGTGTTAGCCAGGATGGTCTCGATCTCCTGACCTCGTGATCCACCCGTCTCGGCCTCCCAAAGTGCTGGGATTACAGGCTTGAGCCACCGCGCCCGGCCAACATTGCTTAGACTAGTATTCAGTGTTGACACATTAAGACTGAAAGTGCTATTCACAGGTAGGCCATATAGTAATCATGACTACTTTTACTTTATTACTTTTGGTTTTCCATGAAATTTGTATTTTTCTTTATTGTTTACTTTTCTGTTAACTTCTCACTAATTTATTTTAAATTGTAACTTGGCCTTATTTACTTTCAGGAAGATCAGACACTTCAAGTATTCTATTAGCTTCATATTCCTGAAGATGTGTTCCCATCTGGGCTGGTTGCCTACTGGGTTTATACATACCTGTTATCCTGGGACTTCCTTTTACCAGCACCTTAGAGATACTCATTACCTCTTTGCATTGCATTACCTGTTTTTTAGATTTCATGTCTTCTTTCTTGGTTTAGTCTTTCGTCTTGGTAGAACAGGTTCTCCAAGTAGCTGCCTGTGAAATGGTTTATGTAAGTTAAACTTTGAGATCCTAATAGGCTGAAAATGTCTTACTCTGTTCTTACTCTTAATCAATTGTATGGCTAGGCATAGAATTTTAGCTTGAAAATTTTCCTTTGGAATATTAAAGGGAAGCTCCATTGTTTTCTAGTTTCTTCTATGCTTTCTGCGTTGCTCCTGAAGACCTAAGCCATTCTGATTCCTGATTTTTCATGTTATCAGTTCTTTTCTTTGTCTGTCAGCATTAGAAATTTCACAGTAATGTGCCTTAATGTGGTGAGGCACTTGATGCTGAGTACTTAATGAATCCTTTCCATCATTGTGAGTAATTATGAACCCTTGCAGTCTGGGAACTACTTTTGCATTATTTTGTTGATGACTTTCTCTCCTCCTTTTTTCTTCCTTAGTTTTCTCTTGAACCTTGTTATTCAGATATTGAACATTTTGGACTGATCTTCCAGTGTTTTCCTCCTTTTCTATTGAGTTTTTCATTTCTTTGTATTTTTTTGAGTTTTTCATTTCTACTGAGAAAGCATGCTTGTGCTTGCCCTGTATCTTCTTTTAGTCTTCTTCTTTTTTTTGGTAGCATACTGCTCTTCTTATTTGAATATTTTCTCTTATATTTCTGAAAATAATGATTTGTTTTTCTCCAGAAGTTTCTTCTGGCTGCATGGTCTCTATCAGGAATTGACTACATAATTTGCAGGGCTGAGTACAGGATGAAAGTGTGGAGTCCCTTGTTCAGCATTTATCAAACAATTCCACTACAGGCTGGGTACAATGGCTCACGCCTGTAATCCCAGCACTTTGGGAGGCCAAGGCGGGTCGATTGCTTGAGCTCAGGAGTTCGAAACCAGACTGGGCAAAATGGTGAAACCCCATCTCTACAAAAATAAAAAAAAAGTTAGCGAGGGCAGTGATTCACACCTGTAATCCCAGCACTTTCGGAGGTAGAGGTGGGTGAATCCCTTGAGCTCAGGAGTTCGAGACCAGCCTGGGCAACATGGCAAAACCCTGTTTCTACAAAAAAAAAAAAAAAAAAGGCCGAGCACATAGGCTGTCGTCCTAGCTACTCAGGTGGCTGAGGTGGGAGGATCACTTGAACCTGGGTGGTTGAGGCGCATTGAGCTGAGATCATGCCACTGCCCTACAGCCTGGGCAACAGAGCAGGACTATCTCAAAAAAAAAAAAAAAAAAAAAAATCGTAGAAGAATTTCAAGACGGCAACAGCAGAGCATTAAACCAATTATCAGACTCAAAGTCCATGGCTCTGCACGACTGCCCAAGTCACACGCCTATAAAGTTGATCCTGCTCTCTCTTTTCCAACTTGTTTTTCTTGTTTTTATCTCTTTTATGCTAGAGGTGTCTAGTTGTTTGCTCATATTCACTAGTGAGATTCTTAAAAAATTGATTAGAAGCTCTGAATATGCAAGTACGGCTTATCAACGAAGCTTCACTGGGGAATGATCTGGCTGGCAAATTTAGACTGTGGAAGTTTTCAGTATCTGTGTGTTTCTCCTTTTAGAATAATGGCTGATCAGATTTCCCACAGAAGTCTCTTCCAGTTTCCCCTCCCTGGAAATCGAGGCCTTACTGTGTCAGCCTTTTGGAAAGGGGTAGAGGGGGCTCTGGTCAGTGGTGTGTTAGAGCTGGTTCATACTAGCTTATCAGAGCCAATTGTTAAATTTTCAGAAATTTTGCAAGCCAGTTGCTAAATATAACAATTATTTAAAATTACACAAATTTGTAGTTAAATAAGTTATATAAAAAACCAAGGCAAATATAAAAAATTAGCCGGGTGAGGTCGTGCATGCCTGTAGTCCCAGCTACTTGAGAGGCTGAGATGGGAGAAGCCCTTGAGCCTGGGAAGGCAGAGGTTGCAGTGACCCGAGATTGTGCCACCCGACTCCAGCCTGGGTGACAGTGAGACCCTGTCTCAAAAAAGCAAGGTAATAAATACTAAAAACTCATCACTTTCTAATTGTTTTTATTACATTTTGTTATTATGGATGCTCTCCTATTCTGTTTATATGGTGAAATACCGTATAGTAATATATACTGTGCATCTCTTCTGAACTGTGTTCAGTGACATCATTTAGTAGCTTGAAGCTGCCATGGTAAGATACTTATACCCCAGAATCAGCAAATACTACAAACAACTGCCCTCATTCTCCCCATTCCCCCTTCCTTTAGCCAGCTGATGAACATTTACCCACCCACCATAGAGTGGGATCTGGCTTGCACATGTTCACTTAAGCTGCCCCATCTTACATGGTGATCCCTAGTCCAGATAATCCTCTGTTTTAACCCTCTGCAAAGATCATCTTCAGCCTTTTGCAGGGGTGGGCATTTGCCCTCCTGCCTAAGAGTAAGAAAGGGAATATGGGAATTGGATTGCATTTCAGAAAAGTTTTCTGTTAATCCTTCCTGTTTTATCTTCTACTTCTAATTTCGGAACCTTTTGTAGGAGAATGTTCCCTGATGCTTACCTTAGGGTTTGGTTTTATTGGAGGTTATCTGAGTCCTTTTACTCTTACTCATTTATTTTTTAGCTTTTAAAGTTTGTGGCTATAGTCTGCAGTTCCCTTTGACCTGTGAGTTTATGTCTTTAAATTTCCCTATGTCTTTGGGGAAGGATCAACAAAGAGCTGTGTGTTTAGTCTACCATCCTTAACCAGAAGTCTGGGACATAATTCTTTGTGAAAATAGGTAAATAACTTAAACAGTTTAAGTTCTAAATAGGCATAGCCAATCCCCCATTGGTTTGCTAGTCATATATATATATATATGCATATATATATATGCAGTCAGTAACTTTATTTATTTATTTATTTATTTATTTTTTTTTTTTTTACTGATTCCGGGGTATTTTTCATTTCCTTAAAGAAGTAACCATCTATATGTAGTTGTTCAACCACATGACTTGTATTTGTTTTTTTGTTTTTATTTTTAGAGACAGGGTCTTGCTATGTTACCCAGGGCTGGTCTCAAACTCCTGGCCTCAAGTGATCCTCTTGCCTTGTCCTCACAAAGTTTTGGGATTATAAGGGTGAACTACTGTACTGGGCTTTATCAGTTTTTTACATGGATGTATGAGGAGATAAGAAAACATACAAAATAGTTTCAGGTCATATTGTTTGGTCTTGAGAATTGGAACAATTGGTATTCCATTGTCTCTAATTCTTCAGCAATTCCAGTTACCCATCAGTAGCTGGATATGGTGACCTGGTCATCTCACTTGCTCTCAAGTAGGCTTTTATTGCTCTGTTATCCAAGACTGGAAGATTGAGTCTTCCAGTCTTGTGACTGTCTCCGTGGGATTTGATGTTATTGAGTTGGTTAGACTCTCACTGTGCTTACTTTCACACTAGGTCATCTCATAGTCCACTAAGTTCTCCTTTGTCTATTTGTTGATGATTTTGTTGTTGTTGATGGCCCGTGTAGAAGGGTCGTAGGATATGAAAGTGGCAATTTAAGTAGAAAAATTTGCCTGTTATTCCTAGGGATTAAGAAGGGGGAATGTAGGTCTGTTAGGCACTTAAGAAACTCCTGGATTCCTTTATTGAGGGATGTACATATTTACACTTCTTTTAAAAAAAGATTTTTGTGGTTCAGGACAATGACAGCTATATCTAAAAGAAATAAATACCTGGTCAAGTCAAGTTTCTTTTGACACTGTACCTGTGATACAATGTACATGTGATCGATTTTTAGGTGCACCTTCTCTTTCAAAGTTGTGAAGGTGGTAATTATTTTTAAAAATCCAATATACAGAAATATCCAGTTGCCAAATTTTATTAAGCATTTATATAGAAAGGACTTCTAGCAACAACTTTTTGTGTTCTTCTTTCCATTCTCTTCTTCTCTCACTATGATTTGTGTTCGAGTTGTTTTCAGTTTATACGATTACTCTGTATGGATTAATGGCTGTTTTGTTTTTAATCCTTTGTAATTTTTGGTGATAACCCTGGGAAGAAATGCTTTTCTTTTCCTGGATGGGTGGCAGGAGAATTCGTCCAGGTTTTTTCATGTGATTATATGCACAGGACCAACATTAATTTTAGTGTGTGAAAGGATTTATTTTTCCTGAACTTTCTTTTTTTAGATGGAGTCTGGCTCTATCGCCAGGCTGGAGTGCAGTAGCGCAATCTTGGCTCACTACAAGCTCCGCCTCCCGGGTTTATGCCATTCTCCTGCTGCAGCCTCCCGAGTAGCTGGGACTACAGGCGCCCACCACCACCCCCAGCTAATTTTTTGTATTTTTAGTAGAGACAGGGTTTCACCGTGGTAGCCAGGATGGTCTCTATCTCCTGACTTGTGATCCACCCACCTCAGCCTCCCAAAGTGCTAGGATTACAGGTGTGAGCCACTGTGCCCGGCCAATTTTTCCTGAACTTTCATAGGAAACTATTTTAAGAGTACAACTGTTATATCACCTTGAAAGGCATATTTAACAAATCACCTTATGTGAAAAAAAAATGTATGCAATTGGACCGTCTCCAGTTATCTAGGTCCTTTAACTGCCATGCTTGCCATAATCTTTGCTCAAAACAGACCTGCACCTACCTTGGCATTGCCTGAAGCATGCATTTGAAAGAGGAAATCTACCAAGGAGGGACCTCGTTGGCGTGGTTTGGGGAGAATTATGACAGGTTTACGATAAACTTGCTCAGGCAGTTGTCTTTGTCAGGGTGGTGGTGATTGTGTGCTTGACCAGCAGCCTCAGACAGGCTCCTTTTCTCAGCCTAGATGGGATAGTGGTTAGCTGCCCAAAGCTAAATGGTGGGGTGAATTTTTTGCCAAACTTATCAGCAGATTCTTTTTTCCTGTCTCTTTGCTAATACTGGGTGCTTTAAAAAAAATAAGTTTTAAGGTGAGAAAGTTGAATACTTTTAATGTATAGTCATAGTCTTTGTTAAAACTTTTGTTAAATCTGGGATACTGTTGAGATAGCAGATGGCTGTTATAAAATGGGAACATGTCAGCTGTAAAAGGAAACCAGTGTGGATTAAATCATAATTTAAAATATCTCTGATTCACTAAAATATTTTTCCTTTGGGTTAAATATTAATGTTGTTATAGTTTTCTTTTTATTCATCTTTTGGGAAAACCAAAAAATAAACAGTGGACACAAAGAAAATGACCAAGGGTAGCTTCGAAATTCCTTCATTTGGAGATTTTTTAGGACATGGACTTTCCAAAGTCAAAGAATCTTAAAAATAAGAGAGTTACTTGTAAAAGCAAGGCTGATATGGGCTCTTTTTTTTATTCAGTGAGTTATCAAAAAATAGATTATGTTATCAGGAATACTTGGCCATCTTGTAATATAAGGAATATCAGAAGGATATTGTCCACAAATGCCTTAAAATGGCAAGTGCTTTACACATTCCACACCCGCTACCCGCAAAGAACACATGCCTTGTATTCCCTGGCTTCCTTGCATGGTTGCCCAAAGTAGTTACATATGACCTTTTACTGAGACAACTTGCAGTGGTTTTTTTTTTGTTTTTTTTTTTTTTTTTTTTTGAGGCAGGGTCTCACTCTGTTGCTCAGGCTGGAGTGATTTCAGCTCACTGCAACCTCTACCTCCTGGGTTCCAGTGATCCTCCCACCTCAGCCTCCTGAGTAGTTGGGATTACAGGTGAATACCACCACCCCTGGCTAAGTTTTGTATTTTTTGTAGAGAGGGGATTTCACCATGTTGGCCAGACTGGTTTCAAACTGCTGACATCAAATGATCTGCCTGCCTCAGCCTCCCGAAGTGTTGGGATTACAGGCGTGAGCCACTGCACCCAGCCAGCTTGCAGTGTCTCTGACTGGTCCCAGTGCTTAGCTCAGTACCAAGGCACAGTAGGTTTTCATCATCTGTTGAATGGAGAAAGTGAATCAATACCTATATGCCTCTTATGTCCATTATCTGTAAAGCTGCTGGAGGGATCTGTCAAAAATACTCATCTTTAGTGGCCGTTAGATGCCTACAGTTTTGCCTTTCAGACTTTTTGCATCTAAAATTGTTTTTGAAATTATGTAATTTAACATGTATTTGTGATCAGAAATTCAAACCACGTTGAAATAGATGCAAAAAAATCTCTAACTTGCCTCCCCAGATATTCAGTTTGCCAGTTATTACGTAAGACATCTCTCTGTGTATTTGCAAACTATATACAGTCTTTTCAGTTTTTACACCGATAGTATTATGCTAAAATATTGTCTCTGTCCTCCCCCACCATTGGCTTCAGTAAACGATTTAATGTGGTGGACAATTTAAGAAACAATTTATATATTTTTAATGAGTTGGAGTCTCGCTCTGTTCCCTAGGCTAGTCTGGAATTCCTGGGCTCAAGTGATCCTCTCACCTGGGCCTCCCATAATGCTGGGACTATAGGCATGAGCCACCATGCCTGGCCAGTGTCATGGAAATTAATCTTTTGTGCATATTGCAAATATTATTGTCCCATTCTTTTGCTTGTGTTTTAACTTTATGGTGTCTTTTTTCCAAATAAAAGTTTAACGTTTATATTTAGATATGTCAGTAATTTATGTCTTTAGAAGGAGGAAGTTACCCAACTGAGATTATAAAGCATTCTCCCATATTTGACAGTATTGGATTTTACATTTTACTCAATCTTCCATTAAAATTTTTTTTATTAAAATTATTTTTTTGGCTGAGCACGATAGCTCACGCCTGTAATCCCAGCACTTTGGGAGGCCGAGGCGGGCGGATCACAAGGTCAGGAGATTGAGACCATCCCAGCTAAAAATACAAAAAAAAGAAAAAAAAAATTAACCAGGCATGGTGGTGGGCGCCTGTAGTCCCAGCTACTCGGGAGGCTGAGGCAGGAGAATGGCGTGAACCCGGGAGGCAGAGCTTGCAGTGAGCCGAGATTGCGCCACTGCACGCCAGCCTGGGTGACAGAGCGAGACTCCATCTTAAAAAAAAAATTATTTTGTTTTAGATACAGCGTCTCACTTACGTTGCACAAGCTAGTCTCAAGCTCCTGGCCTCAATTGATCTTGCCTTTTTGGCCTCCCAAAGTACTGGGATTACAGGCGTAAGCCACCCCTCAACCTGGGCCCCTTTAAAATTTTTTATTTTTTATTTTTTATTTTTTTGAGATGGAATCTCGCTCTGTCGCCAGGCTTGAGTGCTATAGCGTGATCTTGGCTCGCTGTAGTCTTCGACTCTCTGGTTCAAGTGATTCTCCTGCTTCAGTCTCCCGAGTAGCTGGGGTTACAGGCATGTGCCACCACACCCAGCTAATTTTTGCATTTTTAGTAGAGACGCAGTTTCACCATGTTGGCCAGGATGGTCTCGATCTCTTGACCACATGATCCACCTGCCTCAGCCTCCCAAAGTGCTGGGATTAAACGCGTGAGCCACTGCGCCTGGCCAAAAATTTTTGTTTATGTTGTAGGCCTGTATCTTTTCACTCAGAGATCCAGTTTTCTCAATTTATTCAGACGTCTTGCATTTCCCATTTACTTGATGTCTTCTTAATCATTTGGGGTGCAGTTTATTGAACCACTTATTTCTGTACTGCTGCCATACTGTCTTGATTACTATAGCCATTTTGGGAGTTGTTACATTTTTCCCACTGCTGATCTTATTGACTTATTTAAAAATTTAGGTTATTAGTCGCATACCACAAAATTCACCCTTTGAAAGTGTACAGTTCACTGGTGTTTGGTGTATTCACAAAGTTGTGCAGTTATCACCACTGTTCAATCATAGAACATTTTCGTCACCCCCAGAAAAACTCCATACCCATAAGCAGTTACCCTCCATTCTCTCCTCTCCCCAGTGGTTGCCCTAGGCTACCCCTCGTCTTTCTGTCTATAGAATTGCTTCTTTGGGACATTTCATATAAATAGAATCATATAGTATATGCCTTTTGTGTCTGGCTTCTTTCACTTAGCATGATTTCTTCAAGGTTTATCCATGTTGTAGTGGATATCAGTACTTAATTCCTTTTGATGGCTAAATTAATATTCCATTGTATGCTTGTACCACAGTTTGTTTACCCATTTATCTCTTGGTAGACAGAAGGGTTATTACCACCTTTTAGCTATTCTGAGTAGTGCTGCTGTAAATATTTGTGTATAATTATTGGTTTGAGGTCTTTGGGGTATGTACCTAGCAGTGGAATTGCCGGGTCATGTGATAATTAAGTTTTTTTTTTTTAATGTTGATCTTTTATTTGTTAAGTTTATTGAGGTTACTATTAGACTAATCTAAATAATTTTTAATTTGTTGGTTTAACTTGAAAACCCTACATAACATGTAGTTTGCAAGTAATGATAGTTTTTTTTTCTCAGTAATATGATAGCTGGCATCTTTAATTCTGGCTCTATATGGGACTGTTTTTTTAATATTTTGCCATTGTGTATATGTTATTTTCTGTAAGTTTCTGATGAGTACCTTTTATTAAAGGAAAAGAAGTTTTCCTCTATCCCTAGTTTGCTAAGAATTTTTATCAGGAATAAGTGCTTGTCTTAGTCCGTTTAAGCTGCTATTATAGAACACCATACACTGGGTGGCTTATATACAACAGAAATTTATTAGAACAGTGCTGGAGGCTGCGAAGTCTCAGATCAAGGCAGCAGCAGATTCGGAGTCTGGTGAGGGCCTGTATCCTGGCGCTTAGATGATCATCTCAGAAAGGACAAGTGAACTCTCTGGGTCTCATAAGGGCACTAATGCTATTCACAAAGACTCCATCCTTATGACCCAGTCGTCCCCCACAGGCCCCACCTCCAAATACCTTCACATTGCGAATTAAGTTTTAACATGTGAATTTTGGCCAGGGTGTCGGGGAATGAACATTCAGTCTATTAATAGTGCTGAATATTATTATTTCCCTATAAGAATTTGTTGAGATATGGCTTCTTTAATCTGTTATATTTTAGCAGCATTGGGCTTGCACAGTACTATTTGCCTAGTTGGTTCTTACTTTAGTGGATTTTTCTTCCCAACCAGACTGTTGCGTAGGAACGTTCTAGACTTATGAATATTTTAATGTATTTCGTGTATTATGGGCAATCTGAAAACCTCTGTTTGTTCTGAAAGATCTGCAGTGCTGAGTTGATAGTGTAGAGCTGTACATGTTAGAATACAGTCTAACATGTTTATTTTCTTTGGTCTTCTTCCTTCTTTTTTCTTGTAAACTACATTATTATTTTTTTGAGATGGAGTTTCACTCTTGTTGCCCAGGCTGGAGTGCAATGGCGTGATCTCAGTTCATTGCAACCTCCGCCTCCTGGGTTCAAGCGTTTCTCCTGCCTCAGCCTCCTGAGTAGCTGGGATTACAGGCATGCGCCACCATGCCCAGCTAATTTTATAGTTTTAGTAGAGATGGGTTTTCTCCATGTTGGTCAGGTTGGTCTCGAACTCCCAACCTAAGGTGATCCACCCACCTTGGCCTCCTAGAGTGCTGGGATTACAGGCATGAGCCACCATGCCCAGCCGTAAACTAAACAATTTAAAATCTTGTTATTCAGAATCAAGAAACACACTCCTTTACATGTTACTTAAATATACTCTGTAATTGGTTCTGCTGCTCCTCCCACATCATTTCTGATGTTACAAAACCAAAACTATAGAATGCTTGAATTTTCAGCAAAGTGGCAAATTATCCCCATTCATGGGGCGCTTATTACCATAGTAACAAGGAGTCAACTCATTCTTGAAGTGGGGCAGGATTCTGGTCCATTGGTTTCAGGATCTGAAACAATCCAAATACCTTTTTTTGTACACTTGACAGCATGGCCTATTCAAGGTGTTTCTAAACATTCTTAGCACACACAAAGCACAGCTGAGACAGTTTGTAGAGGAGGTAAAATCCCCGGAGTTGGGGTTCTCGGTCATATTACAAAGCTCTAAAACAAATCCAGTCTTTATTTCTGAAGATAATCACACAGCTTCCTGTTAAGGTCCATTCCTCTCCCTCTGTCTCCTCCCCCTTCTCCACATTCACATTGAAGACAACTAGTAGGGAAGATCTGGGGGACTAGATAATTAAATGAGGCAGAAGTAAAATGTGATTTTTTAGACTTGGGCCAGGTTGCCTAGGTGAGGGCTACAGGTAACCTTTTGTCTAAATATGTTGTGTTAGATTTTGAAGTGCCTTTTCTTAGGTCTTGCTGTGGGACAACGTTGTTTGGGCCTACATCTTAGAGATTTTCCTTAGCAGTTGTGTTTGAAGCTAAAATCTGGAGGAGCAGGTTTGGTGAGGAGAAAAAAATAATAGATCAAGATGTGAGACTTTCTGTCCAAAAATGATTTTTAGAGAGTGTAAGAAATAAAAGTAAATTTCCCAGTAGCTCGTAATAGAGGGCAATCTAGTTTCTTAGCTTATGAATAGAATTTAAGAGTCCAGGAAAAGCAAAGTGAATTCGTTTTGGATTAGTCAGATCTCTTGTTTATGGATATGATGATGAAAAAGAGCATTTTATTTTATTTTTAGGAGAAGGAGAGAATTTCAAATGCAGGATAGAAAACTCCCAATAATATGAACTTTTAGGGATGTTTTGATGTTAATGCAGACAAAACAGTTGGTATAATTTTACCTCCTAAAACAGCTGGCATAATTTTTATTCTGTATTTGAATGTCTATAACGTTATTATTTTGGGCCCGTTAAATATGGCAGTGAACAAAACTAAGTCTGTCCTCTTAGAACAGATGATCTAGTGGAGAGAGATGTACCATGGACACATATTGGAAAGGGGAAAAAAAGTGCTGCAGACAATGTATAGCAAGGGAAAAGGGGAATAGGGAGTGTGGGGAATAGTACTGTATGAGGACAGAATAGGGAGTGCCTCTCTAAGATGACATTGAGCAAAAACCTGCAGGATGCAAAAGAGTGACATGGGTAAATATCTGGGGGAAGGAGCAGAGGGAACGACAACACGTAAAGGCTCTGAGGTGGGATTGTGCTTTGTGTGTTCCAGAAGCAGCAAGATACCTCATTGGAGCAGAGTAAGCAAAGGGGAGAGATTTGAGTTGAACATGAAAAAGAGAGGGGGCATCTTAGAAACCATTGAAGGGTGTGGTACAGAAAATGAGATGATGGAACTTCCCCTTTTATAAGATCACTCTGGCTGCTGAGTTTGACAGTAGAAGCAAAATGCAGGTGAGAAATGGTGGTGGCTTAGAACAGGGTAGTAGTAGTGGAGGTGGTGAGTAGTAGTTGTATTCTGAATATATTTTGAAGGTAGAGCCAACAGGATTTGCATATGTGGTTTGTGAGAGAAAAATGGAGTCATTTGCCAATAGCATTAGCTATTGGGAAAAAAATGTTGCTGTTTACTAAAATAGGGAAGATTTTGGAGAGTAGTGGTGGAAAGTGCACAGGGAATCAGGGTTTTTACTTTGGACATGTTGAGTTTAAGGTGCTTGACATCCAAATGGAGATTTTGAATAGACAATAGTCCCTCTTATCCTTGGAGGATATATTCCATGGCCTCCCATGGATAGTACCAAACCCTATATATATTATGTACGAATTCTTTTTTTATTCACAGTTTTATGGACAGAAGATTCATCCTTACCACAAATCTTAGCGACCTCATCATATGATTTTCTTTGTTGTTGTTGGGTTTTTTTTTTTGAGACAGAGTCCCACTCCATCACCCAGGCTGGAGTGTGGTGGTGGTCTCAGCTTACTGGAGCCTCCACTTCCCGGGTTCAAGCAATTCTCCTGCCTCCGCCTCCTGAGTTTCACATCCTGCCTCAGCCTCCTGAGTAGAGTAGCTGGGATTATAGGTATGTCCCACCATGCTTGGCTAATTTTTTTGTATTTTTAATAGAGACGGGGTTTTGCCATGTTGGCCAGGCTGGTCTCAAACTCCTGACCTCAAGTGATCCACCTGCCTTGGCCTTCCAGATTGCTGGGATTAAGGCATGCGCCACCAAACCTCACCGATGTTTTTTTGTTTATTAAGTCGAGAACTTTCATCTTTTCACTTGAAGGAAACACTATAAGGCTTCTCTTTGGCATGTGTGAATTGGCCAGCATCACTACTCTTGCATTTAGGGCCATTATTAAGTAAAACAAGGGTTACCTGAACACAAGGGTTACCTGAACACAAGCACGGAAACAATAGAGCTGGTCCGTAGAGATGGCTACTGAGTGACTAATACATTGGGAAGCCTAGACAGGTGGATGCCCTGGACAAAGGGATGATTCTCATCCTGCATGGGGTGGAGCAGAGATTTCGTCACACTTCTACAAATGGGGTGTAATTTAGAACGTAATTGTTTCTGGAATTTTCCATTTACTATTTTTGGACCACGGTTGACCTTGGGTAACCAAAACCATGGATAAGGGGAGACTACTGTATACAAACTTGTAGCCCTAGAGAGAAGTTTGGGTTAGCCACTTGGAGAAACACGTAGGTAACACTTAGAGCTGTGAGATCCAGTTGGTGTATTCATTCCCAAACTGTTTGAGGTGCCCTGGAGCATTGCAGTGAACTCACAGGATATTTTAAAATTTCCAGGAAAACAGTATGATAGGATGTGTGTTTGATGCCTGTGTTTTCAAAATGATGTTTAGGATGTAAGCATGTGTGCATTTTGTATTCCCATGGGGCTGGGTCCAGTTGTATACCTTTGTGTGTGTACACCTAGTATTCTTCTTCACTGAAGGTCTAGTACATTAGCAAATAGTTCCCATTTTACTCAAATTGTTCCCCCAATGTATCAATCCTGTTATAGCAGAACTGATTGTAGAGAATGGAGTAGCCTAGAGGCCCAGGAAAGAGCTGAGGGAGATTTGTGAAAAATGTCTTTAAAATGTGGTTTATTTCTAAAACTGATGCAGCTGAGTTCTTTTCTCCTATATTGTCCCAATCTTAAAATTGTTTCAATTTAATTTTATAGAATGTTTGTTGCAGGAATGAACGTGTCGGTAGACTCCTCTTCTTAAGACGTGTACTAGTTAACTTTGAGATGACTCTTAGAAAAGTAGGGAGAATTAGGTGGTAAAGGATGAGATCAGACATCTTTAGAAGGAACATAATGCAGTAAATCAGCATCTAGAAAGCTTTAGAACGGTCAAGGAAACTAGTTCAGACTTAGAATATGAACACTTACGAAGTTAAAAATCCATTCAATTGTTTCACCTGAAGAAAGTGTATAATAAACCGATTTGGTGATCTTAAAGGATGTTTCACCAGGTTTTATGTTTTTTGACACTTGAATCACTCCTTTTCTAAAGGTTTAACTTTCTATTCAATAGTATTTTTTGAGGAGTTATCTGAGTTTTCTTTGTTTCTGAGATTTGCAGGAATTGGGTAGAAATGGTGGAAGAGGATTAAAATATCTGTGGACCTATTTTTAAAAAAGGTCATTTTGGCTTGAAGTCCTTTTTTTAAGACCAGAAAGAAAATTTCACAGTAATTTGATTTATCTGATTAAATTTGACTAGCATATTGAGTATTTTCTCTTAGCCTCTTTAAGCCTTACTATTCCTCTTTTCCTAATTCCATGCCAAGAGAACTATCAGCTTTCAGTGGTGTTTTCTTTACCTGCTGGCTAGCGTTTTTACAATAAGATAGATTTTTTTTTTTTTTTTTTAAACTGCTTGACTGGCCTGTTTTTTGTTTCTCTGCTACTGGTGTTCCTCTTCCTCCTTTTCTGTCTTCCCACATGAGGACCTGTGGAGGGCATTTATCTGTAGTTTTAGATTTGTGCGTTTCTGTTATTGTGCAAGGAATTCAGAGTTCAGTGGCATCAGATAGCCATGATGTCACTTTTCTCTTCCATCCAAATTTAGTTTTAGTATTGTAAACTTGGGAAATACTACACTTACTTGCTAACAAAGAGTGACTTAAAAATCTGACATTTTAACCTGATTGGTGGGTGTTCTTTCCACACATTCTTTCCCTTTTAAGTTTTTTTGCCTCCATAAATGTTCTTCTAAAATTTATTTCAAATCTGTTTTAGGAATGGTTTGAGCACACACCAGGATCAGATTCAGTTTCAAAAAGACCTTGCTTTTAGTGCCATTTTGTTTCTGTTACCCTGATGTTCTCATCCCATTCTGGATTTGTCATATAAATGGGCACTCATACTATATTCTTTTTGTGGGTTTTATTTTTCAAAACTTTTTGTTCTGTGATCTGCATGACTGTAAAACAGCTTTCTGAAATCTTGTGACTAAATAAGTTATTTGTGGTGGCTCACACCTGTAATCCCAGCACTCTGGGAGGCCAAGGTGGGAGGATTGAGACCAGGAGTTCAAGACCAGCCTGGGTAACGTAGCGAGACCTTGTCTCTACAAAAAATTAAAGTTAAAAAAAAAAATTAGTTGGGAGTGGTGGTGTATGCTTGTGGTCCCAGCTACTTGGGAGGCTTCAGTGGGAGGATGGCTTGAGGCTGGGAGTTTGAGGCTGCAGTGAGCAGTGATCATGCCACTGCACTCTGGCCTGGACAACAGAGTGAGAGACACCCTGGTTCAATCAATCAATAATTTGTGTATGGCACACACATACTTTGCTGCCTTTTTTCTCCATAGCCTTTTATATACTGTGTACCTTATTAATCTGTCTCTCAGCTAGAACATAACTTTGTTGAGGATGGAGATTTTGTGCTTTATTCACTCTTGTATCTCCAGTCTCTGAAAGAGTGCTTGGTACATAGCAGATGCTCAGTGTATATTCAGTGAATAAAATATCTTTTTGATAATTTAGCTCCCAAACTGTGGGATTTGAATAGGAGAAATGATCTGCTTGAACACTGAAATTAGAGACAGGAAATTTTTTTAGACTTGTTACGTGAAACGGAAGAAAATTCACCAAGGTTACAGTTTGGGCTTCTATTATAATACCCTGATCTCTTTAGGCCCCACTAGGTAGTTTCAATTTGAGCACAATTCCAGTGTTGTATATCTGGAGGAGGCTGGCTAGAAATTTCTCCCTCTTTGTGGATTTCATTAACTTTTTCTGGTAAAAATACATTAATAACTTTTCCTATGCTGCTCTCATTCTCTCCTGCACTGAATAGTTTCTGTTCTAGAGTAGTAGTTTGTAAATTTGAGTAAGGTATGAATTCTATCCAAAAGAAGACATGTATTGAGGTTCTTAAATGTAGACGTAGTTTTCTAATTTCTGTGTTACAAATATATATGCAGCTATAAAGAGCAGATAAATACATAACACCTCAATATTATTTTGATATTAATTTGGTTAGAGTTTGGAAAACTAAATTGGTGCATTATATATATACACACACACACACACACAGACACACACACACCCCAACACCCACTTTGCTGATTCTTTTGTGTTTGTCATTTTTTAAAGATACTGTAGTAACTCATTCTCACTACTTTTCTCCACTTGAACTGCTGCTGGAACCTTTGATCACACATTGTCTGGTTTTCATTTTCATTCATTAAATCAGGGTTTCTAGCACATTGGAGCATATCTGTAGGTGTTAAATTGTTAGTAAATTCACAAGCTCTAAAGTACATCTTTTTTGATTATTCTTGGTCATTTTTCCCACCTATACATTCCATATGTAGTAGCAATAATTATGGCAAATGTTACTCTCCTTAAAAGTGTTGTTATGTAAAAATCAACTGATTTTTAAAAGGTCTGCCTAAGTGTGAACCGAAGTCTCCTGCTATCACCTCTTCATAAGATCCCAGGTAATGCAGATTAACTTCTGTTTTCCATCTGGGTAATGTTTAGTTATTTGTTGATTATTGTAGAAGTCTTTTTGGATAAAAAGCTGTTTCTCAGATTGTGTTTTACTTTGCTTCTAAAACTAGGAGGGAAGTATAATACATGATGGGACTGAGTGTTAGTATGGACATACTGTCAAATGTTTTCATAGGGAGAACTTGGTGTACCTCATTATCTAGATTTTTAAAATATAACTTTAAATGTGGTATGTTTTGAGCTTTTAGTGTATCAGAAAATGTTGACTTTTGATGTAATGGCTACTTCTGTAGCTACTGTGATCTTCAGCAAGTTTCACTTTCTGATCTGAACTTTTTATCTTTTCTGTGCAGTGGTTGCAGGTTGTGAGGTATGGAGATACTGAGGGGTATGAGGCACTGTTTGTGGTGACATGAGAGCCACTAGTGGACAGAGACTGGGGAGAAGGATTGATCAGCTGGCGCATTAGCCGCAAGATGCATATGAGTTTGGGAACAGAAAGAGGGCCAAATGAGATGTTTGTGAAAATAGTTTGTAGATTTAAAACATTCCTTCCAGCTCAGGTGCTGTTGTGTTTAAGGCAGATGTGCGTGTTTTCTCTTTTCTAGTGTGCTGTTAGCTACAAGGTGACCTTGCCTAGGGAGTAGGATCCTACTTTGAGGGAAAAGGAAAAAGTTGGACCCATAAGACACAAATCCCAGCAGTTTGTGGTTACTGCTGGAATGATTACTGTTTTTATTTGTACTAATAGTCGTTGTCTTTAAGATTGGTAACAGGAGAGTGAGAATAAGTTTACTCTCAGAAATCGTTGTTGAGGGAGTTTTGTATAATTTCTGACTCTTACCACATTCCCCTTGACTTCATCCATCTTGGTTTTGCTGTTTGCTGTGCTCTGGTTTTACCATCTAATAACCCAGCATTAAAATCTGATCTTGGGTATCAGATTCTCCTTTGTGGTTTGGTTTGTTAATAATTGAAATACCTAATGGTTCTGGGTGTGAACTGTGCATACTTTACAATTAATCTAGAACCAGGGAAGTGAGTTTCCTATTGAAGTAATAATAAAACCTTGTGGCTCTTAAAAATATATAAAAACTGTTATACAGAAATAACCAAAATGTAACAGGATATAGTTTAATTAGTTTAATTATGTTTTTATAACATAAACCTTAAAGATAGAAGTATTTTTAAGCTTGTTGGTGTCCTCTTCCTTTCTAGTTTGGGTGTGTAGGAGTCTGTTTATCAGGAATTTTTGTTAGTGCTAATGCTGGGGTGGCGGTTTTTTTTTTTTTTTTTTTTTTTTTTAAATCTACGTAAACATGACCCTATTAGACAGCTGTGTTTAATGTAGTGAAGAATCATGGGGAGACTTTACAGTGTTTCTTGTTGGGACTTAGTGTCTGTATATTTTAGTATTTAAAGGATGTGGTTTGGTGCTTTGAAAATGAGAGGGAGGTCACCTGACTCATAGCTGAATGCCTGCATGTCTAGATTGTTCCATCCTGGAGGTTATTAACAACATGAAAGTTGTTTTTATTCTAGTTAAACTGATAGTATTAAGTTAAATAACTTTATTGTGGAAGTGTTTGTTTACACATGGCTGCTGAGTAGAATTTTCCTTAAAATCTGATTACATAGGAATGTTTTAGTAACTAGAGCGCTGGAAAAAAGCTGTTACACTAGCCAAAGCCTGTTGTGCTTTGCAGAACAGTTACCAAGATGAAGTGGCCTCTTTTTCTCCACCTTCTCTGCCGCTCATCTTAGAGAAAGCAGGGCACTGATCAGGTGGAGTTGCTTAATTGCATTAAGTTCGTGGGCTGCTCAAGGATTGATTAGTCAGACTCTCACAAACTTCCACTTAACGAGATTCTTGCTGACTGGCTGGTTTAAGTCCTTAAGTTTGATGCATATTCACTCTAATTAGTACTTACCATGTACAGGGAACTGTGCTGTGTGCCCTATGATGGACACAGAAAAGAATAAGATTACTTCTATCTTGAAGACAGGGTAGAACCTGGGAAGTGTCCCAGGGAAGGCACAGTTCTGGGAATTCAACAAGGCATATAGTTAGTAGCCATTGGGTAATATTGATGGGGTTGGGGTGGGGCAGTAGATGTGATCTGCAACGAGTGGCTAGTTGGAGAAGTGGTTTCAGTAGTTGCCATGGGTAAAATGTGATAAAGATGCTCACAAAGCAGAGAGGAAAGGTAAAATTGACAGGATCAGGCCACTGTGAACATGCAGGGCAAAGTTAGAGGAACTCAGGCAGGAGCGCTTAATCAGGAGCCCTGAGCTTTTCCCCAAATCCTACCAAAATCACTTATGTGTGTGCTTTGATGTTTTTGGGCAGCAGAGAACTTAGACCTTTTCTCAGATGTTAGGAAGGGTCCAGCATCCAAAAAAGATTGACACTGCTGCGCTGAGTTTTCATCCATTGGTGACAAGATGGTGAGACTTGTGGGGAAATAAGGTAGTTTTGTGGTAGAACACACTCTTCCTTGTGGGAGGTATAGTGGGATTTGGGGAATAGGGTTTATGAAATGGTCCCCAGAGGGGGATGGCTTGCCTTTTCAAACGGGGTTTCCCCACCCGGCAAGTTAGGTTGACCCATTGCAGTGGATTGAGTGGAGGGCAGGTGAATGGCTCGTGTTTTCAAGTCAAAGGAGTTCAGGTGAAGGGCAGGTGCTTTTAGTCAAAGGAGTTCCTTGGCATTATTTCCTCCTTTATTTGGAGATCAGATTGAAGACGTAGGGGATTAGAATGCAGTTGTAGTTTCTGGTGTTTACTTTTTATGGAAAAGTGCCTCGTATGTGAAAAGTATTCTGTGCTTGATCCTGGAGGTGTAGGGGGTTATAAAAATGTCACACCTGGGATCCTGCCCTTGAGGAGTTGATGGTAGATAAAACTTTCCTTTGGCTTTTTGTTCATTTTGGGTCTGTGTATGTTCAGTTATCTTCAGCCATTTCCTGGGCAATGGGAAACATTTCTGTTAAAACAAACTTCTGACTTTGATCTGTGACTTATATTTCCTTTTAGATAATGAAGAACTACTGGGATTAGAGGGTGTATAAAATACAATAATAAATATACTGTATGTAGGAACTTCTGTACAACCAATTTGGTGACTTTTAGGCAACTAATTTGACTATTTGACTGTTAGATGTGTGTGTATATAGCTTTGTTTAAAATACTATAAAGCACGTTTTAAAAAATGACCCAGTACTTAGTATTCTACGATGAACTGCCATTTGTATAATTGATCATTTGAAAATGCTTATTACACTTTTTTTTTTTTTTTTTTTTTTGGAGACAGAGTCTTGCTCTGTCGCCCAGGCTAGAGTGCAGTGGTGTGATCGCAGCTTACTGCAAGCTCCGCCTCCCGGGTTCACGCCATTCTCCTGCCTCAGCCTCCCGAGTAGCTGGGACTACAGGTGCTCACCACCAGGCCCAGCTAATTTTTTTGTATTTTTAGTAGAAATGGGGTTTCACCGTGGATGAATGGATCTCCTAACCTTGTGATCCGCCCGCCTCGGCCTCCCAAAGTGCTGGGATTACAGGCGTGAGCCACCGCGCCTGGCCTAAAATGCTTATTACACTTTTAATCAATCAGTTTCTGTGTTTATGAAATGGGAATAATAGTTATATCTAGCTCATAGAGTTGTCTTGAATATGAAATTTGAAGCTCTTTAGAGCAATGTATAACTACATGCCAACTGTTCAAAAAATATTAATGGCTACATCATTAATATTTTAAAATTAGTACTGTCATTTTCCCTTCCTATATGACTGAATGTGGGAGGTGACTATTTTTGTTATAAAAGGATTTACAATGAGATACCTTTGGTAAAATTTCCTATGCGTTTATTTAAATGTTCATATATGTATGTCTTTAACGTGTGAAAGTTAAGTGCACTTATACAAGGCAGATTCAGGTACTAATTAAACTGCTCATTTAGATTACAGAATGAGGAACTGAAAATTATATGTATTTAATTAGGAATTGGATTGATTGGTCTTGGCTGCTCTTGTCTTTCAGTTCTTTTTTATTGTTAGACTTCCCATGTGTTTGTCTCCTTTTCTTTTTATCTTTTAAAAATTGCTTTCTGATTTATTTCCTGTTCAGTTTTCAGTAATGGGTGTGGAGTAGGGCAAGAACTTGTGTTGGTGCCCGTTATTTGAACCAGGAAGGAGCAACTGCATCAGATAGCCTGGAGCTCAGTTGGGAGGGACTTCAGATCAGTCCCAGCAGAGCTGCCTGGCTTAGGGAACCACTGAATTCCAGTTTCCTAACTCCAAATCGGACAGTTTGTGGCTCTACACTGCATGTGCATAACGAACATTTTAAGGCTCATTCATACAGTGTTTTCCAAATGCTCCCATTTGTTTAGTTCTCCTTTTTAAAAACCAACAATTATGGAAAAATTTAGCTATGTACAGAAATAGTAGTGAGAAACCCCCCATTTAGCCATCATGCAGCTTCATCAGTTGATCATCTCATAGCCAGTCTTGTTTGCTCAGGACTCCCATCCATTTCTTTTCTCCCATATTATTTTGCAGGAAATCCCAGATACTGTATCATTTAATCCAAAAGTATTTCAGGATGTTATCTGTAAGAGATGAGGACTTAAAAATGCATACACACATTTTGAGAACTTTCCAGAAATGTGTAAAAAAAAAAATGCATGCACACATACAGAATACATACATGCACACGCGCGCACACACACACTATTTTATGGTCTGTCTGACTCAGAATCCTATATGGTGTGTTTGGTTGATAGGTCTCTTCAGTCTTTTTTTGAGACAGTCTCACTCTGTCGCCCAGGCTAGAGTGCAGTGACACGATCTTGGCTCACTGCAACCTCTACCTCCTGGGCTTGAGATCCTCTTGCCTTAGCCTCCTGAGTAGCTGGGACCACAGATGTCTACCACCATGCCTGGCTAATTTTTGTGTTTTTAGTAGAGATGGGGTCTCACCATGTTGCCCAGGCTGGTCTCTTAACTCCTGAACTCAATGGATTCACTCACCTTAGCCTCCCAAAGTGCTGGGATTACAGGCATGAGCCACTGTACCCGGCTCATGCCTATGGTTATATTTTAATGTCATTTTCTTCTGTTCTCTAGCATTTCTCATTCTATGGAACAATTTTTTGTAAGTAAATCCATTATAAATTGACACCACAACAGTATATCTGTGCAGATTCTCTTCCATGTGTTCTGTATAGTTGTACCAGCCTTACTCTTTGATAATGTCATCTGTCCTCAGGCCTCTGTTCAAGACTATCATATTCAATTTTTGAGGTCTCTTTTTGCCAAAAATAAAACTTGAATGTTTCTAATGATGGTTGCTTTTATTCCTAAGTTGATTTCAATACATTAGAAAATTACGGATTTGGAAATGAATGAAAGGCTAAGGAATTAATGCATCTCTCTCAAATGTGCCTTGAGGGCAGAAATTCCTCAGTTTTGTTCCTGCTGAAGCCGCAGGCTAGCACAATGTCTGACACTTAGAGGGAAGTTAAATATTTGATAAACAAATGAATTAATTTTAAGTAAGGTATCAAACTTGAGGCATCCAGAATTGAACCTGAAGCCCCAGTTCTGCTTCCTTTCACAGTCACACATCTTATACTCCACTTTCCACTTGAGAATAAGCTGGCTGAGGAGTACCCCGCCATGGGCCCTTCAGAATCTCCTTTCCTCATTGCATAGTGTAGTAGTAAGAGCATAGGTTTTGGCTCCTGACTGCACACATATCCAACTCCATGATATGCTTGCTGTGTGATCTTAGCAAGTTTCCTAACTTGCCTCTGATTCAGTTTGTTAAAGAGTATGTACTTTTTTTTTGAGATGGAGTCTCGCTCTGTCATCCAGGCTGGAGTGCAGTGGCACAATCTGGGCTCACTGCAACCTCCACTTCCCGGATTCAAGCGATTCTCCTGCCTCAGTTTCCCAGGTAGCTGGGACTACAGGCATGTGCCACCACACCTGGCTAATTTTTTGTATTTTCAGTAGAGATGAGGTTTCACTGTGTTAGCCAGGATGATCTCCATCTCCTGACCTCATGATCTGCCCGCCTCGGCCTTCCAAAGTGTTAAGATTACAGGCGTGAACCACTGCGGCCAACGAGTATGTACTTCTTTTATGGGTATTGTTACCTTGATCTTTGTAAGTTCCTTAACCCATCTCTGATTCAGTTCCTTCATCTACAGTTGTAGATAAGAGTATGTACTTCTTGGGATTTTATGGGTATTTTGAGCTTAAAACAGTACCTGGCACATAGTAAACACTGTAGAGGTATTAGAGCTATTACTATTCTAGAATAAAAACAAGTTATTCTCGTCTCATTTGTACCTTTTATCTCTAGCTCTACCTTGATTTCTTTTCTTAGGCCTAAAAACAATTCTCTAAGATACAAAACCCTTGCCATAAAACTTGCACGCTTGTCTTGCTGGTAGCAGTGAAAATTAGCGTTATCCCTTTGGAGAGTGGTTGGACAAGATATAGCCAGTTGTGAAAATACACTCTGACTCAAGAATTTCACTTTTGGAAATATTTTCTAAGGACATACCCTTAAATGCATGAGAGTGTATTCATGAAAATGTTATAATGTCCAGGTTTAGAGAGAATGGTTAAATATACTCTGGTACTTACACATTTACAATATTGGTTTTGAAGACCATGTAATAACATGGAAAATATCTCCTTGTGATAAAAAAGTACATTGTATGTACAATATGATCATAACCATATTAAGTAATATATACTGACATTCAGGAATTTCCGTAGGGTAGGACTTGTAACTGCTCCTTTAATCACCTGCCCCCTCTCCCCCAGTCCTGGATCTATGCTAACCTGGTTCCAAAGGCCCAAATTTTACCTTGAAACTAGGTGCTCTGTATCCTTTGTATAAGCCATTATCCTCTATGTAAGGCTTTAGGAATTCCAAGTATTGTTGGATTCTGCAGAATAATATAAAAAGATGAAGATTCCCTCTGTGTACTTAAGGAATAGTTTTGTTTGAAGGATGAGACAAATACACCAGATAACATTACAATTTGGGCTCTTGTTGCCCAATGATTGATCTATAGTATAGATTTATTTCTCACAGTACCCCTTGGAATGCTGATTTTTAACCCCAATAGTTAAATTTGCCTTGATAAGCTACAAAAACAGGCACCAAAGCTCATTTTTTTTAGTTTTCTGTTGAACATAAATCTCATTTCTTTACAAGTAGTAATTCTAAACAGAGTATACCTTAACCAGCCAGTGCACAAATTGCTACTTCAGTCTTGGTTCAGCAGATCCTAGAGGCATGTGGTAGAAGGAAGAACAGTTACTCAACAGGTGGGCAGGCAGGACAGTGACTTTGGCTTTCTTTGGTAAACAGCATGGGGCCTATTTCTGAAGTAATTCCCCACCCCCTTCACTCCCACTCAGTATTGCTGACAGAAGTCTTAACTTGCCAACTCTTTTGTCTACATTGATGCTATAAACAAACTATTATTTTTAGAGACTGGGTCTTGCTGTGTTACTCAGGCTGGACACAAACAACTGGGCTGTAGTTATTCTTCCGCCTCAGCCTCCCGGCTTGCTGGGAGTACAGGGGTGTGCCACTGTGCCTGGCTTGCAAGCAGACTCTTTTGCTTGGTGTACTAATACTTATTACCCTGAATTTTTACCAACGTTTGCTTGTTTTTGAGACCAAGTCTCTCTATTTAGCCCTAGCTGGAATGTAGTGGCATGATTGTAGCTCACTGCAAACTCTTAACTCCTGGGCTCAAGCAATCCCATGGTCATGTCCCAAATAGGACTACAAATACATTCCAGCATGCTCAGCCTTTTTTTTTTTTTTTTTTTTTTTTTTTGGCGGGGTCGGGGTGGGGGAGGTGGTAAATAGGGAACTTCCCTATATTGCTCAGTCTGGTCTTGAACTTTTGTGCTCAAGTGATCCTCCTGCCTTGGTATCCCAAAGTGCTGGGATTACATATGTGAGCCACCATGCCTGGCTGGCTCTGAACTTTTATTTTAGCCTATTTTTTTTCTTTCCCCGGGGTTAAGCCATTTTAAAATTCAGTTACGTATAACTGTGTTAATGGGCCAGCCTGTGCCCAGGTGGCATGTGTTAGGTACTTGGCCTAAGATCATTGTCCAGCCAGGGATTTGTGTGTATGGTGGCAGACTTGTGCAGTGTCAGGTTGCATTTATACTCTAGAATTAGTAGCTGTACTCTTATTTTTCATATCAAATGTTATTTGACACATAATGGATTTTTGAACTGGATTCAAGGTTAGCCTTGGAATCTTGAATATTATCCCTTAAAAGAGAGAGCCTTTTGTTTGAGTTACATTTTGGTCAAATAGGGCATATGTTAAAGCTCTCATCAACTCGTTGAAAGTACTGCATATGCAAGTGATGTCAGAAATTGCTATTGCCTTAAAAATATTTTTAAAAAATTTATGTTTACATAAAAATGTATGTTAAAGAAAAAACTAATGATACTTGTTAAAGGTGAGCAAAGAAGACTATTCAGGACCGTCACGATAAGTATATAGGGACCACTGCAACGGGATCTTGCAGCAAAGGAAAGAGTTTGGGCTCAACTCCAAATACATCGTGGGCAAGGAACAGGGTAGGGGTCAGTTGAAGGTAAACTTCTAAGAGGAAGAATTTGGAGTAAAGGGGATTCTGGCTAAACCCATCTAACAGGATTCTTGCTGAAGACAAGCCAGGGTGATCAGACATCACCTGGGAGATGGTGGAAAATGAAGAACTTGATCAGATATTGAAGATGGGAGGGGGCCTTTTGCTAAAACTGGATTTTGTAAGGAACTGCACAGATGGGCCTAGAAGAAAGTTCGGAATCTTTACTAAAGTTGGCCAAGCAAAGTATCTTTGTCATATGGAAGAATGATTGGTTTCAAAGTAAAAGCAAGCATCAGCCCACTCAAGGAAGTAGTGGTTTGCTATGCAAAGGGATAGGAGTTTTATTTTCCTTCATTTTCTGTAAAAAAAAAAAATTAGAATAGGTAAAATATGCAAGAGAGTTGTTAACAGGAACTCTGAATATCTGAAAAATCCTTGGAAATTAAATTTTCCTGGTAATGCTCAATGTACTTTTCAAAATGTATTAATTTTTTGGACTTTAACTTTTTATTAGGTTTCATCTGCCTTTTGGTGTTCATTCTAGTGGCATTTACCAGTGGTAGGCTTTTCATTTGCCTGTGTAGCAGTAAATGTGATATGCTGGAGTTTTGTGGGTGTTTGGCATTATGTCACAGGAGCAATAGGAAATGACTACAGATTAACTTAGACATCGTTAAGTTTAACAAAATGAATACTTCATTTTGTCTCTATCCTGAACTGTTATTTAATAATTCACAACAGCCTAAGCAGAAGTTCTTTTCCTCCAGGCCCTTCTCTTCCCTCCCTGCTCCAACAAAAGCAGGCTGGGGACCTGTGTTAATTTGCATAATATTACTAATTCACTATTTTGTAATACTGTCCAACAGTATTAGGTGTTGCATTGATTGTGAACACAATAGAAAAGCAAAGGATAGTGGCTGTTGTTCCCAACTTGTCAATATTCCTTTTTAATATGTTTTGGATACTTGGTTGTCCCATTAAGCTTATCTACTCTACTTTCTGGAAGTTAGCTTCATTTGGTCAATATTATAGATAACTTTGAAGCAGGTAGGTGCTGTATTTAAATACCATTGTGAATTCTAAGATGGAAACCGTGAGCGATGAGCTTTTGAAAACCATACATGTGTTTCCAAAGGCCATTCTCTTTATTACTCAGTATCCATTAACAGACAATAAAGGATTTTTCTGTCGTGCACCACTAACCCTAACCACCCAATCCTCGTAAGGCAAATTTAGAAGTTCCTTGAGTTGGTTTTAGAGAATATTCCCTAAAAAAAGGAGTGGATTGCTTCCCCAAAAAAGTCATCCCCCAATATTTTGAAAGTTAATTTGAGAAGTACTGTATTTTCTGACTTACAGGGGTTTTTTCCCCCCTTTTTTTCTTTTTTAAAACAGGCATGCTGTGGGAGTTGGATGCATTCTTTCTGTCAGTGCTTAGAGACATAATGGAGGGGGACGTCTTTTCTTGTGCCTCTGCCTATATTCACACCCTCCTGCTCTTGGCATTTTTTCCAATTTAATAGCCATCAAAACAGCCTTTGTATGCTTTTATATTAGTATGGTTTATGTGATCTGTCTGCCTTAATGCATCACAGCTCTGTGTAGTAGTTTTATGTGGCACTTATGAAAAACTGACCTAATTTGAAAGATAAAAGTTCTTGGAATAGATGCTGTCAGAATTATTTGATTTTATTTGTGTCATAATTTATCATAGGTTTTTGATGTATCGTCCTTCATAGTGGGGAAAATATAGATCCAGGAGACTGTATTTCCTATCTAATTCTAATCTTAATTTTACCACTGCCTAGCTGTGGGGCTTCAGAAGTCACTTTATTTGTGCTTCCTCATTTTTGAAAACAAGGATTTCATTATATATATCTGCAGCAGCACTTTGCTGAGTTGCTAATCATTTGTACAATGGTCCAGTGAAGAAGGCTGTCATAAGATGGTCTCTGGAAGCTTCTACAGTTTTTAAGAAACAAATGATGAATTTCCTTACTGTATACTTTTTTCCTCTCTAAAGGTATTATATAATGAGAAGGGGCCTTTGTATACTACTCTATTTTTATTCCTCCAATTTTTTTTTTTTGGTCCCACGAGACGGAATCTTGCTCTGTCACCCAGAGCTAGTGTACAGTGATTGCGATCTCAGCTCACTGCAACCTCCGCCTCCTGCATTCAGGCAATTCTCCTGCCTCAGCCTCCTGAGTAGCTGGAATTACAGGCGCCCACCACCACACCCGGCTAATTTTTGTATTTTTAGTAGAGATGGGGTTTCATCATGTTGGCCAGGCTGGTCTCGAACTCCTGACCTCGTGATCCGCCCGCCTCCACCTCCCAAAGTGCTGGTATTACTAGCATGCGCCACTGCCCCCAGCCATTATTCCTCCGATTTTTATAAATAAAGAGTGGCTGTTATGCTAATAAGTGACTCCTTTTTGGAATTAGCATTCCTGTGCCTTTACTGAAACAGAAAGAAACATGAACTGCCTTATCTTCTAACTTGTTTTGATAAGCAAGGCTGAAGACTAACAAGTTAGAAAACCGGCATCTGCCTTTGATATTATGGCTTCCTGTTAGCAGTAAGAGAAATCTCGTCCTTTCCCCTATTCTGACCACATATTGTCATTCGATTTGTCATCAGGTTTACCCCTCTGTGGACAAGAGTTAGTATGACTTGAAGTGTTGGGATTTATCCAAGTACATTTTTTTAAAAGGAAAGTTTAGTTGTCTTTTATGGCTTCATTTTGGGGAGTGTATACTCTCTTTAGGTGACAGTTTTCTTTTTTAAGCTGAACTTAGAGTCTAAAAGGAATAGTGGAATTATTGAATGCAGGATTTGGGCCTTTACTGGAATAAAGTTGCTCAAATTATACCTGGTTCACTGTTATATCTCCCTGTAGACCTGGAAAGGATTTAAGGTGACAGGTATGTTGAGACTGTCCTTCATAACCAAGCTTAGTGAGAGAGTTGCTGTCGTTGGTGCTCACCCTCTCAGCTTCTAGTCACCCCTCCACCATGAACTTTTGACTTCTTGTGGTTTTTTTTTTCTTTTTCTTTTTTTTTTTTAACTTAAAGTTCTGGGTTACCTGTGCAGAATGTGCACGTTTGTTACATAGGTATACATGTGCCATGGTGGTTTGCTGCATCTGTCAACCTGTCATTTAGGTTTTAAGCCCCACATGCATTAGGTATTCGTCCTAATGCTCTCCCTCCCCTTGTTTTTACCCAGCCCTTTGATGAGATGCTTCAGTATGGACTGTCTGCTTGATTTTTTGTTGGGCAGTTCCACCTTACCCCTGTTAGTAGCCCAGCACCCAAGTTCACATCTAGAATCCCACTTTTACGTTAGATCTAACACATGACCTCTAAAGTCCCTTTCAATTTCAACCTAACATTAAAAACAGATTCTGGGCCCAGTCTGAGAAATTGTGATTCAGTGGGCCTAGGGGATCTTAATTTCTTTTAAGGGCCTTTCTGAGAATCTAGGGAACATTGATGTGTAGGTGCTATAAACCTGCATTTTATTTTATTGCAAGAGAGCAGGACTTTATTATAGCGATAGTTTAAAATACAATTGTGATGAAGAGGTAGGCAACCATGGAAACGTAGCTGGAGCTTTACCCCACCCATGCCTGTCTTTGTGTGTGGGGGTGACTTGGGGGTGGGAAAGTGCCACCATCTGTTGTAATGTGTTAGAGATTTAAAGTTTTTGCTTTATGGATTTTTGCAGCAGATGCCCTTTGCTTCCTGCATTATATCCTCTCAGGCCATCACTGGTTTCAAACAAAACTTAGATTTTTGTAGTTTCTCTACATCTTGCCAACAGCTTTCTATTTTCTGCCTCAGGGCTTTCAAACCCAGCACATGATGGGGAAAGGCTAACCTCAGGCAACCTTCAACCAGTGAGGGATTGGAGCTGGTGCCTAAATGTCCTGCTTCTTTCAGGGGTCTCACAGGATCACCGCACTTTCCAGCAGTCACCTTGTGTGTCCTTATTGGCTATTTTCCTTCCCTCACATCTGTTCCCTGGGATCATCTCCTATTTTAATCTCGCTGAAATCTTGTACACAAAGTGTTAGTTGAGCTGACTTTAAAGCTCGAATGCAAATAAAAGCCTTCTGTAATTACATTAGTTTCTTTTTAATGTCCCTGTCAATAATAGCATCTAAAATAATACATGGGGGAAGAAGTCGAAGAGAACATATTGTGCAATGCAAAATGGCGCACATACTGCTAAAGTTTGAATTAAATTTGTTCATAGATACTGTGTAATGAGATCATTATGTGAGAATTTATTGGGTTTTTTGACACTTCCATTTCTTTCATTTAGGAATGGGGTTGAACGGATATGAAAACCCAGAAAATAGTTGGCACAGAGAGATAGCACTAGGTGTGCCTCTTTTATTCATTTATATGTCATCTGTTCTTGAATTCTGGGTGGCTGTATTTGTAAGACTATACAGTATAATAATAGAAAGCTATTAAAAATGTCACAGTGCAGAAAGGGGGAAGATCTCTACAGATGATTAGACTATAAATTGCCAAAGATCAGAATGACCTTGATAATATATATTTCAAAGGTTTTGTTTGGTTGTTTGGTTGGGTTTGTTTTTTTGTTGTTTTTGGAGACAGGGTCTTGCTGTATTGCCCAGGCTAGAGTATAGTGGCGTGATCATAGCTTACTGTAACCTTAAACTCCTGGGCTCAAGCAATCCTTCTGCCTCAGCCACCCCATTCGCTAAGACTACAGGCACGTGCCATCACACCTGGCTAATTAAAAACATTTTTTTCTTTAGATATGAGGTCTTGCTGTGTTGTCCAGGCTTTCCTAGTTGAAGCATACATCTTGGACAGCTCAGTATATTCATCCTCGTTTGCTCCGCATTTACTGAGTGCCTGCCGTATGGCTGCCTCTATGGTAACTGTTTTCAGATATCAGTTTTAATCACCAGGAATAAACTTGGTCCCAAACTCCTGGCCTCAAAGGGTCCTCCTACCTATGCCTCCCAAAGCACTGGGACTATAGGTGTGAGCCACCATGCCTGGCTCCTGTTTCAGGAGTATCTTTTAAAAAACACTTTTGTATGCTTTAAATGCAAAATTTCTCTTTATCTGGCTAGAAGATATCAGTATCCATAATTATTCTTTTATCTGAGACTAGAATGTAGGATTTAAAAGTTGAAGTGAAAGGTAAACTTGTTCTAGACGATCACTTTCATTCTTGGTGATTAAAACTAATAACCTGAAATCAGTTCCCACAGAGGCTGCCATATGGCTGGCACCCAGTAAATGTGGAGCAGAGGATGAATAAACTGAGCTCTCTGAGATGTATGTGTTCAGCTGCTGTCCCAGTGAGCAAGAGCAGGTGAAACTTCACGTGCTTAGACCTGTAGGTGCTGTTGCCTCACTCCCACCAAACTGGGACTGCAGATCTTTATTTTAGTTTCTAAGTTTATTTTGCAGGAGTCCAGGCATCCCTAGTAAATACTCTTTCCTCCGTCCAGGGTGTTTTGTGTATCTGTGTGCTATTTTATGTAAATCGTACATTGACCAGTTCATTAGGTTATCTAGTATTTCAACCCCTCAACCCCTCAGTTAACGTTTCAACTGAGGCCGAGAGAGGAAGTGACTTGCCCAAGGTAAAATCACCCTGTCTAGATAATCAGTGATGTGGCAGGGACTAGAACACTAGTCTCTGCAGTAATCATCTTTTTGTCTCATTTCTGAAATAGCTCCCATCTCTACCCCTGGCCAAGGACCAAAACAAGGCACCATCTTTCTGAACTAGTTCAAAATGGTTTTAGAATTAATAAGTACTGTAGGGTCTTTATTTAAGATGGTTACAGGAAATTTGACAGTTAAATGTTTCTACACATAGATTATTTAGAAAATCAAGACTAATAGATGGGCAAAGTACACAAGGAAACAAGTGAAAAATTATAAACATCTAAATATTCAGTATTCAGTGGTATGGGAATAGTTTAGGAAGCAATAATTTTCTTTTTTTTTTTTCTTTTTTTTTTTGAGACAAAGTCTCACTCTGTTGCCCAGGTTGGAGTGCAGTGGTGCGTGTGATCTTGGCTGCAGCCTCCCCCCCTGGGTTAAAGCAGTTCTTGTGCCTCAGCTTCTCGAGTATTTGGGATTACAGGCGCCCCGCCACGCCCGGCTAATTCTTGTACTTCTAGTAAAGACAGGGTTTTACCATGGTGGCCAGGCTGGCCTTGAACTCCTGGACCCAGGTGATACGCCTGCTTGTCCTCCCAGAGTGCTGGGATTACAGGCGTGAGCCACCATGCGTGGCCAGGAAGCAATAATTTTGATGGGCTATTTGCAACTAATAAAATGCTAATTGTGATGATCTAGAAAGAGTGTTTAAAAACCTAACAGGGATCATGGAGGAGTTCTTTTTATACTTTCCTTTCTTCTATGCCTAAAACTTAGGTGTCTTCAGGAAGTTCAGATTTTTTTTTAATTTAAAAGGTTAAGTTTACCAAATGTTAACTGATGTCAGTTTCTGAAGTTCTGCAGTCAAAACCGATTTATTTTCGGTAAAAAAAAAAAAAAAAAGAAAAAGTACTACACACCATATAAACTGGTTATATTTTGCTTTTTGTTATTCTTGATACGTGCAGTAAAAACTAGCTATCATGAGAGAGTTGGTAAAGATTTAGTGAACTGGTAGAAAATGTTGTTCTTAGTTGCTAGAACCATCTGAGCTTAAATTTAAAAACATTTTTTCTAAAAACAAAATTGGTTTCTGAATCAAATGTGTATTTCTTTCCTATAGGGGCTTTGTTATGCACCTAAAGCCATATTGGAAGCTCCAGAAGAAAGAGCACCCCCCGGAAGTCAGCAGGGAAACGCAGAGAACTCCTATGAACCACCAAAAGGCTGTAAATGATGAAACATGCAAAGCTAGCCACATAACACCAAGTGTCTTTCCTTCAGCCTGTCTTGGTAAAGCATCATCTCGAAAGCCGTTTGGGACCCTTTCTCCAAATGTTCTGTGCAGTATGAGTGGGAACAGTCCTGTAGAGAGCAGCTTGAATGTTAAAACCAAAAAGAATGCACCATCTGCAACGATCCACCAGGGCGAAGAAGAGGGACCACTTGATATCTGGGCTGTTGTGAAACCTGGAAATACCAAGGAAAAAATTGCATTCTTTGCAGCCCACCAGTGTAGTAACAGGATAGGATCTATGAAAATAAAAAGTTCCTGGGATATTGATGGGAGAGCTACTAAGAGAAGGAAAAAATCAGGGGATCTTAAAAAAGCCAAGGTACAGGTTGAAAGGATGAAGGAAGTTAACAGCAGGTGCTACCAACCTGAGCCTTTTGCATGTGGCATTGAGCACTGTTCTGTGCATTATGTGAGTGACAGTGGGGATGGAGTCTATGCCGGGAGGCCTCTGTCAGTTATACAGATGGTTGCCTTCTTGGAGCAAAGAGCCAGTGCTCTGCTAGCTAGCTGTTCAAAAAACTGCACAAACTCACCTGCCATTGTGAGGTTTTCTGGCCAATCCAGAGGTGTGCCCGCAGCCACCGAGTCCTGTTCTGCCCCAGGAGCTTGTGAAGAAAGGGGAAATCTTGAGGTTGGTGAACCACAGAGCGAACCAGTCCGTGTCCTCGACATGGTAGCCAAGTTGGAGTCTGAGTGCCTGAAGCGGCAGGGCCAGCGTGAGCCTGGGAGCCTCTCAAGGAATAACAGCTTTCGTCGAAATGTGGGCAGAGTTTTGCTTGCAAATAGCACTCAGGCTGATGAAGGCAAAACAAAGAAAGGCGCCTTGGAGGCACTCGACACTCAGGTGAATCCTGTGGGGTCTGTATCTGTGGATTGTGGCCCCTCAAGAGCGGATCATTGTTCTCCTAAAGAGGACCAGGCCTGGGACAGTGCTTCTCAGGACTGCCCCCCATTGCCAGCAGGAGTGAGTTTCCACATAGACAGTGCAGAGTTAGAGCTGGGTTCACAAACTGCCATGAAAAACAGCAACAGGTATGATGTGGAAATGACAGATGAACTTGTTGGGTTACCTTTTTCTTCTCATACCTATTCCCAAGCCTCTGAATTGCCCACAGATGCTGTTGATTGTATGAGCAGAGAGCTTGTGTCGCTTACTAGCCACAATCCTGATCAAAGAAGAAAAGAATCTTTGTGCATTAGTATCACTGTGTCCAAGGTAGAGAAAGACCAGCCTTCCAGTTTAAACTCCTGTGAAGACCCACTTCCAGGGATGTTGTTTTTTTTGCCACCTGGTCAGCACTTGTCAGACTGTTCCCAGTTGAATGAAAGCACAACAAGAGAGGCTTCAGAGGCCAGCCAGCTTGAAGATGCTGCTGGGGGTGACAGTGCATCTGAGGAAAAAAGTGGGTCTGCTGAGCCATTTGTACCGCCAGCCTCTTCTGTGGAAAGTACATTACCAGTGCTTGAGGCATCCAGTTGGAAGAAGCAGGTGTCGCATGACTTCCTGGAGACCAGATTTAAAATCCAGCAGCTTTTGGAGCCTCAGCAGTACATGGCTTTTCTGCCCCACCACATTATGGTAAAAATCTTCAGGTTACTTCCCACCAAGAGTTTAGTGGCCCTTAAATGTACCTGCTGCTATTTCAAGTTTATCATTGAGTACTACAATATCAGGCCAGCAGATTCTCGCTGGGTTCGAGATCCACGCTACAGAGAAGATCCTTGCAAACAGTGCAAGAAAAAGTATGTGAAAGGGGATGTGTCCCTGTGCCGATGGCACCCCAAGCCCTATTGCCAGGCATTGCCCTATGGGCCAGGGTATTGGATGTGCTGCCACCGGTCTCAGAAAGGATTCCCTGGCTGTAAGCTGGGGCTTCATGACAATCACTGGGTTCCTGCCTGCCACAGCTTTAATCGGGCAATCCATAAGAAAGCAAAAGGGACGGAAGCTGAAGAGGAATACTAAAGTCCATGTGAGAGGCAGCGAAAGGACCGATTTTTAAAACTGCAAAAACACCTAGATACACCATTCAAATGAGCGTAGCCCCCTGAGTCATCACTTTAGAAGAATCTGTACTTTATCAGGACCGCATTGCTCAGGCATAAACTCTAAATTTACGAGCCGTACAAAAAAATTGGTCTTGTTGTTTATAGTGGCATCTCACATTTGAACCCAGGTGGTATCCCACAGTTTGTTTCAGTTGCCTGTGAATAACTCTGCCTGTTTTCCTAAATCAAACCCATCCTCCAAGGATGAAGACTCACCACCATCCAGGACATTCAGAAGAGTTCACTGCAGACACTCTGCAGGTAGTCTTCAAAAAGGGGTTTGAGAAATGTTTTGAGCACTGGCACCATCTTTGAAATAAGTGAATAGTGTCCTGTGAAAAGAATAGCAGGACTTTTAGATGAAAAGTATTCTTAAAAAGAAAAGTCAGGCACCCCACCTTAGACCTCGTATGCTTGATCCTGTGAGATTGATGTTTGTGGCTGGAGATGGATTTCATGCCCTGTGGTGTTTACAGTGTATATAATGGTTGTGTTTTCATAGGGCTGTGAAAGTGCACATTAAATCTGAGCGCCTTTACCTTTAGATGAGTGCTTTGGCCCCTCTGTAAATAGCACGATTAAAATCCAGTTGTATATAATGGACAGCTAACTGAACAACATAATCACAATGCAGCTAGGATAGTGTTGCGGCTATAATTGTGTGTGTGTTTTTTAATTGTCTAGTCTTAAATTTGTACATCCTGTATAAAATATGAATGTTTCCCAAATAAACTATGAATGTTTCCTGTATAATATATGAATGTTTCTGGGAAGAAACTCTAAATAGTTGAAAGGCTAACCTGCTCAAAGGATACCAAATAATGGTTTAACTGGACAACCTGAAAATTAGCATAGAAAACAATCCTTCATTATATTTTAGTGATCCACAACATTGAGAGAATATTATATAGTTAGCTCATAACATTCTTGTCTACTTTATCCTGTCTGGTTACAAAATTTTTTTAAAACGTCAATAAAAACATGCATCTTAAATGGAACCCAAGCTTTGCGAAGATTTTTTCTGTTTTGATGCAATGTTGAAGAAGGTTCTTGTAAATTGAATCATAAGAATTCTTTTTAATTATTTTGAATTGTTGGAGATAAGGTGTTTTTTTCTGTCAGAGAAGAGGCCATCTTCACTTAACATTGAAGTTTAAATTTTTGCAACCCTTCAGTTCTTCCGTTGTTGTCTGTTCACAACCACTGTATTTCCTGTTCGGGTGACGTATTATCTAGGAGATTCTTACAGCTTATCTAGGTGTCGTCATTTGGGAGTCACTAAGGATCTATTCAGGCCTGTAGCTTTGTAGTGCCTGGTGGGGTTGGGAGGTGTTGGGCCCCAGAAAGCTGCTGTGGGTGGAAGATCTAAAAACTAGGCTGGCTTGAAATCGAGTACCCACCAAAAAGCCTTGTGACCAGTGTCAGCTGCAGGCTGTGGAGAAGGATGGTATGTGGTTGTAGGGGAGGCTCTGTGCTGGGCTGATGTGCTTGGTGACATGGTAGGCTGCAGCCTCCAGGCTCATCAGATTTGTCTGTGACATGGGATCAAGAGGAGGCTGAGAATAGCTTTTCCTTCAAGAGTGTTTTTCCTCGTGACTCACCCAGGTGAGACATATTGGAAAATGCTTTTAAATCCTAGTTGTTCCCTTGACTGAGGTTTCCAGTGTTTGTCCTACTGCCCTTATATTTGCTCTAAACTGGCCATCTCAGTAGCGCCTTCTTAATTGGTTTGTTATGATTCGTAATTAGGATTAAAGGAGATGAACATAAAGGACCTAGACTACAACTTGCCTTAAGTGTCAGCTATGGCTGACATTGACTATGGCTCTACATTGGCCCAACGTGGACACTGGATAAACAACTCTCTTGGTTGGTTTTCACAAGTCGGTCACTCTTGATCTGGTTTTCATGTGGAATACAAAGCTGTGACTGCGTGAGGGGTTAAAGTGATCAAGAGCGGAGGGCACAGTAAGTATGTCCCAGCCCCAGTTGGCATGCAGTACTTGGGTCCCTCAGAAATTGCCAATCATCTGTTTTGAACTTTGTGGCAGGACCTGGTTCCCAGTGCTGTCCGCATGAAAGGTGGAGGATTAGCAGGTGGCATCAGAGGATACCCCCTCCCAGGGCTTCATTTCTAGACAAGTATAGCTTTCTCCTTAGGTGAAAGACGCTGTTCTTCAGGGCCCTCTAGTGCCAAGCTGGTGAAAACAGCCCACTTTTAAAATGTCTGGCAGTGCCGCACTACCTGCTTTCCTGCATTGCTCTAGGATCACAGAATTCAAGAAAGGAAATGACATGTGTCAGTGTGGGCACCAGCACCTTAGCCTGTCCCCACTGCATCCCTGCCCCCACCAAAAAAGGGAAAACCTCCCCCCTCAGCTTTTCTTCAGGGACTCAATACACCTGGCTTATTTTTTTTTTCTCTCCTACTTCATACTTGAAGCCCTCACTTGATCATTTGAAGCAAAAACCAGAACCATGGAAACTAGAGGAGTCAGGGAGCTGCTCCCTCTTGTCCCTGGAGTGGTTCACCTCTCCCCTGCCCAGTGGATGGTCCAGAGCCAAGGAAGGAGTAAATTGAAAGCTAAGGAAGGGCCAAGGTAAGATTAACATTTGCTTTTTTAGGCTCTCTCAAATGACTCCAGGTTAAAACAGCCATACGAGAGGACTGTTCAAACCCTAAGCACATTGGTGGCTCTGTGCTTGGGAGATACCTCTTTTGGAACCCAACCCTATGCCCCTGCTTGGCTGGGTGCCTTTCAGCGCCCTCTGCACATCTGCCACCATATGCCCTTCTTTTCTGTCACTGTATCTTTGGCCCTCCCCATCTGTAGGTTCTGCATCGCAGGTTCAACCAACCTCAGATTTAAAATGCTCAGAAAAAAATACTGTGTCTGTAGTGAACATACACACTTTTTTTCTTGTCATTATTCCCTAAACAATACAAGCATAACAACTGTTTACATTAGGTATTATGAGCAATCTAGAGGTGATTTAAAGTAAATGGGAAGCTATGCGTGGGTTATATGCAAATACTAAGCCATTTTCCATGAGGGACTAGCATCTGCAGATATACCGAGGGACCACTGTGGAGCTTGCCCACCCACTGCACTCAGAGGGCCTTGCCCACAGTGCCTCACACAACACACCCTGTAAAATGCGTGCATTCTTCTCAAGTGACCATTTGAATATGAGGGGTGCTTCCAGGACCTGACTGCTCTGGGCCATACCATAATTTTCTGTTTAGTATGAGAAACCTGACAGGTAGGTAAAAGGGGTCTTGGAGGACCTTGTCCTCTGGCCACAGCTGGTCTCATGGGAGCTTCCTTGGCGGGAACTCCCACTGCAGCTATGTGGGGTTTGCTCAGTACTTCTCATTGTGCATCTGGTGTAACCTCAGCTCTTAGCACCAGTAGCTCCCGTAGCAGCAGGCTCTGAGCCGGTGGTTATGTTATGACCTAGAGGTTCCCTTCCTGGGCTTTGTCCAATCACCGCTTCTAACTTGGACTTGTCAGTACCTCCGTGCCGACCTTTTTGGACCAGCTTGGGACACTACTTTTATGTGAGTGTTCCCAGGTGTTTTCCATAGCTCCATTCTTTCTTCACTCAGCAGACTGGCTGGCTGTCCTCCTCTGTCTACAGCCTGATTCAAAAACATGAAATTAGCCTGCACTGCGAGCCCTTCTTTTCTGTACACCACCGACTAAACCAATGAGAGCTGATGTTATCTAGCTGTATGTCAGGTATGCTTCATTTAAATGCATTCTCTACTGTGCAGTGTCTGGCACTTGGGGAATCTGATTGTGGGGTTGGTTTGTTTTGAGATGGAGTGGTGGCACGATCTCAGCTTGCTGCAACCTCAGCCTTCCGGGTTCAAGCGATTCTTCTGCCTCAGCCTCCTGAGTAGCTGGGACTACAGGCATGCGCCACTACGCGCAGCTAAATTTTTTTTGTATTTTTAGTAGAGATGGGGTTTCACCATATTGGCCAGGCTGGTCTTGAACTCCTGACCTTGTGATCCACCCACCTCAGCCACTTTGCCTCCCAAAGTGCTGGGATTACAGGCATGAGCCACTGCGCCCAGCTGTTTCTGGGTTTTTGAGACAGGGTCTCTCTCACTCAGACTGGAGTGCAGTGGCATGATCTCGACTCACTGCAGCCTCTACCTCTTGGGCTCAAGTGATCTTCTTGCCTCAGTCTTCCAAGCAGCTGCAACTACAGCTGCATGTCACTATGCCTGGCTAATTTTTGTGTTTTTTTTTTTTTTTTTTTTTGTGGAGACGGAGTTTTGCCGTGTTGCCCAGGCTGGGAATCAGATGGCTTTTTTCCTCATTTTTCCTCAAATAAGCTAGTATTTTAATCTTTGTGAGCTGGTCAAGGTACCTGTGTGGGAGATGTGCAGTCTCAACTGACATACATGTCATTCCTGCCTATCATTTGTGGCCATAGCTGATGTTTGCACAACCTCATGGGAAGAGCAAACTTTGGTGGTTATAAACCCTTGGGTAACATCCAGTGCATTTATACCAAACTGATGTAAGGAAAAGCACAGTAAGTAGCTTCACCATTCTAGGTGGTTGCTTTGACCTTACAGTTTTAGGGGAGCAGAGCCAGTGTCGAGGAAGAACTGAAATGGAAGCAGAGATGGCAGTCCCTTATGTGGCAGCAGCCCATGTAAGAGGTGATGTTCCTCTATCTGAAAAGCAGAACAAAACATTTTACCCTTTCTCCCAGAGGCCCCGTCATCCAAGTGTCCTTCAGTGAGCAGAGAACAGGCCTCAGAACAAACTCCTTTTGGGACCCCCGTCTCGTTCTTTTTGAATTAAGGTGGATTTTTCCTTCACATACTGGTACTGAAGTCACAGATCTGTTTATTAAGAAGTATGAAGGGCTCGGCATGGTGGCTTATGCCTGTAATCCCAGCACTTTGGGAGGCTGAGGTGGAAAAATAATTAAGCTCAGACCAGGCTGGGTAGCAAAGTGAGACCCTGTCATTGTACAAAAAATAGCAGGGCATGGTAGGTGGCACACACCTGTAGCCCTTGCTATTCAGGAGGCTGACACAGGAGGACAGCTTGAGCCTAGGAAGTCGAGGCTGCAGTGAGCCATGATCGCATCAGTGCACTGCAGCTTGGGTGACCCTGTCTCAAAAAATATGAAGATGTTGATAAAGTTCTTAAAAAACTAAAATCAAAATCAATTAGTTAAATAAAAAATAAATTAATTGCTAAACATGAGTAAAATGGAAAGCAAGGTTGTATTTAATTGTATCTGTTCCCTCTCCATTGTGAGGTTAATCTGTTTGCATAACTTGAGTGTTTGCAGTCTGGTTCAAGGGTAGGGTTGGAGCCAGGCCTGGCCCACCCAGCCTTCCCTGTTCTGGGACCAAACTGTTGGCCTTCACTCTGCCCTTCCTCACCAATCCTCCCCTATACAGACAACCCAGCATGATTCTGCTGCAGGGTGTGTGGCCTGTTTTGAGCAATTCCCTTTCTATACCAGCCCTTATTTTCTCTCCTAAGCAGAGATGACTTGGCTGCCCCAGTGTCTAAGCTGGGACCTCTCATGTGAACTTTTCCTTTTCCATGGCCAGTAGTCTTGGCTTTAGGCCCCTCAGATTTCTAAGTCTGCTCTGTGCAGGGTCTTGAAAGGAAACTGCTGCACACTTGAAGTGAGTAAATTCAAGGATTTATTATAAGGGTGTAGATACAGGGACAAGCCTCCCCAGTATTTGCAGGGCCCATGGCAAGAACACAGAGAGCCCTCCCTTAGCACATCCCCTCCAGCATCCTCCCACCCTCTTACTGAGCCATGCCTCAGTCACTTCTCAGGCTGAAGGGATCTGTCTGGAGGACAAAGCTGTGGAAGGGCTGGAGGTCCTGAGGTTCTGGGAGCCTAGGTAATGGTGTGTAAGGGGAACAAAGGTTCTGGGACAGTGTCTGCCCCCTTGATCCTTCAAACTCCTTGCCCATGAAGAGGCGCAGGGCAGGAATGCCAAAGGATTGGCCCTCCTAATGTGCAGGAGCCAGTGCAGAGGCCCCAGCTGCCTGGTTGGGGATCGTATTGGGCAGGGTAGTGGCTGCACATTAGAATCAACTGTGGGGCTTTTAAAATCCTCAATGCTTAGGGCACACCCTAGACGTATTAAATCAACCAGTGGGGGTGGGAGCTCCTGGGTGATTCCAGGTGCAGGTGGGGTTGAGAACTACTGATACGTATAATAGAACCACAGGGTGAGTGTGGTTGGGATGATGGTTCCCAGGTCTGGTGGAAGGAGGAGGGTGGTTGCTGGGATGGGAAGGAGGGAAGAAGGAAAACACATGGCAGGGAAGGAGCCAGGGAATGAACACCTTGAGCCTCAAAGGGCCTGGAGCCTGCCGATGCAGCACTCCCAGCACAGTATGTCTCGCAGTGAGCAGAATGAAGGGGAGGGAATGGACCTGGAGGGGCAAGTGAACCAGAAACAGCCTTCTGTGGAACATCTCAAGCAGGGAGAGAGTCACTATTTTATGTCAGAACAAGCCTCCCCCCAGCTTTTCTTTAGCTCCCCAAAGGCCAGTGCAAAATTTCCTTCTCCGTGCCTGTGGAAGAAGGAAATCTATTTCCTAAAACTTGATGATCCCTAGGAGGCCCTAGATGCACACCTGGGAAGCTGTTCACTAGGCTCTAGATAAAATTCCTTCTATCCAACAGTTCCAGACCACTGCAATAAAGCAAGTCATGAATTTTTTGTGCATATACAAGTTGTGTTTATGTGATACTGTACTAAGTGTGCAATAGCATTATGTCTAAAACACAATGTACATACTTTAAGGAATGCTTTATTGCTTAAAGCATGCTAACCATCAGCTCTGAGTCATTATCTTTTTGCTGGTGGATGGTTTGCTTCAACATTGATAGCTGACAACTGATCAGGGTTGGTGGCTGCAGAAGGTTGGGGTAGCTATGGCAATTTCTTAAGACAACAGTGAAGTTGCTGTATCAATTGACTCTTCCTTTCACGAAAGAGTTCTCTGTAGCATGTGATGCTGTTTGATAGTATTTTATCCGTAGTATAACTTACTTCAAAATCTCAAACCTCTCTGTTATTTCAACAATGTTTGTAGCATCTTTATCTGGAGTAGATTTCATCTGTTTCTGCCAGTAATCCCAGCACTTTGGGAGGCCAAGGCTGGAGGGCTGCTTGAGCCCAGGAGTCCAAGACCAGGCTGGGCAACATAGGGAGACCTTGACCCTACAAAAAAAAAAAAAAAAAAAAAAAAGCATGGTAGTGTATGCCAATAGTCCCAGCTACTTGAGGTGCTGAGGTGAGAGGATCACTTGAGCCCAGGACGTCGAGGCTGCAGTGAGCCGTGATCATGCTGCTGTGATCCAGCCTGGATGAGAGTGAGGAAAACAATTTTTTTTTTTTTTTTTTGAGACGGAGTCTTGCTCTGTCACCCAGGCTGGAATGCAGTGGTGCGATCTCGGCTCACTGTAACCTCTACCTCCAGGTTCAAGAGATTCTCTTACCTCAGCCTCCCAAGTAGCTGGGACTACAGGTACGTGCTACCACACCCAGCTAATTTTTGTATTTTTAGTAGAGACGGGGTTTCACCATGTTGGCCAGGGTAGTCTCAAACTCCTGACCTCAGGTGATCTGCCTGCCTTGGCCTCCCAAAGTGCTGGGATTACAGGCGTGAGCCACCACGCCTGGCCAAAAGAAATACTTTCTTTTGCTCATCCATAAGAAGCAACTCCTTATCCATTCAAGTTTTATTATGAGATTGCAGCATTTCAGTCACATCTTCAGGCTCCACTTTTTATTTTGCTAGTTTTCACGACATCTCCAGCTACTTCCTCCATGGGTCTCGAACCCCTCAAAGTCATCCATGAGGATTGGAATCAACTTAAAAACCCTGGGTTTTTTTTTGTTTTTTTCACTCTATTTTTTGTCTTTTTTTTTTTTTGAGACAGAATCTTGCTCTGTCACCCAGGCTGGAGTGCAGTGGCGCAATCTCAGCTCACTGTAAGCTCCACCTCCCAGGTTCACGCCATTCTCCTACCTCAGCCTCCCGAGTAGCTGGGACTACAGGTGCCCGCCACCATGCCCGGCTAATTTTTTTGTATTTTTAGTAGAGACGAGGTTTCACTGTGTTAGCCAGGATGGTCTCAATCTCCTGACCTCATGATCCGCCTGCCTTGGCCTCCCAAAGTGCTGGGATTACAGGCTTGAGCCACCGCACCTGGCCTATTTCACACAAGATGTTTATTTTAAACAACCAGAGGCTAGACTTGAAGGTGAAAGTAGAAATTAGACTTAAAGGTGAAAGTAGAAAGGATTCTAAGCCAAACTCCTGTTAATGTTGATATTTTGGCTGGGCGTGGCGGCTCACATCTGTAATCCCAGCACTTTGGGAGGCCTAGGTGGGTGGATCACCTTAGGTCAGGAGTTTGAGACCAGCCTGGCCAACATGGTGAAATTCTGTCTCTAATAAAAATACAAAAATTAGTTGGGCATGGTGGTGTGTGCCTGTAATCCCAGCTACTTGGGAGGCTGAGGCAGGAGAATTGCTTGAACCCGTGAGGTGGAGGTTGCAGTGAGCCGAGATCATGCCACTGTACTCCAGCCTGGGTGATAGAGTGAGATCCTGTCTCAAAAAGAAAAAAAAAATATATTGATATTTTTCTTCTTCCCATGAATCACAAGTGTTTTTAATGGCATCTAGAATAGTGAATCCATCCCAGTTTTCAGTTGACTTGGCCCAAATCCATCAGAGGAATCACTATCCATAGCAACCATAGCCTTACAAAATGTATTTCTTAAATAAGACTTGAAAGTCAAAATTACTCCTTGAGCTGCAGAATGGATATTGTGTTACTGTGCATGAAAACATTAATCTTCTTGTATATCTCCATCAGAGCTCTTGGATGACCAGGTACAATGTCAATGGGCAGTAATAATTTGAAAGCAATCTGTTTTTCTGTGCAGTAGGTCTCAATAGTGGGCTTAAAACAATCTGTAAACCATGCTGTAAACAGATGTGGTGCTGTGCAGGCTTTGTTGTTCATTTACAGAGCACAGGAAGAGTAGATTTAGCATAATTCTTAAGAGGCCTAGGATTTTTGGAATGGTAAATTAACACTGGCTTCAACTGAAAGTCACCAGCTGCATTAGCCCCTAATGAGAGAGTCAGCCTGTCCTTCCCAAGCTCTGAAGCCAGGCACTGGCTTCTCTCTAGTTGTGAAAATCCTAGATGGCATCTTCTTCCAACAGGATTCTGTTTCATCTCTATTGGAAATCTGTTGTTTAGTGTAGCCATCTTCACAGATTACCTTAGCTAGATCTTCTGGATAACTTGTTGCTTTCTCTACACTTTTATGTCACAGAGACAGCTTTTTACACCTCATGAGCCAACCTCTGCTAGCTTTCAACTTTCCTTCTGCAGCTTCCTCACTTCTCTCAACCGTCATAGAATTAAAGAGACAGAGCCTTGTTCTGGGTAAGGCTTTGACTTAAGGTAATGTGGCTGGTTTCATCTATCTAGACTACTAAAGCTTTCTCCATATCAGCAATAAGGCTGTTGTGCTTTTTAAATCATTTATGTGTTCACTGGAGTAGCATTTTTCATTATTTTCAAGAACTTTTCCTTTGCATTCACAACTTAGCTGTTTGGCACAAGAGATCTAGCTTTCAGCCTGTCTTGGCTTTTGACATGCCTTCCTTACTAAGCTTAATCATTTCTAGCTTCTGATTTAAAGTGAGAGACATGGGACTCTTTCATTTGAACACTTAGAGGCCTCTGTAGGGCTATTAATTAGGCCCAATTTCAATATTGTTGTGTCTCAGGGAATAAGGAGGCCTGAAAAAAGGGAAATAAGGGAACAGGAGGTTGGTGAAGCAGTCAGAATACACACGTTTATTAAGTTTGCTCTCTTATACAGACAGACCATGGACCCCCAAAATAATTACAACAGTAACATCAAAGATCACTGATCACCGTAACAGATACAATGAAGAGATTTGAAATATTGTGAGAATTACCGAAATGTCAGACATGATGAAGTGGGCACATGCCGTTGGAAAAATGGCGCTGATGACTTGCTCAACGCAGAGTTATCACAATTTGTAAAAAACCCACTGAGAGGTGCGACAAAGCAAACCGCAATAAAACAAGGTATGCCTGGATTAAGGCAAAAAGAATGTAAAATGTCTCAAAGGAGTAGCAGAACTCCTTTAAGCCAGTACCAATGGCCCCTGAACCAGAAAACAGCTATTTCCTCCTGTGGATACTAGACTTAGTCCTCTTTATTTTGAATGCAACTGTGAAATTGCTGACCACAAAAGTTACTCTCTGCTCCTATCATTCTTTCATCAGCCTTGGGTTGGGAGGTCTCTCTATTCCATCTACCATCAAACCACTTGGCACTTTAATTCCAAATTGAGAGCAACATACTTACGCTCCAGAAATGCTGTCTTGACAATTTTTTTCTTTTTTTAATTAGGGAAGTAAGCTGCTGGAAAGCGTAGGAAAGTTCTTTCCTCAAAATCCAGGTGTCTTCTGAAGCCATATAGTAAATGCTAAAATGTCACACCCAAAGGGAGGGCGAGGTCAGGAACAATCTGATACGGATCTGGAGGTATCAAAGCCACAGGACCCTTTCTTTCTTTTCTCTATTTATTTATTTATTTATTTGAGACAGTTTTGCTCGTTGCCCAGGCTGGAGTGTAATGGCACAATCTCAGCTCACTGCAACCTCCGCCTCCTTGTTTCAAGTGATTCTCCCGCCTCAGACTCCTGAGTAGCTGGGATTACAGGCACACACCACCACTCCTGGCTAATTTTTTTTTTTTTTTTGTATTTCTAGTTGAGATGGGGTTTCATGATGTTGGCCAGACTGGTCTTGAACTCCTGAGCTCAGGTGATCCACCCACCTTGGCCTCCCAAAGTGCTGGGATTATAGGCTTGAGCCACCAAGCCTGGCCTTTTCTTTTTTTGAGATAGAGTCTGCTCTTTCATCCAGGCTGGAGTGCAGTGGCATGATCTTGGCTCATTCCAGCCTCAGCCTCGCGGGTTTACATGATCTTCGCATCTCAACTTCCTGAGTAGCTGGGATTACAGGTGCCCACCACCACACCCAGCTAATTTTTTTATTTTTAGTAAAGATGTGGTTTCACCATGTTGGTCAGGCTGGTCTCAAACTCCTGACCTCAGGTGATCCACCCACCTTTGTCTCCCCAGCCCACAAGACTCTTTAATACAAGCTTGTCCAACTCGTGGCCCATGAGCTGCAGGCGGCCCAGGATGGCTTTGAATATGGCCCAACACAAATTTGTAAACTTCCTTAGAACATCATGAGATTTTTTGCAATTATTTAAAATAGCTCATCAGCTATTATTAGTGTATTTTATGTGTGACCCAAGACAATTCTTCCAATGTGGCCCACAGAAGCCAAAAGATTCGACACGCCTTAATGCCTCTGAGTTTTTTTTTTACTCAACTGGCTCTAGCCCATTTTCAACACTTAACTAGTGTCATCAAATACCTTCTGCCAATTTTCTTTCTTTTTTTTTTTGAGACAGTTTCACTCTTGTTGCACAGGCTGGAGTGCAATGATGTGATCTTGATCTCGGCTCATTGCAACCTCTGCCTCCCGGGTTCAAGCGATTCTCCTGCCGTAGCCTCCTGAGTAGCTGAGATTACAGGCATGCGCCATCACTCCCGGCTAATTTTGTATTTTTAGTAGAGACCAGGTTTCTCCATGTTGGTCAGACTGGTCTCGAACTCCTGACCTCAGGTGATCTGCCTGCCTCAGCCTCCCAAAGTGCTGGGATTACAGGTGTGAGCCACCACACCCAGCTAATTTTCTCACTTTTTAAAGGGGAGCATTCATTCAAAGGCTCTTTTAGATCCCTCCCATCACCAGAGTATCTCTCACTCCTCCCTACAAAAGGCACAACAAAGAAGTCATTGATGTAACTCTTGTTAGTTTACTATCCTCTTTCTTGGAGGAAAGATTATCCCACTGGTGGTTTCTGGGGGTTTTTGTTGTTGTTGTTGTTTTGAGATGGAGTCTTGCTCTGTTGCCCAGGCTGGCATGCAGTGGCACGATCTCGGCTCACTGCAACCTCCGCCTCCTAGTTTCATGCAATTCTCCCACCTCAGCCTCTTGAGTAGCTGGGATTACAGGCATGCACCACCACACCTGGCTAATTTTCTTTTGTATTTTTAGTAGAGATGGGGTTTTGCCATGTTGGCCAGGCTGGTTTCAAACTCCTGACCTCAGGTGATCTGCCCGTCTCCACTTCCCAAAGTGCTGGGATTACAGGTGTGAACCACTGCGCCCGGCCTTTTTTTTTTTTTTTTTTGAGACAAGGTCTCACTCTGTCACCCAGTGAGTGTACAATCACAGCTCACTGCAGCCTCAACATCCCAGACTCATCCCAGCTCAACCTCCTGAGTAGCTGGGACCACTGATGCACATCACCACGCCTGGCCAATTTTTAAATTTTTGTAGAAATGGGGTCTCACCAGCTGGGCGTGGTGGCTCACGCCTGTAATCCCAGCACTTTGGGAGGCCGAGGCAGGCAGATCAGGAGGTCGGGAGATCGAGACCATCCTGGCTAACACGGTGAAACCCCACCTCTACTTAAAAAAAAAAAAAAAAAAAAAAGGCCAGGCGTGGTGGCGGACGCCTGCAGTCCCAGCTACTCGGAAGGCTGAGACAGAATGGCATGAACCCGGGAGGCAGAGCTTGCAGTGAGCGACAGAGCAAGACTCCATCTCAAAAAGAAAAAAAAAAAAGAAATGGGGTCCCACTATGGTGCGCAGGTTGGCCTTGAACTAACTGAGCTCAACCAATCCTGCCTTTGGCCTCCTAAAGTCCTGGGATTACAGGCATGAACCACTGTGCCCAGCCCTAAAAAAAATTCACTTCAATTATCTAAGATTGTGAACTCGTTCCAGTGTCTTTTCTCACCAGGTCGGCTAGTGGTGGTTTTCCTCATTGAGAGTTTCAAGGCTGAGGTGCGGATGGCTTGCCCAAGAGTCTAGTTTCAAGTTTTCTGGTACATTTTATTGATGCAACTTTTAAATAATCTCCCCACTACCAATGACAAAGTTATCCTTAATTCCTCCCAATCTGTTTCAATCTGATTCCTGCATCAGTCATGATGTAACTCGGGATGGAGAGATCTCCTTTTAAACATCAGATGGGAGCATGCTTTAAACTGCTGCCTGGAAAAACTGAAGGACAGTGCCACCAAAGCACACACGCTGTTCAAGAACCCTTCCGTTTCCTTGCCTATTTCCTCCTGTTGCCTGCCAGCCTTCTGTTCCAGACAAAGGGGCAGTGTGACCATGGCAATAGCTCCTGGGGGTATCCTGGCTGGCCTGGCTCTTCCACAGCAGTCACTCTTGGTGTCTCTCCACCACCTGCAGGTGGTCCTTCTCTCCAATCATCTAATCTGAAGGGCACCACCGACTACCCACCTGGGAGAAATTAGTTATAAAAGATAAGGGGTGTTGGGTCGGGGAGGGATCCTCCAAAGCTACTCAGGCCTCTGAGTGGTTCCCTCTAACATTTCCCTTTTCCTCTTGTCCTGAAGAAAGTCTGGGCAGGTTCCATGTGGGCATCCTAGAGGCCCCCTCTCCCGGGGGTCTGTTGCACAAAACCAGGTCATTGTAGGTCACATGCAACAAATGACGGCGACCAAAGAAAAACACGCCTTTAGGGAAAGTATGCAACCAGCTTCTCAGCTTGGGAGAGATCATTATTAATACCACCATGATCCGTAATTTTAAAAAACATATTAACGTTTTTTCTTACCTGGCAAAAAAATTCTACAAACTTCTTCTATAATTTGTAAAGGGTTCAATCTCATTCTTGCTACCCTTAATGTAGCAGTGGAAATGAAAAGAGTTTGAAAAAGACATACACATTAGCAAAGTACAGTTAAAAGATTTATTGCAGTAATACAATAAAAGTTTAGAAAACATTTGTATGACTCAAACTGGTTTAGAAGTTGCAGAGCAATGGGGAATTCCTGCAGTATGATACTGTGAGATCCTCGGACACTAGTCCTCTAACAGCAGGCCACTGAATGCTCTTCCCCAAATGATGTGAGTCCTTACATGAGTCCCATCCACTCTACCCAATGGTGATACACTGTTTTTCCCCCTTACAGATGTGTAAAACTTTTCTTAGTTATATTCCATTATCAAAAAATGTCTTTAACAGACCATTTTAAGCAGCCTGTTCGGTGCCTGTGGGTTTTTATTAGTATTACCTTGTTTCAATAAATCATTTTAAAATGGAAAACATGACCCAGTTCTATGGCTTTTTGTTTAAAAAAAATACCAGCTTCAATTTTTAAAAAAGCTGTTTACATATGGTTCTGGCACCTACATGAAAGATTTTAATGAGCAGCAAAAAGAGTAGAAAAAACAGTGGTTGAAATGTATACTTAAGAGTATTTACAGGGTGGATCCAGTGCAAAATAATGAAACCCAAAATATTTCAGCAGGTGTAAGCCAGTATGTTGGTGTTCAAAACCACAAAAGGGTTTGATCACTTAACCCTACATAAAGTGCCTCTAGTTGATATTAACAACAAAATATATCCTTATCCCTAAAGTTCCCACATTTGTAAATTTTGTTGAAGTACTCTAGATGAGTTTGTGATCTCTGGATTCTATTCTTTAGCTTCATCTCACATTCATGGTTTCATAAGAGGCTTAAGAAAACCACTACGATTGCGTATCTCTCAACTGAAGTCAATCACCACCAAGCTCCAAATCCCACTCTTACAACTGGTGAGACTAAGCTCTTCTGAGGGTTTTAGGTAGCTAGACAACTCTTACAAGATCGTGTTTATTTGGTGTCTGTTCAAATCCACCATCTTCACTCTCTATGAACTCCAGAACTGGATGGGAAAATGGAAGCCCAGCAATCATGAAGCTGAGCACTTAAAACAGAGATCCCAGCAGTGTCGAAGAACCCACAAGGGCCCGGGCATGGTGGCTCACGTCTGTAATCCTAGCACTTTGGGAGGCCGAGGCAAGCGGATCACCTGAAATCAGGAGTTCAAGACCAGCCTGGCCAACATGGTGAAACCCCGTCTCTACTAAAATACAAAAATTAGCTGGGCATAATGGAGGGTGCCTATAATCCCAGTGACTCGGGAGGTTGAGATGGGAGAATTGCTTGAACCCAGGAAATGGTGGTTGTAGTGAGCCGAGATGGCACCACTGCACTCCAGCCTGGGCAGCTGAGCGAGGCTCTGTCTCCAAAACAAACAAACAAACAAAAACACCCACAACGAGAAAAGCCTACTTCTTCCTTTCATGGAAAATTCATAGCGCCAAGGAATTTGTGACTACCAGATAGAAATAAACTCCCTTTTGCAACTCTACCCAAAACTATACCAAACACCAAATATACCATTAGCAAAAGCTATATAGCACCTCGGACTTGGAGGCAAAGTATCAACTATAATTGTGATGATGAGAAAAGAAGCTGGGGCATGGCAAGCCTCTGAATGATTTATCTGAGGTGCTATCATGCCAATCACATACGATATGGTACTAATGCCTGTTAGGAATCTTCCATAGGATTTCTTTGGGTAGTTGTTACAGAGGATTTTTTTTTTTTGCAGTTATTAAAAATAAAAAACTACTGACATATTTGTACATAATGCCTCTCTCATTATAGTTTTCCTATAAAATTGTCACTAAAAGAATGACAAGACACATGACCTGAAAATGATCTCCTGGTGAGGGAAATCCTTTTGAGACGGAGTTTCGCTCTCGTTGCCCAAGCTGGAGTGCAGTGGCACCATCTCGGCTCACTGCAACCTCTGCCTTCCGGTTCAAGCGATTCTGCCACAGCCTCCCAAGTAGCTGAGATTACAGGCATGCGCCACCACGCCCAGTAATTTTTTGTATTTTTAGTAGAAACGGGGTTTCACCATGTTGGCCAGGCTGGTCTCGAACTCCTGACCTCAGGTGATCTGCCCGCCTCGGCCTCTCAAAGTGCTGGGATTACAGGCGTGAGCCACCGTGCCCAGCTGAGAAATTCTTTATATTGTGCTTTCCCCAGAACAGAGCAGAGCAGCATCAGCCGTAAGGATCTGCACTACATTTCTGAGCAAAGCTGTGTCCTCAGAGCAAGAAAGAGTTCAGGGAAACAAGCAGGATGGTTTCCCCTGAAAACACCTGCCACCTACTCAATCCCACAGAAAGAAACTGCCCACTGAACTAAGTGGCTTTTCCCCTGTGCCCAGGCAGGCACTGAGCTTACATAAGGGAATGACCTTCATGACTTATTTTCACCCAGAGAGGATAAGTTCAATTTCAAAATGCTCATAGTGCAGATGGCAGGACTTCAATGAGCTAGGTAAGAATAGACTTAATTCCCCTCAGAATACAAGAAAATAGTTAAAAACTCTCTAGGACATTATTGCAGCCAGGATTTCTTCCATTTATGGATGTGAGTCCTAAAGAAAAAGACTTTCATTTTCTTTGGTGTGTGGGGTAAAGAAAAACAGAAATGTCTGACAAACTACGACAGAGCAGCATGAATGCAATACGTGTAACTCACCCCTCCCAAACAAAAGTAAAGGACCAAATTATAAAGAAATCATTTCAAATTGCCTGCTGCTTCTCCGTACAAAAAAATCAATGGCAGAAAAACTCTTTATTAAAGAGCTTTTATCTTTCATGTCCTAATAATCAAGAATCACCTCTTGTGATTCAACCAACCCCTAAAACTTAGCGTCAGGAACAGTCTCAGCACCGCAAGGACCAGCGCACTGACCCAGGTCTGTGGGCCCGGTGGCCTGGGCCCAGAGGAAACCCAAATCAATTGCTTCCTTGGCAGAACTGGCCACACGCACAGGTCCTCCTTCCACCAACACTGGTCTGGGCAGAAAGACCTTCAACCCCTGTTAAGTATCATAAGCATATTGGTCACCATCACAGGCTACTTGACAAATAGAAATGTTTGTCTCCCTGCTTAAAAAAAAAGAAACACTTTAACCTTTGTTCCAGGCACTATCTTAACTTAAACAGATAATGTTTACTAGAGTGTAGTGGGAGAAGAACTTTCTTGATGCAGATTTGGCATGTTTTGGTCCATGCTCATTAACGGTGTCCAGTGTAAGCTTTAAACCAGGAGGTCACCGAGGCTGCTGCAGAGGAGATCATCCCACCTGCACTGCTGCTCGCGATGGGTGGGGATGCCTGGGTGCTCTGACTCTGGGAGACTTCCACGGACTGGGAAGGGATATCACAAAACCGGGGACTAGGCAGGTTCTCCCAGTCTGTGCCCAGGTCGGTTTCTTCATCGCTGACACGCTCGTCTCCGCTCTCATCTGATTCTCCAGCAACTCCGGGATCCACAAATTCCATGGACTCCTCAAGGTCTGCTCGTACTTCAAAGGGCCCTGACCTGTGTGCAGACAATGAGGGTCTCTTTAGGATAACCACCATTCTCAACACCAGAAAATATGCCATCTTCCCGAAGGCCCTCACCTGAAGGGATGAGGCGTGCCGCATGCTGCATTCATTCCTCAAGTCTGTGCGGCACTCCGTGTTGACATATGATTGCGTTTTCCTTTACCCAAATAATCTCCATCCATGTTTTAAATAAAATCATGATACCACAATTTCCCACAAGTCTACCTACTTAATTGGTGATGACCCTGCATAGGAAAAAACCTCTTCACTGAGGTGGCCCATGTTGGCCCTAAGTCTGACTTCCTGTTGTAAAGAACTGCACTGTCTATGAGGTAAATACAGGGCACTCCAATGAGACAATTCTAACAAAAAGCCACTTGATGTATACTCTGGATATTATTTAGTGTAGTAAGTAATAAATGGTATACAAAGACGACTCAGTGGCCTCCTGTACATGTTTAAAAATATCACCACAATTTTCTAGGACACATTTGTAGCACAGAATGAGGCACAACTGTTTAGAATACATTCAGAAGCAATGTTGTATATTTCTGCACCATATTTCAGGAGAAACAATTTCTATTTCTCAAAGGTCCCTAATGACACCCTCACTGCCAAGTCCTATTACCCTTTCTTAGGCCTTATCCTCTTTGCTGGCACCTCAGCACAGGGAACTGAGTCAGCAAACCCCAGAAGTCTTTCTGCATTTCTTTTTTTACTGAGACAGAGTCTTGTTCTGTTGCCCAGGCTGGAGTGTAGTGGCACAGTCTCGGCTCACTGCAGCCTCCACCTCCCAGGTTTAAGCGATTCTCCTGCCTCAACCTCCTGAGTAGCTGGGATTACAGGTGCCTGCCACCACGCCCATCTAATTTTTGTAGTTTTAGTAGAGACGGGGTTTCACCATGTTGGCCAGGCTGGTCTTGAACTCCTGATCTCAAGTGATCCACCCACCTCCACCTCCCAAAGTGCTGGGATTAAAACAGGGGTGAGGCACCGCGCCCGGCCACCTTTCTGCTTCTTTTTCCCTCCCTTTCAAATGCCCCTCAGCTCCGGCTCCAGGGCAACCAGGCTGCATGTCCTCCCTGTAGGCAGCCACCCCCACCCACTGCCTTCCAGGGAACTGCCCTGCAACCAGCTACAGGGTGGGACCAAGGTGCCGCTATCTCCCTGCTGCTGCCCCCAAGATAAGCCTTGGTTCATTTAAGGGTTTCACTGATAACAACTTTGGGGAACAAAAGGAGAGGTCAAAATAAATAGCAGGCAGAAATGAGAGTCTAGAATTGTACAGCCTGATATTTCAGCCTGTGGTCCCAAATTCTTCACAGCCTTCACAATGATGAACGGCTAGTACTGGCCTCCAACACACCTCACCACGTCTGCACCTTTGACTCACTTTTTACAGGAGCAAGCAGCCCTCATTTCTCCCAGACACCTGTGCTTCCCAGCTTGGTAAAGTAGTAATAATAGCTATCATTTATGCTCCAGGGACTGTTTTTAGGGCTTTAGTAATTACATTGGAAGATATGCCATGGGGTTTCCCACTTGGTATCCAGTGAGTGATTTACACATTCAAAGAGCCCATCAGGCCAGGCTCGGTGGCTCATGGGTGTGGTGGCTCAGGCCTGTAATCCCAGCACTTTGGGAGGCTGAGGCGGGCGGATCACAAGGTCAGGAGATCGAGGCCATCCTGGCTAACACGGTGAAACCCCCTCTCTACTAAAAATACAAAAAGTTAGCCAGGCGTGGTGGCGGGCGCCTGTAGTCCCAGCTACTCGGGAGGCCGAGGCAGGAGAACGGCGTGAACCCCAGAGGCGGAGCTTGCAGTGAGCTGAGGTTGCGCCACTGCACTCCAGCCTGGGCGACAGCGCGGGACTCCGTCTCAAACAAACAAACAAACAAACAAAAGAGCCCCTCAGACTAGGGGGCTTCCAAGTTTACTAGGCCCCACCCTGCCCAGAAGTCAGTATTTTGCAAGGGTGAAGGGAGTAGGCTCCTACTGCCCCTTGAATTTCTCTGCCAGCAAATTAATGGCCACTGCACAGTTTTTAGCTCCGAGCACCCTTTTCTGTATCCTCACATTTCTCCTTGCACTTCATTTCTTTTCTCCCCTTTTTCTTTTCCTTGGCAAACAGTTCTACTCTAAAGCCATCTTTTCAGATTCCTCTCCTAGTGCCACTCCCAAATATCGTCTGGTTACTAAACCCTCAGGTTCATCCCAGATATCTGAACCAGTCTCAAAATTTTAGCTGGCTGGGATTCCTCCTCTCCCGCATCCCACTCTGTGTCTGAGGTCACCAGGGCTACCTGTTATTAAATAAGCCCCCTTTCCATTCTCAATTTGTCACTCTGGCCCAGGTCCTCACCTTATCACCACCACTTCCCACCTGCCTCCTCTTGCTGGAGAGCTGCCTCTCTCTCCTTCTGGCACGCACCCACTAAAAATGTTCACAATTTAAATTCTTTGCCTGGGCTCCCTCCTTTACTAAACCCAAGATGCTCTGATTCTGTTCTGTTCAGCTGTGCAGTCCAGGGGACCTCAAAACTGACTGCCAGGCTAAGTCTCTCGGTTTCCCCAGGATCCCCCAAAGGCCCCAGTCAGCTTTTTACCACAGCTTGCTCCTCCCTTCCTCCCTCCCTCCCTTCCTTCTTTCCCTTTCTCCCTCCCTTCTTTCCCTCCTTTCTCCCTCCCTCCCTTCCTCATTCCCCTCCTTTCTTCCTCTCTCCCTCCCTTTCTTCCCCAGTCAGCTTTATCCATAGCTCGCTCCTTCCTCCCTTTTTACCACAGCTCCTTCCTTCCCTCCTCCCTCCAAGGCTCAGCCTGTTTTCTTCTTTGATGCTGCCTTCTCTAATCCTGGGGTCTTAGTTTTCCCAGGAGGCAGGCAGAAGGGACAGAGAGGAGGAAATGGCATTTCCTCCGGGCAGAGTTCCTGGTGGACTCCAGTTCTCTGCGTGGAGAAATTCACCTGGCATGCAGCAGGTGCTCAGCTTAGTACAATGAAAAGCGACTGAATGGAAGACTCCTCAAGGAGCCTGTATGGAACCATTTTGGTTCCAAAGATCAACCTACATCTCTGAGAAGCCACAGAGCAGGAGGAGGGTCGTGGCAGAGGCCCCTGCGATGTCTCTGCACCCAATGCCCCTCTCCCACCACTTCTAGATTAGAGACACATCACCTGCCCGCCAGACCCCAAGCTAGAGACACAGCCCACAGAACCAGCGAGCAAAATAATTCGTCCAATTTTGCTTAATGTCTTTGAGGAATAAAGATTATAAAATAGTTTCCTAATTTTTAGTTTAGCTGAATAATGGATATCTTTTTTTCAAGGCCCTGAACCAGGAATACTCATTTTCTCATGGTGCTGCAGGGAGGTATTCTACCGATTAAGGCAACAAAAGGATCTTTCTGGCTTTGTAAAAGTCACTTTTACAATATATCCTATTTCAAATATGTGGGAGTATGTGCATTTATGGATACAGAGACTGCACAAAGGATAAGCAATGGGCAAAATATTAATATTAACAGGTGAATCTGGGTAAGGGTATATGTGTCTGTACTATTTTTATTTTTATTAATTTTTTTTTTTTTTTTTGAGACGGAGTCTCACTCTGTTTCCCAGGCCAGAGTGTAGTGGCACGATCTCAGCTCACTGCAACCTCCGCCTCCTGGGTTCAAGTGATTATCCTGCCTCAGCCTCCCAAGTAACTGGAATGACAGGCACCCGCCACCACGCCCAGATAATTTTAGTACTTTTAGTAGAGATGCAGTTTCCCATGTTGGCCAGGCTGGTCTCAAACTCCTGACCTCAAGTGATCCACCCACCTCAGCCTCCCAAAGTGCTGGGATTACAGGCATGAGCCACCATGCCTGGCCCTATTTTTATTTTTTTGTAATTTTTCTGTAAGTTAAAATTTGTTTCCAAAAAAAAAAAAAAAAGTTTATCTTTTCAGAATAGAATCCTCGGTTCTGCCAGTCTGAGTAGAAACAGGAAATCCCACCCAGGTTCCATGAACAATCTTCTTTACACTTTGATTCTGATGAAAGTGGGTGGGAAAAGGGGACTTTTGAAGTTCTACTTCCTGTCCTCTGGCCATAAACTTAGATGTGACTCACAGCCTAATTGTGTGTGCAATTCTAAATGGAAAACCTGACTCAAGAGTAGGCCTACAGAAAACCTCAGACCCGCTTCAAAAATTCACCTCCAGTATGCGTGCCTTTTCCCCCCAGCCACCAGCAACACTGGATTCACTGCTCCTTCCTATTTTTGTCAAACTGATGGTTGCAAATGGAAACTTGTTTTGAATTGCATTTAAAATTTTTTATTATTTTAATTTTTTTTTTAAGAGATGGGGGTCTCACTGTGTTGCCCAGGCTGAAGTACAGTGGCTGTTCACAAAAGTGATCACAGTTCACTGTAGCCTCCAACTCCTGAGCTCAAGTGATCCTCCTGCCTTAGCCTCCCAAGTAGCTGGGACTATAGGCACATATCACTGTGCCTGGCTGCATTTTTTTTTTGTTCTTCTTGATTGAGCCTAAAGATTTTTTTCCTTTGAATACTGACTACCTTCATCTTTTGTGTGAACTGCATGTTTTAATCTTTTGTCTATTTCTCTAATAGGTTGTTGGTCTTTCCTGTACTGATTTGAAAGACTTAAGTTGTTTAGATTTTAATCTGTTGTCTGTTATAGAGGTTGCGAAACCTATCTATGACGTCTTTTAACTTTGTTTATGGCAGCTTTCACTAGATACACTCAGAGTTTTGACACAGGAAGATGTCTAACTCCTTTCCTTTATGGTTTTTGGGTTTTGTGGCTTACTTGGGAATTCTCTCACCATCCTATCATTATAAAACACTGTCCTTTGGCTTATTTTATAGATTTTTTTAAATAAGGTTTTTTATATCTGGATTTTATTTTTATATATAGAATGTGGTATGAACTCAACTTTCCCCCCATACGAATACCCAACTGGCCCAACAATATTGAAACATTATCTGATTCAGCACCTCCTCTTATCATAAGATTATATTTCCACATATACAAGAGTCTGTTTCGGGACTATTCTCTTCCTCTAATCACTCCACCTATATGAATGCTAACAGCATTGTTTTAATTACCTTTACGCTACGTTTTAAATGGACCAACTCCATCCCTCATTACTGTTTTCAAAACTTCCTTGCAGACTATACTTCTAGTTGAACTTTAGAATCAGCTTGTCAAAGCTCCATGAAATACGATCAGTCTTCCTTTTGAGAAGTAGCCCTTTTGCAACACTGAGCCTTCTCATCCTGGAAAATCATAAGGGTTTTCCCTGCCTATGGCTTTCTTTCAGCTCCACTCCTCATATAGTGTGTAGCAGCCATTCAAAAAATACATGTGGAATAAAAATAAGCTTCATAATTTTTATAATCATTTTACATATATTTTATTAAGATCACTGTTATAGAATTTACAGTTTTTGCTGCTATAATAAAAGGAATACTTTTTCCATTAAATTTCCAAACTGGTTGCTGTTGGCACACAAGAAAGCAACTTTTTGTATGTTTATCTTTTTCTTTTTGAAGAGATAGGGTTTCATTCTGTCATCCAGGTTGGAGTGCAGTGGTACAAGCCTGGAACTCCTCAACTCAGGTGATCCTCCCACCTCAGCCTCCAGAGTAGCTGGGACTACAGGCATGCATTACTGTGCCTGGCTAAATTTTTTTTTTTTTTACTTTTTGTAGAGATGGAGTCTCACTATGTTGCCCAGGCTGGTCTTGAACTTCTGGGCTCAAGTGATCCTCCCACTTCAGCCTCCCAGGTAGCTGGGATTATAGGCGTGAGCCACCACGCCTGGTTTGAACTGTCACTTCAAATAGTTTCTTAGTTCTCTTGGGAATCCAGTTCAATAATTATACCATCTACAATAATCCCAACTTAGTTTCTTTCTTTCCAATATAAATACACCTCACTTCTTTTTAAAAATGTTTTACCTTGGCAAGGCTTCCAGAGCTGTTAACACAGCACTGACAGTAGGCATCCTTGATTTTTTTCCTATGTAATCTATTACATAAATTACATCAATATCTATGTAAGTAACGTGTCATTAAGTATAACTTTCCTTGTAGGTTTGTGATAGATATCCACTAGTAATAATCTACTTTTAACTTGCTAGTAATTTTTCCCCCTAATTATTAATGGGAACTGCATTTTATTTAATTCTCTTCAGCATCTATCAGCTCGATCTTATGGTTTTTCTTCTTTAATCTGTCAATGTGATGAAATAATAAACACTGGTGAACTGCATGAGTATCTGTGACTGTGGAGGCAGCCAGGTGTGCGCTGAGACTCCGGCTCCACCACCTGCACTGGCTCTGTGACCATGGCCATGAGTTACTTGACCATACCAAGCTTCAGTTTCTCCTGTCTATAAAGTAGGAATAATATCCAAGGCAAGTAAAGAGGTTGGCCCTGTGTCAATAAAGAGTGGACCAATAAATATTAGCTCTTATTAATAAGGATAAATTTCCTAATTTGAGCCCGTTACAGGTAAGGTACAGAGAGGATGGTGAGTAAACTCACAGAAACAAACCATCAAAACTGGGATGGATTTCTAATGTTCACATTTCCATGGCTCATGAACCAATGAGGGATCAGGGGTGAGAGGTGTGAACTCCCTGTAAAATGGCACAACACTGTAAGTATATGTGCAGTTTCCTGGCGAGTTCACAGCTTTTTACAAAGGAGTCTATGTCCCAGAAATGTTAACTGTATGAGGTGGGGAGGGGAAGGAAGCATAAGACAATGGTTAAAGGCAGATTATCACCGAAAGTTAACTGCTGCGTGGGGGAAGCCAGGCACACGTGTCAGAGGACAAGGCCTCACCTAATGCCTTGGGTTTCAGTAGATGGATGATGCAGAAGGGAATCCCAAAAGAACTTTCCCACCATTTGTCTTGAGTTCTCTTTCAAAAGTGTAAATATATAACCATATCACATCTCTGCAGAAATGTACGGAGAGACTGCTAAGAGCAAGGAAAAAAGGGCAAACGCCCAGCACGAAGGCGCCTGGATGGAACGAAAGCTAAGCCTCATATGGTTCGTGCTTTTGTGGGCTGAGAGAATAAAAAGATGTCACAGACCAGCCCTGGCTGGTATTTTTTGTTTAACTGTTTTTAAGCTAATTGATTTCAAACCAGTTCATCCCCTACACCTCTAGTACCATTTATCTCCAACAAATGGTGATCAGATTGACTCAGTGATAAGAAGAAAACTGTGCGGCTGGGCACAGTGGCTCAAGCCTGTAATCCCAGCACTCTGGGAGGCCGAAGCGGGTGGATCATCCAAGGTCAGGAGTTTGAGACCAGCCTGGCCAACATGGTGAAACCCTGTCTCTACTAAAAACACAAAAATTAATCAGGCATGGTGGTGCACACTTGTAATCCCAGCTACTCGGGAGGCTGAGGCAGAAGAATTGCTTGAACCTGGGAGGTGGAGGTTGCAGTGAGCTGAGACTGCACCACTGCACTCTAGCCTGGGTGACAGGATGAAACCCCGTCTCAAAAAAAAACTGTGAATTGTTACGATGGACAAGGAGTGAGCAGGAGCAAAAGAAAATGTGCAGGAACCCAATACAGGAGCACCCAGATTCATAAAGCAAGTCCTTAGAGACTTACAAAGAGACTTAGACTCCCATACAATAATCATGGGAGACTTCAACACTCCACTGTCAACATTAGACAGATCAACGAGACAGAAAGTTAACAAGGATATCCAGGAATTGAACTCATCTCTGCAGCAAGCAGACCTAATAGACATCTATAGAACTCTCCACCCCAAATCAACAGAATATACATTCTTCTCAGCACCACATCGTACTTACTCCAAAATTGACCACGTAATTGGAAGTAAAGCACTCCTCAGCAAATGTACAAGAACAGAAATTATAAGAAACTGTCTCTCAGACCACAGTGCAATCAAATTAGAACTCAGGACTAAGAAACTCAATCAAAACCGCTCAACTACATGGAAACTGAACAACCTGCTCCTGAATGACTACTGGGTACATAACGAAATGAAGGCAGAAATAAAGATGTTCTTTGAAACCAATGAGAACAAAGATACAACATACCAGAATCTCTGGGACACATTTAAAGCAGTGTGTAGAGGGAAATTTATAGCACTAAATGCCCACAAGAGAAAGCAGGAAAGATCTAAAATTGACACTCTAACATCGCAATTAAAAGAACTAGAGAAGCAAGAGCAAACACATTCGAAAGCTAGCAGAAGGCAAGAAATAACTAAGATCAGAGCAGAACTGAAGGAGATAGAGACACAAAAAACCCTCCAAAAAATCAATGAATCCAGGAGTTGGTTTTTTGAAAAGATCAACAAAATTGACAGACCACTAGCAAGACTAATAAAGAAGAAAAGAGAGAAGAATCAAATCGACGCAATTAAAAATGATAAAGGGGATATCACCACCGACCCCACAGAAATACAAACTACCATCAGAGAATACTATAAACACCTCTACGCAAATAAACTGGAAAATCTAGAAGAAATGGATAATTTCCTGGACACTTACACTCTTCCAAGACTAAACCAGGAAGAAGTTGAATCCCTGAATAGACCAATAGTAGGCTCTGAAATTGAGGCAATAATTAATAGCCTACCAACCAAAAAAAGTCCAGGACCAGATGGATTCACAGCTGAATTCTACCAGAGGTACAAGGAGGAGCTGGTACCATTCCTTCTGAAACTATTCCAATCAATAGAAAAAGAGGGAATCCTCCCTAACTCATTTTATGAGGCCAACATCATCCTGATACCAAAGCCTGGCAGAGACACAACAAAAAAAGAGAATTTTAGACCAATATCCCTGATGAACATCGATGCAAAAATCCTCAATAAAATACTGGCAAACCGGATTCAGCAGCACATCAAAAAGCTTATCCACCATGATCAAGTGGGCTTCATCCCTGGGATGCAAGGCTGGTTCAACATTCGCAAATCAATAAACATAATCCAGCATATAAACAGAACCAAAGACAAGAACCACATCATTATCTCAATAGATGCAGAAAAGGCTTTTGACAAAATTCAACAGCCCTTCATGCTAAAAACGCTCAATAAATTCGGTATTGATGGAACGTACCTCAAAATCATAAGAGCTATTTATGACAAACCCACAGCCAATATCACACTGAATGGGCAAAAACTGGAAAAATTCCCTTTGAAAACTGGCACAAGACAGGGATGCCCTCTCTCACCACTCCTATTCAACATAGTGTTGGAAGTTCTGGCTAGGGCAATCAGGCAAGAGAAAGAAATCAAGGGGATTCAGTTAGGAAAAGAAGAAGTCAAATTGTCCCTGTTTGCAGACGACATGATTGTATATTTAGAAAACCCCATTGTCTCAGCCCAAAATCTCCTTAAGCTGATCAGCAACTTCAGCAAAGTCTCAGGATACAAAATTAATGTGCAAAAATCACAAGCATTCTTATACACCAGTGACAGTCAAACAGAGAGCCAAATCAGGAATGAACTTCCATTCACAATTGCTTCAAAGAGAATAAAATACCTAGGAATCCAACTTACAAGGGATGTAAAGGACCTCTTCAAGGAGAACTACAAACCACTGCTCAGTGAAATCAAAGAGGACACAAACAAATGGAAGAACATACCATGCTCATGGATAGGAAGAATCAATATCGTGAAAATGGCCATACTGCCCAAGGTAATTTATAGATTCAATGCCATCCCCATCAAGCTACCAATGAGCTTCTTCACAGAATTGGAAAAAACTGCTTTAAAGTTCATATGGAACCAAAAAAGAGCCCGCATCTCCAAGACAATCCTAAGTCAAAAGAACAAAGCTGGAGGCATCACGCTACCTGACTTCAAACTATACTACAAGGCTACAGTAACCAAAACAGCATGGTACTGGTACCAAAACAGAGATATAGACCAATGGAACAGAACAGAGTCCTCAGAAATAACACCACACATCTACAGCCATCTGATCTTTGACAAACCTGAGAGAAACAAGAAATGGGGAAAGGATTCCCTATTTAATAAATGGTGCTGGGAAAACTGGCTAGCCATAAGTAGAAAGCTGAAACTGGATCCTTTCCTTACTCCTTATACGAAAATTAATTCAAGATGGATTAGAGACTTAAATGTTAGACCTAATACCATAAAAATCCTAGAGGAAAACCTAGGTAGTACCATTCAGGACATAGGCATGGGCAAAGACTTCATGTCTAAAACACCAAAAGCAATGGCAACAAAAGCCAAAATTGACAAATGGGATCTCATCAAACTAAAGAGCTTCTGCACAGCAAAAGAAACTACCATCAGAGTGAGCAGGCAACCTACAGAATGGGAGAAAATTTTTGCAATCTACTCATCTGACAAAGGGCTAATATCCAGAACCTACAAAGAACTCAAACAAATTTACAAGAAAAAAACAAACAACCCCATCCAAAAGTGGGCAAAGGATATGAACAGACATTTCTCAAAAGAAGACATTCATACAGCCAACAGACACATGAAAAAATGCTCATCATCACTGGCCATCAGAGAAATGCAAATCAAAACCACAATGAGATACCATCTCACACCAGTTAGAATGGCGATCATTCAAAAGTCAGGAAACAACAGGTGCTGGAGAGGATGTGGAGAAATAGGAACACTTTTACACTGTTGGTGGGATTGTAAACTAGTTCAACCATTATGGAAAACAGTATGGCGATTCCTCAAGGATCTAGAACTAGACGTACCATATGACCCAGCCATCCCATTACTGGGTATATACCCAAAGGATTATAAATTATGCTGCTATAAGGACACATGCACACGTATGTTTATTGCAGCACTATTCACAATAGCAAAGACTTGGAATCAACCCAAATGTCCATCAGTGACAGATTGGATTAAGAAAATGTGGCACATATACACCATGGAATACTATGCAGCCATAAAAAAGGATGAGTTTGTGTCCTTTGTAGGGACATGGATGCAGCTGGAAACCATCATTCTTAGCAAACTATCACAAGAACAGAAAACCAAACACCGCATGTTCTCACTCGTAGGTGGGAACTGAACAATGAGATCACTTGGACTCGGGAAGGGGAACATCACACACCGGGGCCTATCATGGGGAGGGGGGAGGGGGGAGGGATTGCATTGGGAGTTATACCTGATGTAAATGACGAGTTGATGGGTGCAGCACACCAACATGGCACAAGTATACATATGTAGCAAACCTGCACGTTGTGCACATGTACCCTACAACTTGAAGTTTAATAATAATAAATAAATTTAAAAAAAAAAAAAAAAAAAAAAGAAAATGTGCAGGAAACAGGGCAGACACTAGGTAGGGCTAGAGAGTTCCCAGCTTTTTTATAAAGGGGTCTATGTCCAGGAAGGGCTGGAGAAGGAATAGATGCAGATCCAAAGACATGGCCTTTGGATTTCAGGGAGAGCACAAAAAGGCACCACTCCAGGAACACGTGGGTTCTTCGACTGTGCTTTAGTATTAAAAATGATTGATATTAATTTTTTCTAAGACATGTTTACAGAAAAAAACTCATAAAAGTTCAAATATAATTACCCTTGTTTCTTTCTGTATGGGACTCCGCAATTTTTGTCCGGTTTGAGGAGTTTGGGATTAGGGAACACGACTCTACTATGCCAATATATCACTCCTCTAACAGGAGTCACAAAAACACTTAGAGAAAAGCAACAAATACCTTCTTACCTGCCTAGGTGTTCAGAGCTCGGGCTGACCAGGTACATTAGATTCCTGAGGGTATGCAGTGGTTGTAACTGATCTAAATTTACATGCTAAAAAAAAAACAATTAAAGAATTGATTAATATTTTCAATTATTTAACAAAGTAAAAATTAGTTCACAACCTATTTTTCATACCTGAGAAAAACAAAGGTAAAGAATATTTGCATTCAGTTTCTTCACTGCTCGAGTAAATTTCTGCTTGCTTAGATTTTCGCCACAAAATTCACTGTAAAACAAATATACAATTTATAAAGTTGTATTTTTTTGAGAAAATTGTATGTTAAGATTTTCATTTACAGTACAATTAGGTATAGCACATACTCTGTGCCCTTTGACTCCTTAGTAAATTGCACTTAAGGACTTTCTAAGAAAACACCATTCCCCTCAGAGAACAATTACACTGCACCTATACACATTACGAAGGCACATACCCTTTGACCAAGCAATTCCACTTCAGGACATTTATTCTACACAAATATCTGCACACTAATGAAATGAAAAATGTACAAGATTATTTCTTGAAGCATCAACAGCAGACTGGTAAGATCTTGACACCTGTACAGAAAGGTAAACTATACAACTGTCATCTGCTTTATGCAGAATGGCAGTCAGAGGCTTACAACAGCCCTATGAGGCCCGCAAGATTTGCACCCCATCTTCTTCTCTGCCCTCGTTATTCTATCCAGGACTTTGCAGCTGCCATTCTTTTTGCCCACAGCCTCTTTCCTTAGGGGTCCACACAGCCTGCTTACTCCCTCCCTCCCTCAGTTCCCCTATGACCACACACCTGCCCACTCAAACACAGCAAGCCCCTCTCTCACCACATTCTCTTTCTCTTACCTTTTTTGTTTTTTAGGCAGGGTCTCACTCTGTCACCCAGGCTGGGGTGCACTGGCATGATCACAGCTCACTACAGCCTGTAGCCTCAATCTCCTGGGCTCAAGCGATCCTCCCACCTCAGCCTCCCGAGTAGCTGGGACTATAGGTGTGTGTCACCACACCCAGCTAATTTTTTTTTATTTTTAGTAGCAACAAGGTCTCACTATGTTTCCCAGGCTGGTCTCGAACTCCTGAGCTTAAGTGATCCTCCTGCCTCAGCTTCCCAAAGTGCTGGGATTACAGGCAGGCATGAGCCACCATACCTGGCCCTCTCATCCTGTTTTAATGTTCTCTACAGCACTTACTGCCATGTGACGTGCTATTGATTTGTTTACTATTTATGCTGGGCCCTCCATGAAAATGTGAGCTCCAAGAGGGCAGGGATTATTTTTTTGTCACCAACGTATCCTCCAGTGCTGGCACACAGTAGGTACTTCATAAATGTTTGTTACATAACTAAAAATGTTTACAGCAAAGTGTATAACACCATAGTATAGCATACTACCATCTGTGTTTATTTAAAGGGGGAAGATGATGGCTGGGTGCAGTGGCTCATGCCTGTAATCCCAGCACTGTGGGAGGCAGGGGAGGGGGGATCACTTGAGCCCAGGAGTTCAAGACCAGCCTGGGTAACATAGGGAGACCCTGTCTCATACAAAAAAAATACAAAACAAATTAGCCAGGTGTGGTAGCGTGCACTGTAGTCCCAGCTACTCGGGAGGCTGAGGTGCGAGGATCGCTTGGGCCTGGGGCGGGATGGAAGTTGCAGTGAGCTGAGATGGCGCCACTGCACTCCAGCCTGGGCGACAGAATGAGAATCCCTGTCTCAAGAAAAAAGAAGAAAGCAAACTTTTAGTTTTTAAAAAAAATTAAAAAGAATTTTTTTTAAGTGGGAGAAGACAGTAATAATATGTTTATACATGCTTGAAATGCAATGATAGCTGGAGGGTAGTAGGAAGGTTGTAGTGCAAACTGGGTAGACTGTGTATCTTTAAATTTTTTGAATTTTCTTTATTTACTTTTGAGACGGAGTCTCACTCTGACACTCAGGCTGGAGTGCAGTGGTGTGATCTCGGCTCATTGCAACCTCCAGCTCGCGGGTTCAAGTGATTCTCCTGCCTCAGCCTCCAAATAGCTGGGATTACAGGCACAGGCCACCACGCCCAGCTAGTTTTTGTATAAATGTTTTGAATTTTAAACCATGGGAGTTTTTCATTAAGAAAAAAACAACAACAACAAACAAAAAGAATTCAGGGCAGGGCACAGTGGCTCACCTGTAATCCCAGCACTTTGGGAGACCAAGGCAGGCGGATCACTTGAGGTCAGGAGTTCAAGAGCAGCCTGGCCAACATGGCAAAACACCCCTCACTCCTAAAAATACAAACATTAGCCAGGCGTGGTGGTGGGTGCCTGTAACCCAGCTACGCAACAGGCTGAGGTGGGAGGATTGCCTGAAATTGTGAGGGGGAGGTTGCAGTGAGCAGAGATTGTGCCACTGCACTCTGGCCTGGGCAACAGAGCAAGACTGTCTCAAAACAACAACAAAAACCAAAGAATTCAACAGCTACAATTTAACACATGAGGATCTGCAGCAAACCCTCTGAACATCCTGGTACTCCCCTTTATATTCTCTGTGATCTTCTCGAAGGCTTCATGTACAATTGTAAGATAATGAAACTAATCTGCACATAAGGCTTTTGAAATTAATCTCAATATTTCAATCTGACCTTCTTTGTCTTGATAATACTTACATTCTTATTTTTGGTTTACTGGAATAAATATGGACAAGATAGAAACCCGAAAGAGCCATGATAAAGATGACATTACCACCTTCAATTACTTGCCTGTTGCACAGCTTTTTGGGAAGATTTACATCAAGTATATGAGACAAAATGTTGACCAGCTGAGTTGCATAGCACAGCGCAGCACTGATGGTGTAGGCAGGGTTACTCTGCTCCATGTCTGCAGTAGGAAAACAACCACCATGTACAAAACCTTAATTCCAGCAAAACTACTAATGAGCCAAGAGTTTATCATTTATGATTTTATCACGATAGCACTGTTACGTTTTAGTGCTTACTCAATAGACGCTCCATGACCAGACATAAATAGTCCCTTATTTGTATTTTTTTTTTTTGCTGAGAGCAATGTAACAGGGCAAATGGGCCTAAATAGACCCAGCAAAAATGAAATTAAAGTCTGACCTGCGTGAACCTGATAATGTAATATCAAAACAATAAAGGCTCAACTTGAATGTCACCTCCCCAGAAAGGCCTCTCCTGACAACCCTACGGAAGAGTCATCCCTTCCTCTGTACCCCACCCCACCCAAGGATGCTCCCCTAGTTCCTTCCACGGCACCCACTCAATGGACAGCACCTTGATCATTTACTTGCTTCCTACCTTTCTCCCCTGAGAAGGGCAAAGGGCCACATCTGTCTCGGTCACCTTTTTATCTCCAGTACCCGGCAATGTGCATAACACAAAGCATGAGCTCACTAAATATTTACTGAGTGACTAAATGAACAATCTTTCTCCACCAAAGAGAAACTGCAGGGGTCTTAAAGGGTTTTTCCATCGGGACCTTTCAATCTCCATTTAGGACTACTAAAACACATTACAAAGTTATACTCTAAAAATACGGGTCTCAACAGGTGAAATATACTTCTTTAAATAATGGCTTCTTACATAAACAAGGCAATATTAACCCCCAAAAGATGAGACATCTAAAAAATGTTTTCAGTCCATCAAGTGATGAATAAACAACATGTGGCTTATCCACACAATGGAATATTATTCAACCATGAAAAGGAATGAAACACTATACATATCATGTGGATGAACCTTGAAAACATTATGCTAAGTGAAAGAAGTCCGACACAAAAAGCTATATATTCTGTGATTCCATTTATATAAGTTGCCCAGAACAGGCAAATCTATAGACACAGAAAGCGATGTGTGGTTGCCAGGAGCTGAGGGGAAGGGAGAGTGGGGGAATGTGACACGTTCATGTCATGGGGTTTCTGTCTGGGATAATCAAAATGTTTTGAAACAACACAGAGGTGATGGGAGCACAGTGCTGTGAATGTACTAAATGCCCCTGAATTGTTCACTTGAAAGTTATTCATTTTGTTATGTCAATTTTACCTATAACTATCTCTATATATACATTTCAAAGGATATGCTGCTTCTCACCAGGCCCCTGGGTTGTTTTCTTCTCCTCCACCCAGCTGTAGTAGGCAGAGTAGTCCCCATTGTTAGGGAGGCTAATCCAAGGCCCTGTAATGCTGATGCTGGTGTCTCCGTTGTGGTCGTCACAGACCCATCGTCCTGAGAGGTAAGTTGTCCTACGGGCTTCGGCGAGCTTGCTCACAGTGCTGGAGGTCATGGCACTGTCACTCTCTGAAGACACATCTGCGGGGTCTCTACAAGTAGGAAGACACATATGGATTTCAAGAGAGAGGGTTTTAAGGGCATGCAACAGACCTGCCAGACATGCTAGAACATCGAAAAGCTGCCTATGGACATGGGAATTTTACATTACATTTTTATTTTTTATGTTTAGAGATGGGTGTCACTCTGTTACCCAACAGCGAGTGCAGTGACAGAGGCAATCATAGCTCACTGAAGCCTTGACTCCTGGACTCCAGAGATCCTCCTGCCTCAGCCTCCTAAGGAGCTGAGACTACAGGTACCTACCACATCTGGCTAACTTAAAAAATTTTTTTTTGTAGAGATGGGGTCTCACTTTGTTGCCCAGGCTGGTCGTGAACTCCTGGCCTCAAGCAATCCTCTGAAAGTGCTGAGATTATAATCATGAGCTACCGTGACCAGCCAAAGTGCAAATATTTCAGTTGTGAGCCACCATGCCCGGCCAGGAATTTAACTGGAATATATGTAGAAAAGAGCTTGCCATCAGAGAGGAAGATCAAACCAGCTGTATGTGAGGAAGACGGAACCATGAGGTAGGGCTGAACATATTAGGTTCTCAAACTACTTGGTCTCAACACCTCTCTACATGCTTAAAACACTTTGGAATCCCAAAGAACTTTTGTTTATATGGGTTAGATTACTGATACTTACTGAAGTAGAAATACTGAGAAAAACATAAATAATTCATTCAAAAATACCAATAAACCTATTATACATTTTTATGAAAATAATCTTTTTCAAAACAAAAAATTAGTAAAGAGTGAAACTGTTCTACATTTTTAAAACTCCCTTTAATACTCAAGTCTTTCTGTTGTTCTTTCACGTAAAAATAGCATCCCACAAAAACAGCAGCTAGTTCAGCGTGCAGCTCAGTCTCTCAAGTGCTTTTCCTCGAGCCAGCAATGGCACTTCAGTGTGCAGCACAAGGGCCTTACGCATGCTTCCCACGCCACAGCCAACCCCGTATTCACAGGTTCCATGTCTCGAACTAACCGAGGACCGAAAATATTCGGGGGGAAAAAAAGAAACAATAGGGCTAGGTGTGGTGAGACTCACACCTGTAATCCCAGCACTTTGGGAGGCTGAGGTGGGCAGATCACTTGAGGTCAGGAATTCGAGACCAGCCTGGCCAACAGAGTGAAACGCCATTGCTACTAAAAATACAAAAATTAGCTAGGTGTGGTGGTGGGCGCCTGTAATCCCAGCTATTCGGGAGGCTAAGGCGGGAGAATTGCTTGAACCTGGGAGGCAGAGGTTGCAGTGAGCCAAGATCACGCCACTACACTCCAGCCTGGGTGACAGAGCGAGACTCCATCTCAAAAAAAAAAAAAAACAAAAAACAAAAACGAACAACAAAAAATAACAACAAGCCGCTATGATGGCTCATGCCTGTAATTCCAGCACTTTCAAAGGTCAAGGCAGGTGGACTGCCTGAGCCCAGGAATTCAAGGTTATAATGAGCTATGATCATACTACTGTGCTCCAGCCTGGGCAACAGAATGAGACTCCCTCTCAAAACTCCCTCTCAAATAAAAAAGCAAAAAAAACAAACCCACCATAAGAAGTCACAGCAGGTACAAACGCACTGAGGGGGAAGAACACAGTGTGCCTGGGGAACAGAGATGTTCAGTGTGGCTGGTGTGTGGGATGCACAAGGGAAGTGCCAGGAGACGGTACTGGGAAAGCAGGTAGGAAGCAGGCAGACTGGGAAGGGCCTTATGTGCTGCACCAAATTTAGAGTGTGTCCTCTCGGCCAGGGGTTCTTCATATCTTTCCTTCTGCCACAACATACGTGTAAAATAACTGCTACCGCCTGTCACAGATAAGACTGTGGCCAGTTATGAGCTGTACTGCTATGTCTCCCTTCTCCCACAAGAAGTTGAGAGAAATGAAAACAAGAAACCTTATTAGAAGGATAACTTTAAAACCACCAATTTCTTTTAAAAAAAATTAATGGCATATAATAATATACACTAAATAAAATATTAAAACAGCACAGAAATAGTTTTTTTTTCATGTTTTCTCTTCGTGTGTGTATTTTCTTTTTGAAAAAATGTCAGCCTTACAGAAAAGTTGCAAGAATTTTAAAGTTTCCCTGTATACACTTTGCTCAACTTCCCCAAAGTATCAATTCAGGAAAATATTATACAATAATCACAACCAGATAATTAGCACTGCTACAACACTATTAACTAATTTATAGACCTTATTCAATTATCTCCAACTGTCCTGCTAATATCTCTTTTGGGGTTCAGGATCCAACATCACACATTGCACTCAGCTGTTAGTCTCCTAAAAACTTTCTATTCTGCTCTATTTTGAATCTGCCTTTTTATTTTTCTATTTGCCAACTCTTACTAATGACAAAATACTTAAGACTCAGAGAGCCGCTTTTCAAGCTGGAAGCAGCCGTCAGTCTTTTTGGTTTTTAGGAAGCCAACTCTGGTAACAGACTAAAGGACGGACTGGAGAGAATAGTTATGAAACTAGCAACAGTCCAGTGAGTGTCAGTTTCCAGGAAAAGGTGCTGGAGAGTGAGAACAGTCAGAAGAGACAGGAAAATCCTCAATAGAGCAGTCTGGTGGCTTGTGGTTGAATAAAACGGAAGCCTTCGGTGGTAGTTTCCAAATCTGCTGACCAGCAGCAGCATCAGGGAAGTTTCAAGATACAGAAGTATTACAAGATGGACTGGGAGGTTGGAGGGGTGCCCTCTGGAACCTCTATTTCTCAGATGAAGAGCCAGATGGGGGAATCACTGTCCTGTCCATCCCACCAGAGGTTATCCATGCACTACCGCCTAAGACTAAAGTCACAGTATTCAGTGCTCGATAACAGTTAACACAATAAGTAGCAGTCACCAGGAAAAGTCTAAGTCAACATGTAGTGCCTACCATATCAGAGACCCCAAGCTCCAGATGTTTTCTTATATATTTGGTCATGATTTCTCTGTGAAAAAGGCATTTTTAAATCTCCATTTATTAGACAAGGTAATCAAGATTTTGAGGTCCAAGAACATGCCCCACAACACACAACGAATAAATGGCCCAATATCGCCCATCAGATGGTTCTTTCTTTGTTTATTTGAGACAGAGTCTTGCTCTGTCACCCAGGCTGGAGTGCAGTGGCACAATCTTAGCTCACTGCGACCTCGGCCTCCGGGTTCAAGCGATTCTCCTGCCTCAGCCTCCCAACTGGCTGGGACTATAGGCATGCGCCACCACGCCTGGCTAATTTTTGTATTTTTAGTAGAGACAGGGTTTTGCCATGTTGGCCAGGTTGGTCTCAAACTTCTGACTTCAGGTGATCCGTCTGCCTTGGCCTCCCAAAGTGCTGGGATTACAGGCATGAGCCACCACTACCAGCCATCAGATGGTTCTTAATCAAGAGTGAGTCAGCACCCCATCTAGAAGCTCCAGGAGAGTACACAAGCCTGGGCCCCACCCCTCGCCTGGCTGCCTCCCCAGCTCTGTGCAGTGCGTACTGTTTGTTGAAGCAGATAAGACTTATGTTCCATCACCAGGAAAACCAATGACCCTAGAATAAGGCCCAATAAATGAGGTAATGACATACTTTAAAAAGTATTTGGAACTTGATCTATTCCTGGAGTCAAAAGACTTGCTTAATGTACCTCACACCAGTCTTTACTTCCTCGATTGGAAAAATGACAGAGGTGAGCTCTAATATATGGGATCGTCGAAGATTTGCCAGACGCTCATAATGACTTCTTAAGTCAATGGTCTTTTTTTCTACCAGGTCACCAAGTTTGCGATTATGCCTCTGAATCTTCTCCTTTTTCTCTTGGTGCCGTTGTGCTCGACTGTAAAGCTTCTGATTCTTTTCCTTGGTTTTGAGAAGGCCTTCAGAATCTAAAATAAATAAATCACACCCAACAATTATCTTTGCAAACAGTTCCTGTGTACTGCAGAGCTCCGCCCTGCAAACACACGTGTTTTCCCTTGCAATCTAAACTGAAAGAAAAACCTCAATAAAATCAACTAATGTTCACTAAGTGGAAATTCTGAGAGTTTAGTTCAAGTAGATATTACACATAAAGCAAAGAGAACCATGATTAAAATGACTCTGGATCTCTATTTGTAATCACCATTAGTAAAAGGAGTCACTCAACGACTATCGAGTTTAAGTTTAGCACAGGAAGGACCTAATTTTCCTACAGTGCGCACCAAAGAATAGTCATGTTGGGCAGAAAAGATATCTAATTCAAGTTTGAAAAACTGACTGGCTATCTGATTTCCTTACAAACTTCTTAGGTGTGCCCTGGGCTATAATCAGAGAACCCAGGTATAATCTCACAGCAGGTGGTCATCCAGTAGAGGAGAAGGGCAACAGAAACAGCCCAAGAGCTCTGCAAAGTCACAGTGGAGTGTGGCAGCCACCAGCAGGGTGGGTGGGAACATATCTGGTGAGGTATCCAGAACACATATGCCCGCATTTTAAGTGCTGGCCACACAACCACAAGGAGACATACACTCGTCCTGTCAGACGTAGGTTCTTTTTGTGGAGTTCCTTCGGGTTCTGGATCTTACACCTGCTAGGGCTGTTGGGCTGTAGCTAAACTTCACTTGAATGACAAAAACAAGCTGTCAACTTTCAGACAGATACCTAGGAGCTGCTTAGGCAACTTAAACCCAAGTTCAAAATCAAGTTCATTATTTTTCCAGGAACATCTTTTCCAGTTTCCCTACTTCAAGATTATGTTTGACTTGTCTACTGCCTAATCAACCCCTCGATGGTCAATTCCATTCCCAGTCCAAGTCTTTCTATCGAGGCCTTTCTTTCATTCCTACTATCACAATCCTAGTTAACGCTCACCAACACTCTGCCTATCTCCAGCATGGCTCAACTTCAAGCCTTCATGCCCTCTTTCATTTGCTCAAACTTTACAAATTATAGTCAATGCTCAGTGTTTCTCCACTGCCTGTCTAATACAGAGCAAACCCCTCAGCCTCAAGGCCTCCTCCAAATTGGTACATATCCCACAGTTCCCCTCTGCACACCCTTCGCTCTAGCTGTACTCAACTGCAACATATTTCAAATCCTTTCTGTAAGATGGAACCACCTGAAAGCATGGATGGATGAATGCTGAACCAGTCATCACTCCCTAACTCTCAGGCTATCTATTTGCTCCTGTTTTCCAAATGTTCAAATTTTACTCATTCAGGGAGGCCGCCCTCCGTAAATATTCCCTAGACCTTTTGCTCCTTGGCACCCTACGGTAATGTGTTAGGACTCTTCTGATGGCACATAGCTCTTGGTTCCTCACATGAGGTCCCACCGAAGCCTTGCTGTCTCCTAACTAGGGTATAAAAGGCACCTGATAAATGTCTGTGGGTCCCAATCACCCTCCCACCCTCTTTCACTGAGCACCACTGAACTTAGGTATTTGGTTGCATGCATGAGATTTCTGACAGTTTTTTTATTTGAGATGGAGTTTCGCTCTTGTCGCCCAGGCTAGAGTGCAGTGGCACAATCTCGGCTTACTGCAACCTCCACCTCCTGGGTTCAAGTGATTCTCCTGACTCAGCATCCCGAGTAGCTAGGATTACAAGCACAGGCCACCATACCCAGCTAATTTCTGTATTTTTAGTAGAGATGGAGTTTGACCATGGCTGATCTCGAACTCCTGACCTCAATGTGATCTGCCCGCGTTGGCCTCCCAAAGTGCTGGGATTATAGGTGTGAGCCACTGCACCCGGTCGATTTCTTACAGTTTTGAAACAACTATCAGCCAGGTGTGGTGATGGGTGCTTGTAATCCCAGCTACTTGGGAGGCTGAGGCAAGAGAATTGCTTGAACCTGAGAGGTGAAGATTGCAGTGAGCCGAGATCGTGCCACTGCACTCCAGCCTGGGCGACAGAGCGAGACACCATCTCAAAACAACAACAACAACAACATCTCTTTGCCATCCTGCTCAATGTGAATGTCCTAAAGGTTCAGTCTCTTGGTTCCATCACATGCTAACTCATTTTCATTATCTTTACTGAGCTCTTTACAAGTGCTGAAATGAATCTATCCAGCCATGATCCTGAGTCATACAGTGGTCAGAATTTTTGGGGAGGATCCATTTCAAATTTATTATCATGACCACTTGCAGGTGGCAGGAAATCATCAGTCACCCCATCTGCACTCAGTGCAGACTCAGCACCCAGTCATCCTCTCTCCCCACCATCTCCCCATAAACATCAAAATGTTTGGTGCTGTATAATCTACTCTTGCTTCTTTAGATAAGTAACTCTGACTACAGCACAGATCAACTCAACACTGCAATTGCATATAACCTAACTTCCCTATCTATGCCCTATCTGTATTATACCATATATCATGAAACCTTAAGTCAAAAGATTCTAGAGAAGTAATTCATCAGTCTCTACAATTTATAATGTGTGCCCTTCCGTGAATACATGGTGTAATTCAACAACAAGCTCTTAAGCATGAGTCCAAGCATAGTTTCTGGAATCCATTAACACCTTTAAAATTGTTTACAAATTTTTTAAGTCTGGTCTAGAGGGTGGGAAGGAGACTACATGTACATTCTAAAAGAGCAACAGTTCCCAACCCTGGCAGGTCATCAGAACCACGTGGAGTAGTACTACTCAAAGTGTGGCTTCTAGACCTGGGCCCATCTGTAAACTGTTACCGGTCATGAGGAGAGGAGGAGAGAAATACAGAGTAAGCACATGGAAGCTATTTTCTTCAACATGGCGATCTGACATTGCCATAACATTCAAGCATGTGATCATTTTCCTAAGTCCAGGATAGATCCTAGGGTTCTCTCTCTAGATTTTAAAAGGGTCACCAGGTTACTGATGATTTGCTAGGGATGGAAACCACTGTTATAGGGTCCACTCCTTTAGATCTATGTCTAATTCTTTGTGGTGGTTGTTTTTGTTTTTGGGAGTTAGGAATGTGTTACAAAGAGCTGATCAGAGCTTTTAACTTGCTCATCAGAGAAACACACATGCTCAGTAAATTCAGCAATTTCAGGAGGTTCACAGATGCCCGGTGGCAAAGCCCTGAATATCACGGGAAGATGAGGAGAGGGTGAACTAATGTTAAGGAATGGGTTTTTATGTTGCTACTGAACCAGAGCCTTTGGAGAATGCATACAAGACTGGGTGGAAAGTAGGTTCTATATAGTTCTGTGCACTGTTCACTGAGCTGCCCTAATTGTCTAGTTTAGTAATCCCGTGAAACTCCACGTGAGCACTTTATTAGGACAAATGTTTTCAGCGGAGGCTTTATACCATTACATGTCACTATAAAAGACTTGCTTCTGGAAGCAATGAGTAGACAAGAAAAAGAATTCACGAGGTCTGATGGTGACTCATTCTAAACTTTAAACAGTGATCTTCAGAAATTCATGGACTGCAGCTTGCTGCTGGCGCTCATTTAATGTTACATAAACACGCTCTTTGAGTCTGAAGTAAATCTGATTTTCAATGTGAAAATAAAATATAAAAACTGTTTTTGCCCGGGAGGCAGAGCTTGCAGTGAGCTGAGATTGCACCACTGCACTCCGGCCTGGGTAACAGAGCGAAAAAAAAAAAAAACCAAAAAAAAAAACTGTTCTTGGAGTTATTTCTAAACAAAACTTGTCTCTAATCCTAATGTAACAGAAATGCATATGATGTTACATTAGGATTAGAAACAAGAGTATTCCTGAGGCAAGTGGGAAATGGGTTAAGGATGTAGGATTTCTAAGAGAATTCATTTTGACAACGACCTATGATAAAGTATAAAGTGTACAAATATGAGGTAAAATTAATACAGATTACAATGCGGAGACTCACTAAGGGAAAAAAAACAAAAAAAACACAAACAACATTCTGTGCTTCTGGCATGAGCCAATAATTATTACAAGTGAGTACCAAGTTAGACTCTGAGCTTCCTGTTAGCCAAGGCAAATAGGAACATATATTCCTTAACTTTTTTTTTTTTTTTTTTTTTTGAGACTGAGTTTCGCTCTTGTTGCCCAGGCTGGAGTGCAATGGCACGATCTTGGCTTACCACAACCTCTGCCTCCCGAGTTCAAGCAATTCTCCTGCCTCAGCCTCCCAAGTGACTGGGATTACAGGCGCCTGCCACCACGCCTGGCTAAGTTTTGTATTTTTGGTAGAGACGGGGTTTTGCCATGTTGGCCAGGCTGGTCTCGAACTCCTGACCTCAGGTGATCCACCCACCTCAGCCTCCCAAAGTGCTGGGATTACAGGCATAAGCTACCATGCCTGGCCAACTTTTTAAATTGAGAAAAGAATCTGGTTATTTAAGGCCTCTATAATTGTGTATTTAATTTAAAAAAAATTCCTTATACAAATGTTTTACAAGGAAAGATGAAGGCGAGTAGCAAAATTCTCCAAGTTGCCACTGCCCCACCCCTCCCTCTCTTTCTGTGTCCCTCTAGTTTATTAATCCCATGAAATTCCACGTGGGCACTTTCTAGGGCTGGAAGGAAGGACGCGATATACTTACTTTTCTCCATTTCTTCGTTTCCTTTACATATTGTTTGTTTTAACTGTTCAATCCTCATCTTGCAGGACATTATTTTCCATCTCTGAAAAAAGCATGTAATAAATATCACAAACGTTGGTCTGCTATGATTAACATGATTATCTACCTGGGATCACTGCTTATTTTCAGATATGTCAGAAAACATAATGAAGAAAAAGACCAATATAATTATGTTTGTTATAGCTTTTGTAACTATGGAACATTACGAAAAACAGAACAATGTTTTTCTAGTTCAATGAAGAGAAAAGAGAAATTAGGCCGGGTGTGGTGGCTCATGCCTGTAATCCCAACACTTTGGGAGGCCGAGGCGGGCAGATCACGAGGTCAGGAGATCAAGATCATCCTGGCCAACATGGTGAAACCCTGTCTCTACTAAAAAAAATACAAAACTTAGCTGGGCATGGTGGCACATGCCTGTAATCCCAGCTACTCGGGAGGCTGAGGCAGGACAATCGCTTGAACCAGGGAAGCGGAGGTTGCAGTGAGCCAAGATCGCGCCATTGTACTCCAGCCTGGCAAGAGTGAGACTCCGTCAAAAAAAAAAAAAAAAAAAAAAAGGAAAGAGAAATTACACGAAAAAAATTCACATAGCTCTTTTGTATGTATCAGTAAGCAAAGAGAAAAACGTTGAAGGACATTGTCTAAACCCGCTCTACTATATAGCTACTAGCCACATGTGGTTACTTAAAACTCAATTTAAATCAAAAATCAAAAATCAAAAATCAAAAATTCAGTTCCTTACTCACATTGCCCTCATGTCAAATGTCTGACATCACACATGGCTAGTGGCTACTGGACTGAACAGTGCAGATACAGAAGTCAAGCATCATCACATAGGGTCCTACTGACACACGGCTCCAAACCTCTAGTTCTAGTTACTGAGGAGACAGTTAACATAACCGAGTCATCTCACCCAATAAGCAAACAGTACTTGCAAGTTAATAAAAATGGCAAAAAACATTATTTTTTCAGTGCATAACTCAAGTAAGATTTCCTAAAAAAGCCTCAGAAAATTACATGAAACATGAAATTGCCTCTTTGTATTACCAGAAGTTAGGTCCAGCATCCCCTAAAGCAGCAGTCCCCAACCTTTCTGGCACCAGGGACAATTGTGGAAGACAATTTTTCCACAGACAGGGTGGGGGATGGTTTACAGGGATGAAACTGTCCCACCTCAGATCATCAGGCTTTAGATTCTCATAAGGAGTACACAAGCTAGAAGATCCCTCCCATATGCAGTTCACAATGGAGTTTGCATTCCTATGGGAAACTAATGCCACCACTGATCCGACAGGAGGTGGAGCTCAGGCGGTAATGCTCACTCGCCCTACTCACCTCCTGCTCTGTGGCCTGGTTCCTAACAGGCCACAAACCAGTAGCTTGTTGCCTGGGGGTTGGGGACCCCTGCCTTAAAGTGAACAAAGGATCAATAAAAATAGGATCTATGGCCCGGTGCAGTGACTCATACCTGTCATCCTAGACTTTGGGAAGCTGAGGCAGGCACATCACTTGAGCTCAGGAGTTTGAGGCCAGCCTGAGCAACATGGTGAAACCCTATCTCTACCAAAAATAAAAAAAATTAGCCAGGTGTGGTGACATGCACCTATAGTACCAGCTACTAGGGAGGCTGAGGTGGGAGAATCGCTTGAGCCCAGGAGGCAGAGGTTGCAGTGAGCCGAGATTGTGCCACGGCACTCCAGCCTGGGTGACAGAGCAAGACTCTATCTCAAAAAAAAAAAAAAAAAAAAAGAGGGGATCTACTAGTTAGTTAAGAGGGGATCTACTAGTTAGTTAAAAAGAATGAATATTCTCTAATGCCTCTGTAAACGTGGAAAATTAAAAGCTTAAAACAATGCTCAAATGTTTATGGTGTTACACTTATCTAAGTAGTCTGATGGTAAGACATACAGAACAGATTACAGGGATGTTATGGTGAGCGAAACTCTAACCTCTAGAATAGAGTCAGACATTCAAAAACAGATCCACAGGGATGGAGGGGTTCAGAAATATATCAGATATGACCAATGCTCAATTTTAAAAGGTAATAAGAGTCTTTAGAAATGAATATTGAGGTCTTAGATAGAAAAACTAGAAACATGACAGAACTCAGAAAAATCTTCCACAGAACATATTTTGTTTACTAAAACATTCAGAGTTAAAATAAGCAAAATTCACTTCTATCACAAATTTTAAGTATAATGAAATGTATGAATAATGTTTACTGTTGTGAAAAAAAATTACACATTACAGAAGAAAAACAGAAAATGTGACTGTTAGCCTGACTCCTTCTCATTTCTCAGGGGTAATCTTTAAAATTAAAGTTTAATGTGTATCTTTTCAGGGTTTTTTTTTTTTTTTTTTTTTTTTTTTGAGTCGGGGTCTCACTCTGTTGCCCAGGATAGAGTACAGTGGCATGATTACAGCTCACTTCAGTCTTGACCTCCCTGGCTCAAGTGATTCTCCCACCTCAACTTCCCGAGTAGCTGGGACTCCATGCCTGGCTAATTTTTGGTTTTTGTTTGTTTGTTTGTTTTTGTAGATGTGGGGTTTTGCCATGTTTCGAAGGGTGGTTTTGAATTCCTGGGCTCGAGCAATCCATCTCGGCCTCCCAAAGTGCTGGGATTACAGGCATGCGCCACAACACCCAGCCTAGATTTTATGAGTCTATTTATATTTAAAATACATACTCATGTAAATGGACTCATACTTCATCCTAGTTTTTTTTTTCATTAATAAATACAACTTGGACATCATTCCACAGCATGTAGACTGACCACATTCTT